>NC_088352.1:3822500-4141250 GCF_036884655.1 Musa acuminata AAA Group
TCTCTCCATGTATATATATAGGTCACTCGTATCTTTGAGAGAGAGAGAGAGAGAGAGAGAGAGAGAGACTTTAACCTTTAGAAAGTGGAGGTGATCCAAAGACCACAGTTAGATTGATTGATCTTGCGAGAGCGCTTGGTAGACTCTTAATGTCTGCACAACTTACCACTGACAACTTACTGATTGCAAGTAGATGCCAATACCAAATCAATAACAGAAAGTATAAAGACTATAGCTCTTACAACTCTTTGTTTTGTTTTTGATTTTGTTATTAGAGATTTTGTTATTTAGAAAGACATACTATAATTTCATATTAGGGATTATGGTATGTGTATCAAATCGATACATATCACGTATTGATACATTGATATATATCGAAGTTCCGAAGATGAAGAGAGACGTGAAGCGAAGGAAGAGGATGAGGAAGAAAAGATGATGGAGGAAGAGAATGAAAAAGAAGAAAGAACTAAGTTAAACGAGAAAGATCAAAGGGGAGAACGAAAGACTCCGAGCGAAACATCAAATAATGCTTTATACACTATATTAGTCGATGAAGGTTTCTACTTATGTTGACGTGGCAAGGGTCTCTACTTTGCCACCACGTTGCCCTATCTACATCTAGGAGACATGATCTCAAATTTTGAATGATATGATTCCCCCCTACTCCCTCCATTTCACACATTTCCTCTCTTTTTGACACTTTCTTCTTACTCAACAAACTCACCCCGTTCTTGAAGTTTTTAAATTTTTAGATCATTAAAGACCATCAAGAATTGAACCAATTCTTCATCTAAATCACTAATTAGGGGTTAAACAAAGCAGATAAATTAGCCAAAAATTACATGCATGTTGCAGTGTCTACCAAAGAGAGTCCCCAAGAAACAGTTCCAATGTGAACTTAAACAGATTCATTGCGAAAAATGACTTCCTTGACAGCAACAAAATTATTGTCTTCCAGTAATAAAACACAACGCATATAATCCAGAAGGAAGAAATAACATCCAGCATACATGACTTAAGGGCATGCAATTAGTAGCCGTTGGCGATAGACATGCTACTGAAACTGAACATTTTGCTACCTGGAGCATCCTCTGAGCCCTTTTTGGCATAGCATCTCCGGTACATGGAGTCGACTTTTGTGAGGTAGAATGTGCCAGGAGACAATAAGCTTGTGTCTTTGCTTGTTTCGAAATCCTTGGCTCCGTACCTGTGCTCCATCAACTTCAGAGTTTCGGCAAATTTTTCAGGTGAAAACTGAGCAAGAAACGATCAAGTTAGTGCATCGATTGAACAGGTAATTATAAGACCATATTTGGTACAACAGTCTACTAGTAGCCAACCAACAAGCTCAGAGGCGCAGAAAACTGCTGCGGATGAAGGGAAATGGATTATAAAATGTATTCCGAGAGATTTAATTGTAATGAAGCAATTCCAGAAACAAAAGCTGAGGAACATTTACGACTATAGCCCTTCGCGGCCTTTTTTTTTTATAAGCATCAACCTAAATGCTGATTTCAAGGATAATATCATGAATGTGTAAAGTCTTATTTGCCATTTGTACAAAAATTCCAATCATGTCCTGACAAAAGATATTTTTCACTACTATGGATCAGTAGATATCTGAGGAGAGTGATAGGTCAACCAACACCACACCTGACATCATTTGGATCAATAAGATTACTAATGGTATATTATAAAAATATAGTACAATGCTAAGAAGGATAAAATAATTAATGGGCCAAAGAAAAAATCTTGATGATACATGAATGGTGTATAATTAGAGAGGCTAACTATTAGGGATGTGCAATGGAGAGAGATTGGGTTTCAATGAATCAACTATGTAGAGAATCAATAGGACCAAAAATCCCAATTATATTCTTCAGTATTTTACATGTTTTCAAGAACAACATAGCCAGAAAAAAATTCCTAGATTCATAAACTTCCATTTGATACAAATCCATGATACTAACAGCAACATGTCCCAAGAAAATGTGGTCATGCATGTATGATAAATGCTGTCTTAAAGGTCCTTTTCCAATGATCAAATCAGTTGGCAAATATAACAAGATTATTATGCAGCAGCAGACTTCGAGCATAGTTCACTTATTGAGTTCACTTGAAATATAAGAGTAAAAGCACATAAATAACAAGAGCATCATGCAGAAGCAGACTGCTCATAGTTCACTTGATACACAATATGGTGTTGTATTGTGAGCCATAAAACAAAAGGTGCATACCACATGTCTTGACTTGAGTTTTTCTGATAAATTCAAGATGGAAGCTATGTTTGATAGGCTAAATGGGTGTTGTCCATCATGAAGTTTGAATGAGAACATTGTGGAAGTTAGACCACTTCCATATGAAAACATAACAATCCTTTGACCCATCTGCATTTCATGTACGAGTTAGAGAATGCCCACAGAAAAAGTTTCATAGTGACGCGATCAGAAAGAAGTTATCGAAATCACCAGTGTGTCATGCTTGTTATAGACAACAGATGCAAGTGCAGCATAGAGAGATGCAGTGTACATATTCCCAATTTGTTTCGGTAGCAAAGTAGATGGTTGGACTTTTACATTGTAGAAGGGCTTCGCAACTTGCTGAGAAACCTGGACAGTTTGTGATATTAGAGAACGAGGGAACAAAAACATTTAACTAGATGAAGTCTTTAACTAAAATATTACAATGAATGACCTTTTCAAGTTCCCGACTCTGATAGCTTTCTTCACCAGTCATATTTGAGAATGGCTCCAGATTTTCTCTTTCTTCCTTCTGAAGGTTACTATTAAGGATAAGGAGTAAATGACATTCGATCACAACATTGCAATTGACATTAAAGTGCAAGCTTATTTTAAAAAATAAAACTAAGAGGAGTTCACAAAAAAGTTTTGCTTAATCAAATATAACTGTAAAGTAAAAAAAAAAAGCATTTATTATGAATGTCTTTCCAGAAAATGCCATACAATTATCTTATTTGTCATGACAAACATGAATTGAAGCATTCATAATCTTTTCTATCAAAAATGACTATGCTTGCGATGGTAGCAAGCTGTTAAGACACTAGAATGTTTGCCTTCTCCAAGCAGACCAAATTGTCTGATGTTCTTTTCTACCTCTGAGGAATCAGATATAATGAACTTCCATAGACTAATAGGTAATGTAACACAATAAAAATGCTTCTTAAATTGTGACCCTTGCCCATGAAGATTAGATTCATTTCACATAGAATATATGCATATCAAGTCATTCAATTAACTAATGAAAGAAAAGATAAAGATGTAAAGAGTTAAGGAAAAGAAAAAAGATATGAATTTAACAAGAATAACAACAAAGGTGAGTCACTACTGTTTCTGATGGCTGTTTTTAGTTGAATTTTTCAACGGAATCTTCGTCCTATCTCTTGCCTAAAAAACTAAAATCATATTCTGTCTCACTATACGTAAGAAGTTTCATGTTCCTCTCCACTAGTGTACCATTCTAACATGTCAACTATCAAAATGAGTAACCCAAGGAACTTATTCTCTTGTTAAGCAAAATCAGAGTATATACCTTGGACAATGCAAGAAATCATTAAAGACGAGACGAGCAAAGCTTTTTTGTACTAGCTGCAGTAATGGACCAATAGAAAGTTAAAAAACCATTATTTTCAAATTTCACATGATAGTATGTACTCTATACAGAGATTGCAATAAAGCACATCTACCTTGTTGTATGGAGAATGGAAAACAAAATAGTTTGCATCCGAAATAGAGAACTGTTTTCCCTCAATCTTTGCGAACCTAACAACATGATAAGAGTGTGAAAAACAATTTGATGGTTACAAGTTGAAAGAACGAGAGGAGAATAAGCCAATTTTATTCTTCCAAACTTACTTGCCACAAAATCGCTTGTAACAGGAATCAAGTGCCATAAGGTAGCATGTTTGTGACAGCTTGCCATCAACAACCTACATGGGCATTTATACTGATCAATATAACAAGCTAATACATGAGAAACTGAATGCTAAAAGAAATGTAGAAATCCTTTCTACTTCATATATAAAAGCACAAACTTCAAATAAAGTATTCAGCAACTTTTTGAAGAATCGTGTCACTTGGAGAAATTTATTACAGACTGGTATCAATTATTTATCTGACAAACAGACTCCATGGAACCAGACTTCCAAAGATCAGTAGTAAGGAATTTAAACTGAACTACCAACAATTAAAAATTAGCACTTAGCTACTGCTTCTAGAAACTTAGCAGCATTATATGTGAAGTGCTGGAAAAGAAAATAATAGACAATCAGCACTTGCATGGTTCCATCCCAAGGCAACAATCAAAAACAGGAAAACATCTATGTTACATGAGAAGATAAATCCAAAGTGGAACAGAAGCATACTGGATATTCACTTGCAAGATTTGGCTTGTAAAAATCATAAACATGAGCCATGTGAGTCCCCCTGAATTTACTTTCAAAGGAAATCGGAGCATTAGGCCCAATCAGCATTGCGATAGCACCTGCACCCCCAGTAGGCCGAGCTGGCCCTTCTGCATATACCTAGAGGTAAGAAGAAATTGGCTATTTCAAGATAAATTAATAAAAAATGGTATGGCAAAGAAATCTATACCATTTTTTTCAAAAAAGACAAGTAACGAGATCAAGAAAGCAAAGAATAATATCAAATTAAATATATGCACGGTAACAATCAGGCAACTTGCAGAAGAATATTGCTATCGCCATACCGCACTATCTGTACAGACAACTAATCCATATCGTCCATCCCAGGAGCTGCTTTCAACCCAATTTACACAATTGAACAAAGCAGCTGTTCCCCCATAGCATGCATTTGTGGAGTCAACACCTTCGACATCAGTATTATCATATTCCTATAGTAATGAAATTTGAGCAACTGGATTTTAGTGACCAAAAATAGATATAAAAATGAAATAAAGAATTTCAGCACAACAATTTTACTGTAAACAACTGAGATGCAATTTTAGAAGATAAGTATCATATGGTGAAACAACCAAGAAGTCCATGCTATCCTATATCTAAATTATTTCATGTGCCATCTACTTAACTTGATGCTTTAACGTTGGTACAATGCTCTCTGGACAATCACATATGTATGGATACATTTAAAGAAAGGCGTTTTGTAAAAACGGTACAAACCTCAAAAACTTGCATCAACCAAGTTTTGATAGACTTGCTCTTATCAATCACTGTTTCACTACCAACTTCCAGGCGACCAATTTGTCTTGGATCAATCTGATACTTCTCAAGGAGGGACAAAACAACCGTCAAGCTGGGAGAGAATCAAGGTCAACATTCATATCTTAGAACATTGTGCATAAAATGGGACCAGCAAAAAGAGTAACATAACCGACATATTCAAGAGCAATAGCTGGAAGGATGAGTAATGATTGAATAGGATGTTTGCCTCTATATGTATATGTATATGTATACGTATACGTATACGTATATGTATGTATATATATATATATATACAAATATACACACACAGATATATATATATATATATATATATATATATATATACACATACACATACACATACACATACACATACACATACACATACACATACACATACACATACACATACACATACACATACACATACACATACACATACACATACACATACACATACACATACACATACACATACACATACACATACACATACACATACACATACACATACACATACACATACACATACACATACACATACACATACACATACACATACACATACACATACACATACACATACACATACACATACACATACACATACACATACACATACACATACACATACACATACACATACACATACACATACACATACACATACACATACACATACACATACACATACACATACACATACACATACACATACACATACACATACACATACACATACACATACACATACACATACACATATACATATACATATACATATATATATATATATATATATATATATATATATGATATTTTATTTTTGTATGATTATGTTGATATTTTCATGTACAAATGTCTCCAAACATAAAAAAACTAAAATGTCTCACAATGAAACTAATCCAGCTACGTAACTTTTCTCAGTGAAGGGATTATTACCTCATAGAAATTACATCTTCCAGGTCGGTACAAAAGGCCATGCAGTCTTGCCCTAGTCCAATGGTATACTTCCCTTTACTCGCCCCATCATAATCCTCGAGCGCTTCCTGCATTGAGCACCATGTATATAAGAAATTTACATCAGAAAATTAGGATGCTCAAACAATAAAATAAACATGAAAAATCAAACAGCAAGAGTAACTTAGCACAAGCTTGACTCTCTAATTTATTTCGTTTATTTCTGCAAGTTCACAGGATCAGAAAATCATATACCTGAGCAAGTATTAAATATAGGCATCTTAACACTTCAATATAATCCCAAAAATAAGGTTGATTAACGAAAAATCAACTTGATTTTGCCAAGAATTTGCGTCTTGGACTTCGCCCTCAATCTAAGAATTCTCTTTGATTAATCATACACACAATAAATGAACCCAAAAAAAAAAGTTCAAACGAAAGAAGACTACAACCCAAAGTTCAAGAATCCAGAAGTGACGAAGCAACACAGACGTAAAGAGACGTCAGCCCACGACGACTTACTTGTTGGACGCAAGTGGGGGGAAAGTAGATATCCATTGCCAGAATCCCAACATCCATTCTCCCCGGTTCCATCGCCCGCCTCCCGAAGTCGACCAAGCTCAAACCAACAGATGAGCAGAATCTCTCTCTCTCTCTCTCTCACTCGGGGCGACAAGAACGTCTTTGGGATCAGAACCGAAGCACCCACAGAAACTGATGCCGTTCTTGCAAAGGAGATACGCGCTCTCTCTCTCTCTTCCTCCCTCTCTATCTAAACTCAGCCTTCTCGAGGACATTTTAAAGCCCTCACCGGCGTCATCCTCGACCTAATCACACCGCCCTTTTGGCTACCCTTCAAAGTTCCCACGCTTACCTGCCGCGTACCCTCGTGGGAAAGGGAAACCAGTTGTCACGTCGGTCCCACCGGTGAGTCGAGCTGGTAGTTACACGTCAATCAGCGTGATGCCGACTGAGCAATAAGCCGCACGTTTAATCCCTGGTCGTGCAATTTCGAAAGTGATTTGGACAAGAAGTTGGGATCCAACGGGCACCATCACACGAGTCGTGCCTACCTTTTCGCAGACCGGGGCAACCGCTTGTGATCGTTAGACCGCTCCACATGAGATTTAAATGGGATCAACAGCTGGCGGGATCTTCAAATCTCACCCGGTGCATTTGAAAATATATTTATATTTTTAACACGTACGTAAAGAAAACAAATTTAAGTGAAAATATAATAATAAAATGTTATGAGTATTTGATAAATAATAGATAAAAAAAATTATTTAAAATGTACATTGATATAGATATTGTTTAGTAAAATTATATTTTAAAATTTTATTAAATTATATCTGATAAATTTATTTTTATAATGTTTTTATAATTTTATTTTAAAAATTATATATATAAATGAATCTATATAATCTTACGAAAAATGTCGGTCCAGAAATATAATAATATAAATAAATATTAAATAACTTTAAAAAAATAAATAAATAAAATCATATTTATAAAAGATATAAATTATGTCGATTTCTCATCAAATCATATCGATAATCTTGTGATTTTAAAGT
Organism: Musa acuminata AAA Group; assembly: GCF_036884655.1. Classification (NCBI taxonomy): domain Eukaryota; kingdom Viridiplantae; phylum Streptophyta; class Magnoliopsida; order Zingiberales; family Musaceae; genus Musa; species Musa acuminata. Next base: position 3,830,232 of record NC_088352.1, read on the forward strand.
ATATCATATGGTTCTTTAAATTTTTTTAAAATTATATTAATAAATTATAAATGCTAAAATTCTAATAAGGAAGCATCAGCGTTTAAGTATTTTATAATATAATATCTGAATCAATAATCAATGTTAACAAAGCATAAAACAATAAAAAAAAGCATATGAAACCCGAAACCATTTGGATTCATGTGCCATACTTTCCATCATCTAACCGTCCATCCCAACAAGCATATAAAACCCGAAACTAAATGAAAGTGGCTGTCCATCTGAACCATAAGATTGCGGAGAGAGAACACATCCACCTCCTTTCTAAACATTTCAGTCAAAATTCAATTCCATCTGAACAATTCAGTCAAAATTCAGATCAACCAAAAGCAAATCGGCAACCCTCACTACACTGCCAGACCAAACGCATTTAGTACATGTGGAATCCGACGAGCTTCCAAAGCTTCTTTCTTCTTCCTTCTTTTGCCTTTAATCTGCACGTCGCTCCCGCAATTCTCTTACATGTACAAAATTCATCCAACATCGAAGGCCAAAAAAATATTCCTATCATATTTCTTCTCTAAATCAATCTTAATTCTACTAAGAATCAATCTAAATATCCTAATACTCCATAATATTGAAATGTAGCCGCAACCATCACCGCGTTCACCACCACCGTCGGATGCCAAAGTAACGGCTTCATCCCCTGAAATCAAATTAGCACTAACCAATTATACAAACAATTTCCAGGAATTATGAATTATTTTTTCCCCATAAAAAATTTTGGTTTGTACCGTTGCGGATGAGATGGTGTAGTAACCGGTGGAGGACGTGTCCGTCGCAGGCGACGGCGACTCCGCCGTGTTGCCACCGGAGGAGGAGGAGACGGTGGCAGATGAGTTCGCCGCCAGGAAATCGTAGGCGGGCGTGCCGTCGGGCTTGAAGAGACCGTAGTGCCGCTCGGACGATGGCCCGGGCTTGAGGTTCTCGTTGAAGAGCGCGAAGACGTAGACCTGGAGAGGTGCCCCGGGCGACGACGGCGTCCCCTTCCTAGCCGCCACCATCCGCATGAGGTTCCCGTTGTACCGCCTCGCATTCTCCGCCGTTGCCCCGGCCTCGTCGTCGTCTCCCGCCGACGGCCAGCCAGTCTCCGAGACCACCACTTCCACCGCCTTCCCTCCCCCCGCCGCCGCGATCGCCGCCCGTACCGCGTCCACCTGCGCGTGGAGCATGTTACCGTACCGAAGCCCGGAGCCGGGGTCCACCACCCCGGCGTTGGGCTCGAAGAGCGCGTAGTCGAGGTCGACCCGCTTCGGGTCCGCCTTGTAGGCGAAGTAGGGGTAGGCGTTGATCAAGAAGGGCGAGCAGGTCTTGGCGAGGAAGGCCAGCAGCGGGGCCACGTACGGGAGAAGCTCGCGTCGGAACGCGGAGGCGGAGGGTGGGTAGGAGACGGCGAGGACGGCGAGGGAGTGGGCGGTGGTGACGGTGACCTGGTGGTCCAGGCCGAGGGCGACGAGGGCGGAGTGGAGGGACTGCATTGCCGGGAGAAGGGATCGGATCAGGACAGAGTCGTTGCCGGAGAGCACCTCGTTGCCGACGGTGACGGCGGCGATCCTGGTGGCGGGCAGGTAGGGCTGGAGGTTGGTTTTCACCCAAGCGAGGGCCGCGGAGGGGGCGATGAGGCGCGGTACGCACCGGTCGGGAAGGCCGATGATGATCTCCACGCCGGTGCCGGCGAAGGCGCGGAGGACGGCGGGGTCGGCGTCGTAAAGCTTGACGCGGGCGGCTCCCAAGGAGAGGAGGAGGGGGATGACATCCGGCGGCGACGGGAGGTTATCGGCGACCTGGCCGTAATTCACGCCGATTGACGACGGCGGCGACGCGGAGGCGTTCGAATGCGCTGCCGAGGAGAATGTAAAGATCGGCACCAGGACGAGGAGGAGAAGCAGCAGTGAGAGGACCGCCATTACCACTGGATCACGAGGGGAAGCAGTGAGATCAGACGGCGTGAGACGATCGCGGCGGCCTCATATCACGGAGAAGAAAGCGGAACGCAATTTGCTCTCTCTCGGGCGGGAGAAACGACCGAGAGAGTTGCTTTAACTCCGCAGCTTTCCCTACGGTTGCGAATCTGTTCGTCTCCACGCGTAGCAGTAGGATTCGAAGACCATCACGGCACAGTCTGTTACGGGTACATCGTGGCCGTTGGAACGCCGAACAGCAAGCAAAGTGAGTGTTGGACGGTCACAACGGAAACTAACTGTGGTCATGTGGCACAATTGTAGAGGTTTTGCATGTGCTTTCTTCGGCCTAATTTTTGTATTCAAAGGGCATATAGGTATAAAGGAAACCTTAGTCTCCTTTGTCTCGCAGGTGGCCCATGTACAAGCTGTAACGAAGGGGAAAAGTATCTTCTTTCCAGTCTCATCTTTGGTTGTTTTCTGCACCTTTCACGGGTATCGAGAGACGGCAGTTTTTGATACAAAATCAGATAGATGCTGCAAGAGAAGAGAAGGGAAAGCATCAGAGAGGTAGCCTTTTCTTTTTCTTTTTGGATAGGAGGGGGAGGGACTTTGGTTGAAGAGATGCTTGCGTATGGTTCAAGGAAGGTTATGTTGCTAGATTTTACCACGGTAGGCAAGCCAGCCTCGTGGACATCGGATGAGGATTCATTTCATGGTTTTGAGGATTTATTAGTGAAAAGGCTTCATTTAGCTATAAAAAAAAATTATATTTTGGACCCGTACAATCAAATAAGTGGGACGAATTTTCAGACAAATTCTTCTTTTATTTTTTCCGGAGATTATCTCCATTTTCAGATTTTCCTGCATCATCTCTTTTTTTTTTCCGTAATACCTAACACCCATGACTAGAGTAAGTCAAGTATCTCTTTTCCTATGGATAAACCCATAGGAGAAACTAATCCAATTATAATAGTTTTACACTTACAATACCCAAAACAGTTATAATGCAGTACAACAATACTGCAACAATATTGAATCTTGTAAAAACACTAAACATAATGTTTTTACTTTACGCTACAATGTTTTCAACGATATCAGGAAAACATTATAGTGCAATACAAAAACACTATAACACTATAATTTGTATTGCATTCCATAGAAAAAGAAAAAGAGAACAGTAGGGAATTATACTTCCTGAAAGAAGCCCAAAAAGAAAGACTTTTTTTCAAAAAAAATCACCCAATAAATATTGGTTACACCTGTTGCAAGTATAGTGTATCATTTGAGTCATACCATCCCACTCTTTAACTTGTAAAAGTCGAAGCATATGCATGAGACGGTGTAATTATTCATAGGTAATATAGCATAAGTACTGCATGCAAGACCAGTGAGAATAAGTGAAATAAAAATATTATGGTAATTCCATTTGGAAAAAGATTTCAACTCTTATATGTAGCATCTCCAATTGTTTAATAGACAAACGCAGCAGAAACAGAATAATTTAGTAAAACGTATGTAGATAGCCAATTTTGTTCAACTGTTATATGCGACATGAGGTGCTTTAAAATGTTTGCACAAACGTGAGAATTGCAGTGTCAAACTAGAAGAAATAATGGATGAAATTTGGGAATTTGCCAAACTACCCCAAAAGCTAAATTTGGAAAGGAATTATTTCTCTACCTGGCCAGGTTTCGATTTTTTTGAAGTATCTGACTGGCACCACACCATCCAAGCCTTCAGTTAAGATCACTTTGTTATCAGATATGAAGAGCTTCATTCCTTCTGTGAATCGGTCATATATCAAGGATTATAATTGATGATATCAAAAAATTGATTTTTTTTTTGTCAAACACAATATGTTACAAACAGAATAATATCATACCTTGTAGTGCCTTTTCAACGTCCAAATAAATTAGGAGATTAACATCTCGCCTCATACCTTAGGCAAAAAGTTTATAGAAAACACTATGAGCAGATGGAGATCATTTGACGAAAAAAAGAGTAGAAAAGGTCTGACTTGATGGGATCTCTTTTTGAATATCTAAAAAAGCTTCCAAAAGTGGTCTATGTGGTAGAAATGCAATTAATCTCGATGGGCATCAGTTATTGTATATTTGCTCAGGATATCCACTAGAAGGATTGTTATCTTCAACACACAAAAGATCAAGCTCGAGAGTGGTGATACCACATAATTAACCTAACTAAAAACTTTAACAAAGAAAGAAACAAATCCCTATTAATTGATGTAGTAAAGAGGAGCACTGACTTCAATAAAGTAGATTTCATATAAATTCACTGCATATTCCATATAGCCTGAATTTATATTCATGTGTAATATGGTCAATTACTGAGAAAGTATTTTTCTCGGTGATCTATCAGTTGGAACCAACAAAGTTTCCACCAGAATCATCACCCAAAGCACACTGAGGGGCTCCGTTACCGGATCATGGTTTGCTACTGACTAATAACATTTTCTTCTTATTTTTTCAGTGATACCAAGCAATGGTCAGTACACTGCCTGGTATACTAGTACTATGTTGGTCTAACAAACTGTCCAAATCAGTATCGGATGAGACTTTAAACTCTGCCAAACATATTTATATAGAAAAAAAAGGAAATTACCATAGACAGTGTAGATCAAGCAACAAAAAGGTTTGATATGTGAACATACCACTAATAACTTCTCCATCTGTGGGCAAACCACTTGAGAAGTGTACATGTAACCTTGTCATTCGCTTAAGCCCAGATTGCAAAATTGATTCCAAGTTTCTCCTATAAGTTCCATGAACACAAACTGCAAAGTAAATTAATTAGATCCTAATTTCGAAATTTTAAGATCCACAAAAATAGAAACTAATTGAGCCATTGTTTATCTCATCCTCACCTGGAACTTCATCAGCTGACAGTATCGGTTTTAATAGACTCTCTGAGTTTAGGGTCTGAAAAGGAATAAAGAAGATAACTAATTTGCATAAAGAACAAGAATCCTACGTATGTAATTTAGCGAATAGCACCAAATGATACCATTTATAATAAATAAATAAGCAAAATTAGCCTTACGTTAAGTTCTACATTGTCTTTTTGTAAATAATAGTTGAAACGCTAGTAGAGCTAAATAACAGCAATGGCACCATAATATTAACTAGATACATAAGATAATCAAGTAGTAGAGCTAGTTGAATACTTAATTCAAGATGCAATAACAGAAAAGCAGTGGCACCATGACATTAAATAAAATGTTTAGCTGGAATATCTCTTCATCAAAAATCTTGGTGACATAATTTGAACCTTACATACCAAGATGGGAATCATCTGAATCTTAGCTCGAGTGACAATCATGTATCATGTAGATATAACCAATTACATACATGTCGGTATGTTCGAATCAAGATTCCTAATTTTGCCTGGATATGCACGTACTGGTTGGTATGTACCAGTGTGACTGTGTGAGGATGAATCAGGGCGCGAACCATCCCTTTTTCGGGTGTCCTAGAGGGCGAGCCTCGGCATACATTGAGGTTACTCCTTTGCAATTTAGCTATCAAGGGCTCGAAACAGGAAAACAATTCTTTGCTCACAAGATTCAAATCCTATGTCAATTTAAATTTTTATACAACACTGGTAAGTTTTCAATGTATACAAAGTAACTGCAAAGGGAATCAATTGTTTAATAAGTTTTCAATTTAAGTAACCAAAAAGGGAATCTACTATTTAAGATGAAATTCACACTTTTCTATTGTTTTCTGTCTGGATTATTATTTCTCTTCATTCTAGCTTCACATTCCTTCCATTATACAAATGTTAAGTTCTTACTAGATGGAGACAGACACACATACAAGAAGACTTTCTGCATCATTCCTCTCAACAATCAATAATACAATGAAAAAGTAATTAAAAGAAAACACTAGATGTTCCAAGCTGATGAAGCTAACTTTCTATCATAGTTTATAAACTTCAAGGAAACTGCAGTTTAATAAGATATGTATTAAATGGAAGAGAATGCTGGAGTAGAATGCAAATCACCACTATGGTATGCCCTTGGTTTGCACGGATTAAGAGCTCCCCATCTTCCTCCAATAGACTAAAGCGTTGTTTATTATCCCTCTTAACTGCCTGTTAGTGAATGAGACAAATATGACATTCATTAGGAATGAACAGATAAGATTGAAGAAAGGCCTCACAAAATTAAAGTTGAATGCATAATTGAAAGCATGGAGAAGAGTATAGCCCAAAAATACTAGAATATCACCAACAAATAAAGTGGCCTTTTCATTCAAATTGCTCCATGATTAGTAAAATTTTGACCAAACTAGAACTCTATGAGGTTATGGCTGCGGTGGAACCATTTAAGAACTAATATTGGTTGGTATTTTGTTTCTTTTTTTAATTTTCAATGACAATAGGACTTGGAAAACTGGTTTATTCAAGAAATAGTGTTTGACATTGACATTTGTCAGCTCTGGGCATCAAAATAAATAAATAATCAAAACACCATTTTCTCTTTTGGGTTGCTGGACAAATTACCATTCTCTATATTTCTCCTTACTTTCTGCCTATCATTCTCTCATTTTTTCTTTGCCTAAGCACCAATATTTTTGTATTAAATTGACCTAAATTCTTCTTTTGCTGGATCTATTTTCAATGATCAAAATCTATGGCAGTTCAATAACTTTGAAGTTACAGACATGGAGAATTCCAAGGACAAAGACCTGTGAAGCTTATGATAGAATGAACTTGCTATGCACCTATATTGTGCTTTATTTGACTCATAAACTTTTATTCCAACAAATAAAGAAAATTTTCTTCCTGGTAATTCACTTTGGTTCAATGGCAAGCACTCTACTGCCTAATTTGTCATCATCATATCCTTGCACCTTATAATGATGATGGGAAGAGCTTGTTTAGAAAATATAAGGCAAAATGTGTTTTCTACAATTAATAAGGAAAATGATTAATTTGTTTCACAAGAATTATGTAATATCTCAAAATGTTTTTATTTTATTCAGGATTTCAGACAAAAAAAATGAACTACACATGAAATCAGAAGTACCTTGGAGATTAATAGATGCAGCCAATGCTGGCTCACTTTTAGAAAATATAAAGCAGATAAATATATACATTGGGGAAACCATTATATTTAAGCATGATAAGCATACATACATATTCATGAGACATGCAACCACAGGAATTAAGTTAATGCTATTAAGGTACAAGATTTGAACTTTATATAAGACATTTACCGTCACTAACTGAAACCTAAAGATCCATGTGGACCACAGAGATTTTGCACAAGTATACCAAGATCTAAAAAATGCAAAATTCAGCTATGAGATAGTTCTTGAGCATATATAAGTAACAAGGACCAAAATGATTATCAGGAAGAAGGCACTACGGAAATCACCTCCACTACGACATAAGCTCAGCTTTGTGCGATATATGTATAACAAGGACAGAAATTATTATCAGGAAGAAGGAGCTACAGAATTCACCTCGGCTACGACATAAGTTCAGCTTTGAGCAACATATAAGCAACAAGGAATAAAATGAATATCAGGAAGAAAGCACCACAGAACTCACCTCCGTTATGAAACAAATACAGCTTTTAGGAATACATATGTAACAATGACTAAAATGACTATCGGGAAGAAGGCACTATTAGAACTCACCTCCCTAATGTCTTCAACTGAATGTGACCTCAATGGAACTTTTGCAAAAGTTGTCATATTCAACTTTAGTAAGTCACGAACTCGAACATACCCATCATTTCGTATATTTAAATTAAGCTCAGAAGCCATATGGCGCAAAATACGTGTCCTGAAATTGTTGAGTGAAATCAGGTTACAGTTGACAGTTTTCATGTTTGCCCAATTTGATAAAATCAGATCAACCATAATAAGATCAAAGATTGATTGGCAGAAAGTACAAAGTATACGAGAGATCATTTAGGAAATTACAGTTGGGGACAAAAGTAGGATATCCCTTGTGTCTAAATCTAGATTGTGACTTCCCTTTATTTAAAGAAGCTTGAAACACTAACCAAATAGCAAAAAAACATCATCTAACATCATCCCTTGATCACCATATGCACAGACCAACAGTAACTTTTGTAGGTAGGCATGAACCATTTCCATCCCAATTCCATCTCAAAACAAAGCAGAGATTGCTCTTAGAATTACACGTTTTTTGGGAAAGGAATTACTGGATCAGATAAGTCCCTTCAATAAGATTGTCATTCAAAATTTCCTTCTCCAAACTTCAATCCGATAAACTAACAATAAAGCAGGACAAAGAGAATATTACAGGAGACGGCCGAGAGCATCGATCCCATCACTGGCACCATCAGCTCCTCTTCCCCTTCCGCCGGAGCCTCTTCCCCTCCCTCTCCCACTGCCATCAACCAAACAAGAAGCCAAATTAAGACCACTTCCAAGGTTTTGCCCGGGGGATAGATGCGATGTGAAGAGGCGGCTACCTTGTTCTCGAGGGAGAGGAGAAAGAAGCAGCGGTTGAGAAGGGTTTGGAAGAGGAGGGAGCGCCGGGGGGCGGGTTAGCCATGCGAAAAGAACTGCGATGGGAGTTCGGGCGAAGATTGGGTAGAGAAGAGGAAGAGTAGACGAGGAGACAGGGGCGGCAGCAGCGGAGGACGGGGAGGGAACGCCACATCGAGAAGGAAGCGGCAACGGGGAGGGCGAGAGACTTAGCGACATGTCCGGAGGGCTGCACCATCTTCTTGTGGGCCATTGTGATCTCGAGCTCCAGCCCATTGTGTTATCGGTCTGCCCTAATACGATCGATGATCCATATATCTCAGCGTCGTTCAATGTATATTATATTTTTATATATTAATTATATTTATTAATAAAATTAGTTAGTATAGATTGGTATATTATACATTGGTATCATACTGGCATAACTCGTTAGTAAAATGAGTCAATAAGTGACGGTATCATTTTATTCATAATTAAATCAACAAGTTAAATGTTTTCATGCCACGTATATATGTATATACATTAATATACTTGTAACATAAAAGTTAAATAACTCACATGGAAATGCTGCCAGCTTGACACAATCACACTCATATAATCTATACGTCTCGGCTAATTATATGAATAATAATGTAGTCCAAAAAATGTGGGTTTGTAATAATCAGGGAGTACAAAAATGATAGAATTGCTTAATGAAACATCATATCAGCCATCAACAAATTGAGTAACTGATGCATTTGTGTATATTTATCAATACTTTCAAACCATTATAAATAATATAAGAGTGAGCAAAGCAACACAAGTTATAGATAGCCACTCAAGATGTTCACTTAACTGCCATTAATAACACAACCAAGTTTGATTCAGTGCTCGACAAAATATAGCAAACCATTCAGCAATACCAACTCATCGTTCATGCTCAGTTCTTGAGACAATTCTGTGCTCGGAAAGAAACCCTGCACCAGTCAAGAAAAGATGCAAAGCACGAAATGTTAGTCAACAACATAGTATACAGATATGAGACGTGTAAATGTAAATCCAAGGACATGAATCCAAGGTAATAATATGAGATTTGCACCTCAAGAACTCAGCACAAAAGAAATGAAGGTTAATCACTATATTTACTCCGATGTCATTGGCGATCCAGAAAAGTTGATTGCCTTTTAGACCATATCTCCATACATCAAAAACCTAGCTTAATGGCAAATAAAAGTGGAGGTTTGGTCTACATAGGCCAACATGAAATTTTCATACATGCTTGTGACGTATTGTGTAAATGAAACATGACTAGCAGGCTTATATTCGTGAAAAAAGGTCTTCCTGGGATACCAATGTTGAGATGAAAGACTCTGGATCTACATCCAATAGACCAACCAGAAATTAGTTAGTTCTAGATAACTCCAGTCAATTATCTACTGTGTTATATTGCAAGTTGGAATTGAGTACACCTGGACAATGCTCCTCACAGGTTGGCCACACTCCTCACTTGTCCGGCGATGTTGACATCGGTTTTGCCCCTGCAAAGAGCTCTACCTGAGGCAGTTCAGGAAGATATTATTGGACTGGGATCTGAGGGAGACTGAAAGGGCAGCTTGTATTTAGGATTTGGTGGTCCAACTAGACTCGATCAACTAGGCGATTTGTTATACCAACTTCTATCAGGATTTTAGCACTTAAGAGCAGATTAGAAGGTTTTTGGAGTCCTAATTCAAATAATATTTTAACTGGGGATATAGAACATGAGGATCCCTCCAACAAAAAAATATTGATAGGAGGGTATGATGGCTCTATTTGGGCATAAGCAACCTTAGTCCAGCTCAAGGATTAAAATCATGCCAAGCAGTATACCAACTAATACTACCAATATTACTTAATAAAATAATTTTTAAAAAAGTAAATAGCACTATACCAATATCGAGCTACATGTTTTAATACTAATACTATGACAGATCAATAGATACCGGTCCATATAGACTAGAACAATACAAACCTTGGTTCAGCTAACCAAGCTAAATCCAGCCCTTACAGCCGATATAGGGTCATCAATATGGGAGACCAACACAGGGCTTCGGATGGACGTAAAGATTGGTGAGTAGCTGCAAGGCAGCAACAAGTTTCGTTAAGAAAGCTTTTGACCATACCTTCAGTATAGCACTTATAAATCCAGATCTCAAGGGATTTATATCATGTTCACATCCCTCCTGAGCCATACTATGGGATTCATAAGATTTGAATTTCTTAAAATCCTAATCCCCTTAAACAAAAATGGAGAATAACTTAGTGCATAAGGCTTTTATCAATGCAAGGCCTGAAAAAGACCAATATACACAACTTTACCCTTGCAAGCAGAGAGATTATTATAGTAACTCGAACTTTGATCACCCATGTCACAAAAGAACTGCTCAAGAAATATGCTTTTAAATAGAATCTTAAAATATACAAAATGTTAGTTTAAGATAATTTAGAAAGATACTTCATAAATAAAAAGCATTTTGGTTTATATAATTACAGACAAGAAGTTTATTCTAAAAATATTTAGAAATTTAGAATAGTTTTAGAAATAATTAAAGTTGCTTTTTAATATGTATATAGACTATAGTTCAAAAATCAAAATGCAATTAACATACATAAAATCTATAATACTTTAAATATGTAGCTTTATACATTTTCATTTAGACTCACCTTTGTAAATGTATCCCGATTTTGGTTGTTCTTATATCATATTCTTGCATCCTCAATTAGAGCAATAAAACAGTCAAGTGCTAGGATCCATATCATGCTTGATCCGTTGTACTCAAATTACAATAGCAAAGCTCCTATAAAAGAGATAACAAACATTTTTCAAGGACTCAAGTTTACGACAAAAATCAAAGTGGTTCAGCAAAACATGTGATAAGAATATTAAAATCTTGTCCTTGTCCAACCAGAGTCGAAAACAATGTGAAAGACAAAATGCCGCTATGGTTTATGAGAAGTGACATTCTCTAAAAAAACAACAGCAATTTGATAAGAAAACGATTTCATCTCCCAAGAAAACAACATTTCTTATCCTAAGTTTTGTTTTTAACCAGATCTAGGAACAAGGGTTGCCAACAAAGAAATGAAATCACAAGTTGATTCGATGGAAAAAAATTAACATATCTTTTTTTATATCACAACAAACAAGAAAAACAAAATGTTCCTGTAGGTTTAAAATGCCTGAGAAATAAACATATCTTTTTTTATATGACAACAAACAAGAAAAACAATACGTTCCTATTAGTTTAAAATGCATGAAGACCAAGAGGAACAAACTTCCTGAATACATGACTTTCATTTCAAGGATAATGTAATTTAAGCTTTTTAAGAAAAAAATGTCCATTTAACTGTCCATAATCTTAATTTTCCTACAAAACAATCAGTGAGGAATCAATTTACTTTATATAACAGTTGCTACTCACCACAATTTATATCTGATTTCCTTTAGATTCCCAGGTTAAGAGTAATCTACAAAACTGATAATTTATTGCACTAGAAAAACCTGAGCACGAGTCAAAGGCTTACAACCAAGGTTCTACAAATTGGGAGGACCGATACATATCGATCTGTCATGGAGTGATACATGGATCATCCAACTTCAGGCGATCAGCATATGCTACACGGTTTACCATCCAGTTCTGTTTTTTAAGTTTTTTAATCCTAACAAAACCAAATACATATCGGGAGGACCGGTACACAGTGACAGATACATATCGATCTGTCATGGACTGATACATGGATCGCCAAATTTCAGACGATCTGCATATGCTACAGGGTTTAACCATCCAGTTCTGTTTTCTTAGTTTTTTTAATCCTAATCAAAACCAAATGCATCCCCTCCCTCTCTTTATCACGTGTGATTCCCCTTGTGCCATCCATCATCACCCGGTATCAGGCTGCCTGCCAACCTCGAACCATCAGGCTGGTTGAGTAGAATCAGTACTCCTCTCCTTCTCTTCTTGTCCACTACCTCCTCCCCTCCTCTTCTTCTAATTCTTCTTCTCCTTCTCCACCTCTTCTTCCTCAATCTGATACCATGGTATAAAATGTACATTCTGCCAGTTCTTATCAGGCTCATACTAATCCGACCAACGACCACAGCAGACCTGGGATCCGAAATTTCAATCCTTACATGCATCTTTTAAAAGATTTAAATTATACACAGATGACAACGATCCATTCTAGAGCGACGTATCCTCAAACAAAGATGCAACAATTAAGACATTTAAAATCGATGTGAATCAGGCCACAAGCTGTGGAAAGAAAAGCGGCAAAACGGATGGATCTCACAATTGATAGACATTCCAAGGAAACAATCAGATCATAAGTGAAAAATCCAACCATAAACTCTCTTTTGTTTCTTAAGAACCGTAAGCATGCTCAAAACAGAAAACCGAATTCCGAGGAGACACTTACAAACACGCAAATATATGACTGGATTCCAACCAAAATGAACAGATCTTAGAAAATGTGAAAACAACAGAGGATATGGTACAAGCGAGATCGACCATTATACCTGAGCCAGGAATCGTAGGGTTTCCGACCTGGAAATTGATGGGATCTGACGGATCACTTGGCGACCATGCGGAGGATGAAATCCTCGTAGCGGATGGTGCCATCGGCGGCGACGTCTACCTCACGGATCCACTCATCAAACTCGTCAGGCTCCAGCTTCTCGCCAATGCTGGTGAGGACGTGGCGGAGGTCGGCGACGGCGACGGTGCCGGTGGAGTCCTTGTCGAGGACGCGGAAAGCGTCGCGGAGCTGTCGATCGAAGGGCTCCGGGCGAAGGTGCTTCCGCATGAGGTCGAGGAAGCGGGGGAAGTCAAAAGGGGCGGTGAGGCCCTCCGAGGCGGCGATCTCCTTCAGTTGGGCCTGCGTTGGGTTACCGCCCAGGGAGCGCATCAGGATCCCCAGCTCCGACGCGGCGATCCGCCCGTCCCCGTCCGTGTCGAACAGGGTGAAGGCTTCCCGCATCGACGCCACCTGCTCATCCGTCAGCTCCTCCTTCCCCATCGCTCCTCTGTCTCTCCCACTCCCTCCTTGCCTTTCGGATTTCGCCAAACAGGAGAAGAAAGCATTTGTACACAACAGACAGAAAATAATAAGAAAATATTAAGGAGGGCTGATTATGTAATTTGGTTAATGATTTTGTACGGAGATTAATGCAACCTTTCTTTATTGTTTTAATATATATTTTTTAAAATTATTCCTTTGTAAATAAATAAAAATATTATTTTTCTTCTCTTCGAGGAGCACCAGAGTAGGAGCCGATAATCTCAACGAGGAAGCGTCGGCACAAGACAACAATGAGCGTAAAAGAGGGGAACGTCAACGAAACGATGGATGATAAGAAGCATTAGTGAACACACAAGATAGTGATCACAAAAGAGGGAGCTTCGATGATAGTAGAGTATATTAGGATGACAATCGCAAGGGTTACGATGAGAGAAAAAAAAAATCGATATTAGTGGATTATAAATAATAAAAAGAATGATTTTTTTTTTAATCCCTAACTTTGCTATGGCATTTTTATTTCTTAAAAAGATAATATTAACCTTGAAAAATCAAATAAACAAATTTTAACGAATGGATCAGTAAAGCCAGCAAAAAAAAAAGTCACTTAATTGTCTAGAAGTAAATGAGTAAAATAGCTCATAAAAGGGCATTGTTCAATCATTTTTCAAAATAGGAGCACTGAAAAAAATATATAAAGTTAAAAGTTTTTTTTTCGAGAATTCACCCTAATAAAAATATTATTTTATTATTTTTTAAAGAGATTATCAATGGAAAAAAATATCTATCAACGTTTGAACCCAAAAAGAAAAACTTCAATTTATAGAATTTTAACGTCTAAATTACCATGATATATTAAGTTCCTAAAAAGTACTCTTTAATCGATTCATTGAACCTTCACTTTAAATAGACTAAATCTGAACAGATGCAATTTGATTCATATTCTATAAATCATTTTTCCCTGATCTCTCTCTTCCTCTCCTTATTCTCAGTATCAATCCCGGCCTCTCCCTTTTTCTTTATCTCTGTCTACTTTATCTTCCATCACATTTGTCTCTATCACCATTTTTATCATGTGTTCTATCTTCTACCATATTTGTCGTTCTACTTTATCTTCCATCACATTTGTCTGTATCACCATTTTTATCATGTGTTCTATCTTCTACCATATTTATCATTCTTTCTACTTTGCCACTATCATCAATCTCATGTGTTCTAGCTTCTACCATAATAGTCTCTTGCGTTCTAGCTTCTACCATAATAGTCTCTTGCCCTTCATTACCATATGCTATTTGTTTTCATCCTTACTTTTGTCTCTCCCATGTCGATATCGTCACTTTCACTTTTCATCGAGCTTGTTCATTTATCGATATGACGATATATATAATAGACCCGTAATGGTAAGAGCATAAAATTTGAGATACCCCAGATAATTTTAAAAAATTATTTATCATTTTATTATGTAAAATATAAAACAACGTATAAATATTATTGTAATAATTAAAATATTATATATTTCTATATATTACTCTTTATATTTATTTTTTAAATTTAAAGCATAAATAATTTTAAGAACTCAAAAAGAATATCATCATATCCAATCACACACGGAATGTGTAATTTGATAATTATGATTTTAAAATTGATGATTTTAATTTTTAAATAAAAAATAAAAATTAAACCAACAAAAGACAACTAATTTTTTAATTTATTTTTAATTAAAAATTAAAAATTAAAAAAAATTAAAAAATTAAAATTATGAAACCAACGGTTCGAACCAAAATCATCGGTTTGGGTTTCTAAATCAACGATTTTAGAACTAATGAATTCAATTTTTTAAACCTAGGAACTGAAACCAAGACGTCCAAAGTCAACCTTGTTTAGATTTGAAACCAACAAATCGTTAAGCTGGTTCGATTTTGATTTTATCCGACATAAATCCTTAAGGTAGCTTATTCCTCTCTATCATTTATTGCTCTCAGCAAAAAAAATCGACATAAAAATCAGTAAAATCTATGTGGAATACATCTCTCCCAAAAAAAAACTAAATTATATGCCAGTCTTACCGCAGTATGGGTGAAGACGGTTCCGACCTCCGCATATCGTCAGTCAAGTTTGATCCTGTAATCCCTGACATGAGAAATAGTAACCACCTTTTAAAGCAATTTACAAAGAGGCATATATCTTGCAACTACAAAATAAAGAGATCAGCTGTTTAGGATCAAATACATAATTAACGCGTGGAGTACAATCGTTTGAATGTTACTCTACACAAAACCTAGCATCATGACAAATGTAGAACGAAATCAAGGCAGTTTCATCACAAAAACTTCCGACACAAAACAATTTTCTTCTTTCGGAACACAGCCAGAGATTTATTCTCGTTTCTTGCAGATGCATGGTATCCAAATGATAAAATTACTTTTTCATGGTTTGCTTGATCATTCAGTATGTTGAAAAACAAGGTTGCCAGTTCGAGGTAGTTCAAAGAAGATTATTAGGCGACACCAACTCAAACAATTGCTGGGTCCTTGTAAATTTTGAAAATACGCTCAATCTCATCTACAACTTCGGGTGGCAAGGGCCGTGGTGCTGTACTGAATGCATCAATATCCTCTTTCAGCTGATCCATGTTGGTTGAACCAATAATTGTACTGGTCATGAAGGGGCGGTCACGCACAAACCCAAGTGCGAGTTGGACAGGGCTAAGGCCATGCTTCTTGGCAAGCTCAATGTATTTTTCAGTTGCCACCTGCAATATGAAATATGGTACAGTATTGACCAAAATGAACAATACAGTTGTGTATAGCAAATAAAAAAGATAAATAAACTGAAATAACAAGGAAAACATGGAGGCAAGGCTTAGAATCGTGGAAAAGAGACAACACTATAAATTTCTCCTGCAAAATTGTCTATTACTACAATAGTACACTAAAAAAACATTGTATTGTCGATGGGCATACCTTTGCTAATGATCTATTATATCTCTCCATATACCCGGGAAATAAATTTAGCCTGCCACTTTTAGCAGCTTCAGAGTTGGTATCTAAATACTTACCACTGAGTGTACCACCACCCAGTGGGGAGTATGCAAGAAGCCCAATGTTGCAGTTTTTTGGATGGCATACCTCCACAAGATCAACTGGAACATAATATTAGAGGCGTATTGAGAAATTGCAGCACATAATATTAGAGGTATAAGGTTTTCAATGATCTGAACTTATTGAATTGACTAAACTTTAAGATAGACACCACGAAACTAGCTACATTGGACTAAGCTGTCATTATGCCACAAAAACTTAATTGTGGTATTATAGCAGTCAATTCACTTATGGTCTTGATAAAGTATCCCAAGCAACAATTCGAGTATAAATTTACAGTGAAATAAGCAAAAAATAAAAGTTAGAGGTCGACTAGAAAAGGTCATATAACTTTGGAAATAAAAGCATGAGTAAGGTTAATATGAAGTGGTTCGTTCTAATCACCTGCTAACAATGTGGAAGCAGAGACCTTATGGTCCCACACCAAAAATACCAGTACTGGAAAGAATGATGCTCTAATTTTGATATCTTACTTCATGTGATAAAAATTTTAGAATAAGAATGGCTTAGAAGATATTAGAGACAAGGGCGGTTAACTGGTGGTAGATAATTTAATGCATGAACTGTATACAATTCAGGGAAAAAATGTTACCTAGAAAAAGATCAGTAAACCAAAGGGTTTTATCAATAAAAATACACTTTTAGTCAGAGTTCCCCAAGATTACGTGAAAAGTTTGGATCAATTGCTGCAAGATAAACAGGAAGTCCCAGGAATTGCAGTTGATATTGCATTGGTTCATCGGAGACAGCATGGTAAATGCTTTAGTGATGGTTTCGTTATCTCCTCAGTGTTCCTAGCTTTCAATTTTCCCAGTGATTCTTATCCACACCTTTACAACTTTAATCCGCTTGTTAATTTAATTCAAAAGTGCCTTCTAGTTTCCTGTTCATCTTATTTGTTTCTTTGATTATTTTTCTTGTTGCTGCTGATCTAAAAATCCATCTTTGATAACAAGGCTGCTTCAGTCAAGTTTTACGGACCTTGAAATTGATCTTTCATTATAAAATCAAGGAATCATGGATAAGTTAAATCCCCTGCCTACAGCTTCAAACCCTTGATGACAAAGTATTGATCTCCTGTGACACCTCATCTGAGTTTTTCATTTTCAGTCACATTGTAAGAAACCTCCATGAACAAGGATTCTCCAAGTCATGAATTATGCACCATCAAAATATCCTCGTCTGGCATCACTTTAAATGGAACCTTACAATATTATCGGTTTAGATAAGATCTATAGCCAAATACTACATGATATAAGCTGAGAATTAGAAGGTATATTGTTTCGCAAGTTCCTAGTGGCTCATCAGGAGAATCCCTCATCATGTTTACAAAAAACTTACTTATATACCATTGTTCCCTCCTTGACTACAGCTTCTTTTGCCACAGATGACTAGATATGTGACATAACCAATAATGACTTTACAGTCACTTGGCCACACTATGACAATCTACTAGATGAAAACCTAATTATTAAAACACGTTAACACCAACCTCATCACCAGGACCAGCTTCTCAAGTGGATAGTGTCCTATCCAATCTTATCTCTATCCCTACAACCAACTCACCTAAGTTGGCCAAGAGTGTTAAATGATTCTAGTCAATTTGTCCACTGTACAGTTTGGATAATTCATAAGAAATTTTGATCAATTGGATAGATGTTCAAGGCTGTGGCAGGAACTTAATTGAATAAATTAAGTTGGAAATTTGGAGTATATACTTGGAGTCATGGTTTCTGGTTACTGGAATCTTGAACACTTGATCTTTCCATGAAGAAAATAAAGACTGCTGGTTTTCATTGCAATCAAAAGTCAGTTTAGAAATGCTGTTGAATTGGAGATAGCTCACAGATATAGCCTGGCCAAGATGATGATTGCTTAGGTAGGAGAGTTTGCTGCACATATTTCAATTATTTATTTATTTTTTGTTTACAGAGGGTAAGTTGTGAAGGCAGATCCGGGCCCAGGACCTTCGAATGATCTGCCAAAATCTTTACCAGCTAAGCTAACTAACACCTTCAATTAGTTATGTTGTATTGCTAAAGATCTAGATTGTAGCTTCAGGGTACAATGCCTCCGAGGTTAATGTTTGTGTTTTATGGGGAAGTTTACTTAGTATTGCAGTCCTGTACACTTGGTGCTTCTACTTGTAGTAGAGAGCAGCTAGCTTAACTTTGCAGCCCATCAGACTATTAAAGGTTTTTTTAAGTGCTGAAGAAGGCTTTCGTCACTAGAAGTAACTTGCTAGGGTGACGGTGCAAAGTCCTTGTATAGTGGCTTGACCATCAGTGGTTATAATTTGAAACATTCTTTAAAATGTTGATAAGAAATTGTTTGACTCACTGTGGTAAAGGTGTCCTGAGCATTAGATAATCATGATTGCAGAATGACCATTGTACTCTATGCATTTTGGTGATTATATATAATTGAACAAAAGAAAATCTCTCTTTCATTCAGAAGAATTACTACAAGTTAAACATGCAAATAACAAGAATTACCTTCAAATCGGCACCTAGCAAGCAAACTATAGCTGTTTTGAATGCTGACAATTTTCGGAAGCCCCCCAACTTTTGCAGCGTGCACAAACTCCATTACTCCATAAGAAGTTTCATTAGAAACTCCTATATAACGCACCTGGGACATGAAGGTAAACATGAGATGCCAAAAACTAGAAAATCTTGTTATGAATTAAAAATACAGTTCAATCCACACAACACAATGTTCACAATGGCATAATTAGAAGGTTTAGCTGATTAAACCTGAACTTAGATTGCAATAAAGAAGTAAAATTTGTCAGTTTTACAGTGATGAATGCTGTAAGATACATCTTCAACACAGTAAAATGCTTCCACAAGAACTCAATCACCCAAGGCATGCTGATCCATAAACTAGAATGAGCACCAACAAATACCATATTTTAGTTATGCAAATGGGTGTTCACTAGAAAAAAAAAAAATCAAATTACCTTTAAAAGCTTGTGAAGATTCTCAACCATGAAAACTAGTATTAAGCTCATGATCTCTCATATAACTGATTAGAGAAAGGTGAAATGTTTGCCTGATTTGAAAATTGAAATGCAAGCTTGCAGACATGGATCTGGCTGTTATCATAGGATTTTATCATATTAGAAGTTCACAAAATCAATGGCTTCAACCATGTTTGATAAGTTTTCTGCATTTTGGACATTCATTGGTTGCACTCATCCTCGTATCATGTGCACACATGTTTTCTTGGGGAGGTGGGGGTGGCAGGGTGAATGTAGCTATTTTTTTACTAAGACCAGAAATGCAATTTTAGCTCACAAAACATCCCCCTAATTGATCTCATCTTAGCAAGACTTCACCATTTATTCAGTGGTCTGAATATTACGTTTGAACCTTAAGTTGTCATCATCTCAGTGTTTCAAGAACAATATATTGAGGAATGACATTGACAAAAGAATTATGATAACTGGCATTGGCAAAATTCTGAAATAGATGGTAGGACAAAGAGGAGCAAGGAAATGTTAAAAAAGTGCAGATCAATGTCAGTTACTCTCAAGGTTTGTGTTTCTGGGTATCAGACTGGTATCAGTCCATGGGTGGACCTATACGGGTCTGGTCTGTCAGCATGTACCAAGGTATGAGGAGGAGAAGAAGAGGAGAGGAGCGAGGAGGAATACTGAGTTCACCAGGCAGTGGACGTCACAAGTAGTGGGCGGATGGCGGGCACTGCAAGATATATACATACATACATACATACATACATATATATATATATATATATAGATACATTATGACAATAGAATAACCATAGAATGCTATTTTGTCGAATCCAGTATTTATTGGTCGGTTTTTACAAACTCGAGCATGAGTCGGGATGCGGACCATCTCTTTTAAGATGGTCCAGGCAGTTCATTTGTCTTTTTAGGGTTCTACAGTGACCTCTCTCTCTCTCTGTCTCTGGGCAATACTGCTTCTTAGCTGCCCATGTACAAAAATTGTGACAGGGTGAGTAATAAGATGGAGAGAATAAAAGAGGATACGGTTCAAGCAGGGACAGGTAAAAGAGGATGGGGTTCAAGCAAGGACAGGATCTAGATGAGAAGCATATGCCAACCTGCAGACGAGAAACCTTGAACTTTTTAATTGTCATGAACACATGATGGGAGCAACAAAGAGACGTTCGATAACATATCAAGCTGTGAGAAATGTGAGGTTGGAAGCACAAAAACACCTTTGCCCAAAAGCACTCATGTAAATGATACATGGGGATGTAAAAGAAGGTGAGTCAAAAGTCTCTGGTTCTTCATTTTTGGTGATGCCAATCATGATTTAGCTTCCTGCCCTAACTCTATGCTCATTAGCAATTCCATGATATACAGTAATAAATCTATATACTATACCACATACTTGACCATTCTAGTATAAAAGTAAGACCGATCGAAGAGTTTTTAGGTTGAACCTAATGTTAGTCAGGAAATATTACCTTCCCTTCATCTATAAGCTCCTGGAAGGCCTGAAGCTGTTCAATAAATGGCACACTCGCCCTCCATTTTGCAGAATCATATGTAAATTCACCAAATAATGGTACATAGCGATCTGGCCTAAAATGTGTTACAAAAATCTCAAGCGTCAAAGCTTAAAAGATAAATCAGTGAAAATATAAACAAAAGTATAATTATATATAGCATGCATAGGTATAATTATATAAAGCATAAATGAAACTAACAAGAGCATATTTAATCATATCCATCTTCAATTAATAACCATCGGCCAACTTATCTGAAGGTTCAAATACTACAAAATAAAAGAAAAAACGGAAATATATTTACAGAAACAGATCTGGTGACTTCATCTTATGAAAAGCCATTTGTAATATGGGACAATGAGTAAAAGGTCCCTTCTCTAGAAGACTTCCGAGATATATTAGATCTCCCGACAAATCATAAACAAATTCACAATCCAAATTCACTAATTTTAACCATTTTCATGATACATTTTTTTATCCTCAAAATATCGATATAAGGGGGGGCATAGGAAAAAGTTCTATAGGTTATTTGCTAAGAAAGAATTGAGAGAACGAATGTTTTGAAGAATAAAATATATTCACCTTCAAAGGATCAAATTCTTTGTTGTGTTAATTTCATCAGATAGTATAGTTTTAAATAATTAAAATATTGATGTCAATTGAAAATCATTTCTCTATTAGTAAAAAATATTCAGCAGTAAAATAATGTTAAACAAAAGAACAAGCACAAAGGTAAAAGACACTAGAAGTCAAAAAATGAAAAAAATAACAATCATGTTTTGTTGAATAAGTCCGACTTGTAAGAGGTGAGAACGAAAAATTCTCAGCAAGTGCCGATGTCTAGTGTTTGGAGCACAAATATGATGCTACACTGTGACAGACTCGTTGAAGCTGTAACTCGTAATGTCATTTGTTGAGAGGCAGCCGACCTCTCAATAATCAAGCTAATGTAAATCATATGTTCACATCACTTAAGAAGTCAGAAGTATTCTTTTATTATCATCAAAAAAATGTCAAAAGTGTTATCCAGAAGTTAAAGAAGCTTCCAAAGCTAAATTTTAACAGAACATGCATAACCTAATATAGTTTTAATTGAAAGAAATATGCAACATTAAATTAGAAGCCTATCCAGAAAAAGAATTTTATATTCAAGAAATCCAATTAGATAAACACTGAAAGTTATGGATTCCAGAAAATTGTCAAAATCACCAAATTTAGTCTGGCTGCCCAGATCAGATTAGAATGTAAATCACTGACAAAAGAAAGGCTGACCAGTGTATCTGAAGTAAATCAATGTAGTCAGTTGACAGCCGCTTAAGGCTCTTCTCCACACTCTCTCTTATGTTAGCAGAATCAACACGCAAAACTTTTGCATTTTCTCGTTGATAACTTGATCGCTCAGAGTATCCAGAAACTTTAGTAGCCAATATTACCTACAGAAAGAACAAACGTATGACTCAAAGTGCCCAATCTTTGGATTGGATGACTTTAAATACCTCAAATTATTTTCTACAAAGAAATTTGAATTTCTGGATTATTTTTCTTTTATATATATATATATATATATATATATATATATGAAATCAAATGTCACAATTAAGTCAGGAGAAAATTTGCTACAGAATTCATATAATGACAAAAACAGGAAATCAGCAACAACTTTGTAAGCAAAAAGCTGGCAACAAATGAACCATATTTAACAGGTTTAAACAGTTTAATTGGTCTAAAACTATAAGGCCCAAAGCAAACCCAGCTCTTCTCAAGAATAACTCCATCTCCAACATTCACACACCAACATCTTTCATCCATACTGATGGTTCCATCTGGTATTTATGGTCCAATGCTAGACCAAGGAATTTGGCTCAGTACCAGTTCATACCAGGTTTACGCTCACCTCGCTCTTGACGGCCACCCGCTGCTTGCACCTCCTCTTCATATCCTCCTTCTCTTTCTCCTCCCTTGTCCCCTTTTCTTGGTATTGCATATATGTACCATGTGTTGGTACACCGGCTTAGAGATGGGACCCTTACTAGTCCAGATACTCAAAATGACAAACCTTGATCAATATTATCCTCTCCATTGTTCCTTTTATCTCCTTTTTCTGCTTAATCTTTGTCTCTACTCCTCCTTATTCTCCTCTCGTATCTCTACTATCTCCCCAAACTTCTCTCGGAGGCTAAAGGGCTTATATCACCAAAACAATGAAAAGGTATATTAAGAAAATTCTTTCAATAAACCAAAATTTAAATTTTAAGAAAAAAAAGTGTATATACCAGATACCTTATCACGAGGTTTAGACTTCATCCAGCTACCTATATAAAGATCCGTCCTTCCTTGTGTCTCCTTTCTTGGTGGCACTGGATACTACACAATGGTAAAAGTAGAAAATTTAATCTTACTAATCTGCCATTAATATGATAATTAACTGAAAATGTCACACAAAATCCTAGAGTGAAATAACAAAATACAATGTGGCTTATGATCAGAGATCTTATTCAAGTACTGACCTGCTATATGCCACCCATACTGCAGTCTATTTATCAATGTGTGATGCAGAAATAAAAAATAAATAAACAAACCACATAAGATTCACAAGTTTTGGCTGACGTCAACAAAAACCTGACTGAACTCAACTGAGATCAGTTGAAACACACTAAAAAGAATATGACACTAAGGCTTCAATCTATCTCTCTCCCATGTTATTACTAAACTTCCACCTTCGACCCATGACCACCACACACCAATTCCTTCCAGGCTGAGAGAAACGGTGACAATTCCTCCACAACAACAACAAGAACACAACATATGCATATAAAAAATGTTATTATTAGGTCAATTTTATCAGTTTCCTCCCTCCCTCCCTCCTCTCCTTTTTTCCTCTTTTCCCAAACCAGTATCAATGGTACACCTGAGCACACCACTAATAAAATGGCAACACTTAATCTTATTAATCATGATGAGCTTGTTATGGTTATTTTGATAGAGACTAATTGTCTCCTGCATGACTTGAGTAAGAATTACTGGAAGATACTGATAGTTTAAATTACTAATAACCAACCACAGATGGATGGGAGTGCAATTTACATCAAGTTACTTCATAAATTGCCACTAGGTAAAAACGGACCTAGCTTAACCTTTTAAGCAACCCATCTTCCTTGCACATCAAGATATGATCATATAATTGCTCCTTCACTTATAAAATTGTAATCTACGCTAATCAAATCAAATATCAACATTAAACTTTTTACGTTCACAGCACATCAACTCAACATGTTGTTTGCAGATTAAGATTATATCATATGGCCTTCTACTCATTGGTGATTTGCTAATAACCAAATCTAACTTTAAACTTGACCTACTCAGTTCTGCAACCTATCATGGCATCAAGCTCATCATTTTAGTATAAAAAACATTACAGTAAATTTAGTATCTAAAAACAATATAAATGGAATAATGTTCACTGCCAAGATGGTGGTAAGTCATGCAAAGAGACTTGGTTCATGAGAACCAATATCAATATTTTCCCTGCTTTATTCCTAGCACTAGATCAGAGAGCAAGAAAGATATGATGGGTATGCAGTTGTTGTTAAAACAAAGGTGATGTGTGAAAAAGAAACGCAAGTAGCTAAAGTGCTTATTCTTGATTTTCATCCAGATAGGATCACTAAGGCATCAGGTTCACAAGTCAAAAGTTGGGCACTATTTTTTCCATGTTTGAATAAGAATTTATGTTTCTTCAGCTTCCTTTCTGTGATGATAAGTCAAAACTCGTTCTTCTGTTAATGAAAAAGGATCATTGCAAGCTACAGCATTAATAAAGTGTTTATCGTCACAAGTTACACATGAAAGAACCATTACCTTTATCTTTGTAAAAAGATAACATTGATCATGGCACTATAGCAGTGACACCCTTAATCAAATTCTCCAGAGGATGAAGCAGAATTTATCAAACATCATTATTCTCTTCCACAAAATTTTAGACCTCAATTCTAAAGAATAGTTACTAACAACAAAGACCTACACATAATCAATCTGCTGATAGAAATATTCACTGCAAATGTTTAAAGTGATTGCAAAGAAAATAATAGACCATCTCCGCCGTATCCAAGGCATTGATGCCATGCAAGAATGCATAACTGAGCTGATCGTGGGCCTCCTTCTCTGTATTCTGCTCCCCAAATGTCATCTAAGACAGCAACAACATGAGACAAACGATATATTAAGTAGCATATCTTTATGCCAATCTGACCATGATGTTGAAATTTTCAACAGGAAAAGAAATCTATAAAGGAGAATCAATTCGGACTTAATTAAATTCCGTTCGGTTTGGCGCTCAAAACTAAATCACATTACGGAAGAAGAATCAATTCGGACTTTCAAATGGACGTACACATATTAAGATCGACACGAAAACTCCGATCGGGGTTCAAATTGAACGGGCGAACACAAAACACTACACATTTTGGAAGGGCAAAGGGCACAACAATATAACAGCGGTAAGAGCAAAATACGGTTCCCAGCGTGATTTCGCTAATGTGAAGATCGGAATCGCCGAGCTTCCGGTACTGCAAAGGGTTCTCTCCTCCGCCACTTAGCTTCGCCCTGATGCTGAAGGGCCAAGCCCTCCTCCTCTGCCTCCTCACACCAGCACTAACATCCGTCGAAGGAAGAAAACCGCAGCACGATGCTTCGGAGAGATGGTTGGATTTCGGCGCCGATGACCGTAAGGTTGGGGTCATGGCATTGGCGGCGGAAGCCAACGTCGCCATCGTTATTCCTCAGCGGGAGAAGCAACGCCTTATCGTTCCGCCCGATTGCGAGGCTACGCACAGAACAGCAGAGAATGTTCGATGGTGTACGTGCACTAGCTTGCCACGTGCCATGTACATATTTATGGCATTCAAATTTCGCTTAAGCGGACTTGAGAGCGCCCGACGGTGGTTAGGCCCAGCCACGAGCGAAAGACCACAACGAATGGACTCCGAGGGCGTGTCGGATAGCTTGTCTTAGGGGGGAAATATATATATATATATATATATATATATATATATATATATATATATATATATATATATATATATATAACGTAATTAACCGGTAGTTAAATCTGTCGTGGGAAACAACATTGAGTCGTGGCCTCGGGGCCAACACGGCTCGGTTCGGGTCCGGACGGCGGGGATCTCCCTAGGGCGTTCCTCAAGCCGCTAAGGCGGTCGGGTGTGATGTCCGATCGGGACGGTGTAGCCGTCTCCTCCGGGTAGGAACTCCTCGCCTGCGCATCCGGAGGGGACCTTCGGCTTCGCACATGCACGCAGGTCAGGCTGAGGCGCTTGGCCTGACCCCTCCGACGATCAAGTTAGCAGATGTGGAGGGGGTTTCAGATGAAGAAGTGTTTTTGTGTGTTCGTCTCTCCCTCTCTCTTTCTGATGAACGAAAGGGTATTTATAAGGAAGCTTACTGCTTCCTGAGCTGCCCGCTTGCAGGGGGCAGGCTGGTAGCGTCTGACTTTGTGTTGGCGTGGCGTGAAGAATTGAGCTTTGGCAGGATGTTAATGCGCCTCGGTCGGCGTTCCGGTCTGCATTGACCAGATGTTGTTGCGTGAGGCGTCATCTGACGTCAGTCGAGTCTTATCATAATTACTATCCTCATCATATTCTCCCCCGGAAAGAAGCTATGCGTCGGTCGTTGTAACGGGAGTCCGAGGCATGGGTTCAGCTTTCAGGTGGGCTGGCCGCGCAGACGCAGTCTCGGGGAGCATGGAGCCGAGGAGCACAAGGCAGGCGGGCTGGCCGCGTAGGTGTGTCTCGGAGAGCATGGAGCCGAGGAACCGAGGAGCACGACGCAGGCGGGCTGGCTGCGCAGGCATGTCTCGGGTCATGGAGCCGAGGAGCATGACGCAGGCGGGCTGGCCGCGCAGGTGTGTCTCGGGGAGCATGGGGCCGAGGAGCACGACGCAGACGGGCTGGCCGCGTAGGCGTGTCTCGGGTCATGGGGCCGAGGAGCACGACGTAGGCGGGCTAGCCGCGCAGGCATGTCTTGCGTCATGGGGTCGAGGAGCACGACGCAGGCAGGCTGGCCGCGCAGGTGTGTCTCGGGTCATGGAGCCGAGGAGCACGACGCAGGCGGGCTGACCGCGCAGGTGTGTCTCGGGGAGCATGGGGCTGAGGAGCCGAGGAGCACGACGCAGGCGGGCTGGCCGCGCAGGTGTGTCTCGAGGAGCATGGAGCCGAGGAGCACGACGCAGGCGGGCTGGCCGCGCAGGTGTGTCTCGGGGCATGGAGCCGAGGAGCACAACGCAGGTAGGCTGGCCGCGCAGGTGTGGTCTCGGGCATGATGCGGCCGAGTAGCACGATACAAGCGGGCAGACCGCGCAGGTGTGGTCTCGGGCAACAGGCTGCCCTGAGTGGGGTTCGGCAGTCTACGGTCGAGGGATGTGGCAAAGGCCGAAGGACACGACTCAGGCGGGTAGGCCGTCCTGAGGTCGACTCGGCAGGCTTCGGTCGAGCCGTGTAGATTCAGAAGGATTTAGGCCGGGGCTAACCGCGGGCTAGGAGGTAGTCAGGTAGATACTGAACCTTCGCTCGGAAGAGACTAAGGCAGGGCCTAAATTTCCTTTTCATGAGGACTACATCGGATAGCCATCGCGGGTGCTTGACCCCTTCTATGGAGCCCGCTGCCGAAAGTCGTCCCTTCTCCTTACAACCGCCCAGGCTTCCGCCGCGATGTACTGATTAGCACGCTGGAGCATCTCTGGCACCGTGGTGGGGGGTCGCTCCATGAGGAACCAGAGGAATCTGGAAGGTCGCAGGCCTATTATAAATGCCTGCACCAACAGAGAAGGGTGAGTGTCCGGCAAACCCCGGCTTTGCGTGGCAAAGCGATCCACAAAATATGAGAGGGGCTCGTCCTCCCTTTGTTTGAGTCCGAGGAGTAGTGATGTGGAGGGCCTTGGCCGTGCATAGACTACGAAGTGGAGCTTGAAGTCATTGGCGAGTTGGTCGAAGGAAGCAATCGTTTCGGTCTTCAAGCCGCCATACCACGCTTGGGCCGACCCTCTCAGAGTGGTAGGAAACGCTCTGCACATCAGGGCATCAGAGGTTCTGTATAGCACCATTTGGGCGCGAAAAGCGGCTACGTGGTCCGTCGGGTCGGCGGAGCCATCGTAAGCGTCCAGAGAGGAGAGCTGGAAGTCCAGGGGGACTGTCAGATCCCGTATCTCAGGCGTGAAGGGAGACCCTTGGTGTGCGTCCTCCCCGAGCTCTCCCTTGGACATGCGAACCTCTTTCTGCACCTCGTCGAGTCGCTGGCTGACGAAGCGCAACTGGGCCCGCAGGGAGTCTGAAGAGAGTGCCTCGGGTTCCAGGCAGCCGCTCGGGTTTGCCATCACTAGATCCCCGAGTGGGGCCGGTCGGACCCGAGGCGAAGTGGGGGGCTTCGGAAGCGTCATGTGAGCCCGAACAGGCGCCTTGCGTTGTCGCAGTGGTTCGATCGCAGGCGGGTGCGCCGGATGAGAAATGACCGGGATAATGGTTTGCACCATTTCCATCAAGGCTCGGACTTGAAGAGCGAGGTCCTGAAAGGCCTCGGACGACACGAGCGCTGAGTTGGCTGGGGCGCCGTCGGGCAACGGCAAGCTCAGGTCGTTGGATATTCGCCAATATCGTTCGGAGGTCGTGGCAGGGTGTTCGTTACGATGGTCTCCGTGCGGGGGAGGTTCCCCCAAGGCTTCGGTCGGGTGTGACCTCTCAGCCGTGGGCTCATTTGAGCCGTTCGGGTGGTCACCCGACATTCCGGGCCCTCCTTCTAGCGCCAATCTGTTGTGGGAAACAACTTTGAGCCATGGCCTCGGGGCCGACGCGGCTCAGTTCGGGTCCGGACGGTGGGGATCTCCATGGGGCGTTCCTCGAGCCCGCTGAGGCGGTCGGGTGCGGTGTCCGATCAAGATGGTGTAGTCGTCTCCTCCGGGTAGGAACTCCTCGCCTGCGCGTCCGGAGGGGACCTTTGGCTTTGCACCTGCACGAAGGTCGGGCCGAGGCACTCGGCCCGACCCCTCCGACGATCAAGTTAGCAGATGTGGAGGGGGTTTCATATTAAGAAGTGTTTTTGTGTGTCCGTCTCTCCCTCTCTCTTTCTGATGAACGAGAGGGTATTTATAGGGAAGCTTATTGCTTCCTGAGCTGCCCGCTTGCAGGGAGCTGCCCGCTTGCAGGGGGCAGGAAGCTTAATGTGTCTCGGTCGGCGTTCCGATCTGCATTGACCAGATGTTGTTGCGTGAGGCGTCATCTGACGTCAGCCGAGTCTTATCATAATTACTATCCTCATCAAAATCATTTGATTATTCCTTCAATTTATTTATGGCGGTCCTTAAAACACTTCTATAGCTTCATTACGTAGGCTTTATCAGAGGGTGACATGTTAGGATGGTTTGCATGTATATATATTAACTTGAATTTAGCCATATGAATTGGAAAATAGAAGTTAATATTTCACGGTGATTGGTTTGTAGAGAGAACCCACGAAATAAAGAAAAACAAAAACCAGAATACACGCACTACACAAACACAAACATCTTCCGCGTCACTGTTGCAGCCGGGAAGCGCTGCCACCGAGGCCTTGATGCTGCTGCTGCTCGGCGATGGCCGCCTCCTTCCTGTTGGGCATTGCTTCTCTGAGCATGGAGAGCACGTCCCTCATCGATGGCCGGTCCTTGGGGTTCCTGCTGGTGCAGAGCAAGGCGATGCGGAGCACCATCATCATCTCTTCCATCACATCCTTGCAGCCCGCACCGGCGGACTGGTCGAGCACCTCCCACGAGCCTCCCCCTTCCGCTCTCAGCATCTTCCCCCTCACCCAGTCCACGATGCTGTTCCCCTCCCCGTACTCTGCCTCCACCGACCTTCTCCCGCTCACCATCTCCATCAGCACCACGCCGAAGCTGTATATGTCGCTCTTCTCGTCCACCTGCAGCGTGTACGCGTACTCTGTAGACCCAAGACAGACAAGAAGGTTTAGCGCTTGCAATCATGGGATACCTCTGGATGCGACAAGGGTTGATTCATTACCGGGGGCAATGTAGCCGCAGGATCCGGCGATGACGGACATGGACTGGTTGGTGGTCCGTATGAGCTTTGCCACCCCGAAATCCGCCACCCGTGCCTCCATCTGCGCGTCCAGCAATATGTTGCTAGGCTTGAGGTCGCGGTGCACGATCACTGGTTTGCAGTCGTGGTGGAGGTAGCAAATGCCCTGCGCGATCCCGACCGCTATGCGGTACCGCGTCGTCCAGTCCAAGCTCATGCCGCAGCCCGCTCCTCCCTTTCCACCGCCGCTGCTGCTTCGGTCTCGGAGTAGGTCCTCCAGACTCCCGTTGGGCATGTACTCGTACAGCAGTAGCGTCGCCTCCCTGTTGGTACAGCAGCCTAGTAGCCGGACGATGTTGCGGTGCCTCACGGATCCCAGCACCTCCACCTCCGCCATCACGCCGCCTTTCCTCCTCATGAGCCTCCCCGCCTCCTTCTGCGGCCCCCAGAGCTTCTTTACTGCTATGACCTCTCCGCTAGGCATCTTCGCGCGGTGCACAATCCCCGTCGATCCCATCCCGATGATCTGGTCGCTTGACGACACACAGGCTGCAACATCCTCCGCCGTGAAGTTTAGACGCTGGAATGCCGTCATCCGCCACTGCCCGGGTCCCAGCTCCTCGTCGATCTCCTCCTCCCTTTGCTGAGTCCACCGAGTTCCGAGTATCAGAACGACCAACCCTGCTGCCACCGCTGCAGCAGCGATCCATACGATCGCCGCGCCTGCCGAACCCCGAGCGGTTTGCTGCGGGGCAGCCGTGCCTTCGACGTCACACGGCTTTCCCACCAGCTCGCCGCAGAGACCAACGTTTCCAGCGAATGCCGACGGGTGGAGGTTCCCGAGAACGGCACTGGCGGAAGGGACGGCACCGACGAGACGGTTAAAGGAAACGTTGAAGCTCTCCAGGGTGCTACAATTGTCGAACACCGGCGGAATGGTACCGGCAAGTGAGTTCCAAGAGAGATCGATGTCGGCTATCGATGGGAGCTGCGCCAGCTCCAGTGGAATGCATCCTGTAAGTCTGTTTCGGTCCAGTTTCAGATTTAGGAGCTTCTGACAGTGGCCTATGTCGGCGGGGATGCTCCCATTGAGCTCATTACCCTCCAGCTCGATCTTGTAGAGGTTCCGACAGCCGGAATCGAAGTCAGGTATCTCGCCGCTCAATCCACAGTAACTAGCCACGAGGATCTGAAGACTCGGCGCTCTCCAGATGGACTTGGGCAGCGGCGTCAGGAGCGGGTTGCCTGAGACGTTCAAGTACTCCAGTCGGGGGGCGTGTCCCAGGTCTTCTGGTATGCCTCCCGAGAGGCTGTTGCTGCTGAGGTCCATGTAGGTCAGGTTAGGCAATGAGCCAAAGCCCGTGGGTATGGGGCCGACGAGGCGGTTCCCCTCGATGCGCATGCGCCACAGGGACGTGCAATTAGCGAGTGATGGCGGAATCACCGAGTCGAAGAAGTTCGAAAAGAGGATGAGCCTGTCAAGCCGGTTCCCGTAGCAGAGACCTGGCGGGATCGGACCGGTGAGCGAGTTGGAAGACACATCCAGCTTCTCCAGCCTACCATGCACGCCAAGTTCCCTCGGGAGCTCGCCGGTGAGCGAGTTGTTCCACAGAAGGAGCGCTTGTAGATTCGGAAGCGTCCCGATTCCGGCGGGAATCTCGCCCGAGAGCTGGTTGTTCATGAGGCTGAGCAAAGTGAGGTCGAGTAGACTCGACAAGCCCGACGGAATTTGGCCGCAGAGAAGATTATCGGAGAGGTCGAGCACCTTGAGAGCTCTCAGATCGGACAAACTCGCCGGAATTCTTCCGGAAATCCTGTTCTTGAAGAGAAAAAACGACTCGAGCTGGGTGAGGTTGCCGACTTCAGACGGCAACTCGCCGGAGACGTTGGCCGACGAGATGTCAAGGTAACGAAGATTCGTCATCCTCCCGAACTCGGGCGGGACGCCGCCTTGGTACGAATTATACCCAATCTCGATGTGCTCGAGCAGTGTCAGCGAACCGAGCTGGTGCGGCAGCCTCCCGGTTAGGAGGTTACCAGCGAGGTGAAGATAACGAAGCCGCGGCAAGCTGCCGAGCCCAAGAGGAATGCCGCCTTCGAAGAAGCTCCCACCTAGGTTGAGATGCTCGAGCTGGCGGAGCTTCGTGATGCCGCGCGGCACCGGGCCTACGAAGCTGTTGCTGTAGGCGTCGAGGAGGGAGAGAGAGCGGAGCTTGGAGACGCCCGGCGGGAAGGTGGAGTTGAAGTCGTTGTGACTGATGTCGAGGGTCCGGAGACGGGTGAGCTCGAAGAGGAACGGAGGGAGGGGTCCGCCGAAGGAGTTGCCGCTGAGGTTGAGGTGGGTAAGGGAGGAGGAGAGCAAGCGGATCTCGACGGCGATGGAGCCGGACAGGTTCTTGCGAGAGAGGTCGAGGGCGGTGATCCCACCGCTGGCGTCGCACGTGACGGCCGTCCAGAAGCACCACGGCCGTGGCTCACCGGATAGGTTGGCGGAAGGGTAGGAGGACCAGTCCCGGAGGGAGGAGAAGGGGTCGAGGAGGGAGGAGCCGAGGGAAAGGAGGGCGACGACAGGGAGCGGTTCTGCCGCGGCAGCTGCCGCGGTGGCGAGGAGGAGAAAGCAGACGAAGGCGACGGTGCGTGTGGCGGCGGACATGGCGGGGGAGCGGAGGTGGCAGCAGCGCTAGAGGTGGTGGTGTGGATGGAGATAGGGTAGATAAAAGGAGAGGGAGGAGTGAGGTCTCTTTTTAGGAGTGGAAATGCTGCGGGGATGGGGAGCAGGGCCTGCGCCGTGGTCATCATTGGGTTAGCGCGGTGGGAGATGATCTCGTGCTCGGGTTTCATGCATGCTCAATCCCTTGTTCTTCTTCTCGTTCTTCTTCTTCTTCTTCCTCTTCCTCTACATCACCTCCTCCTACTCGTCTTCTTTTCTTTTGCAGAATGGGAATGCGCTGCTGTACACTGTCTCTTTCGCTTTTTATTTTCATGCGCCTTTGTCTCTTTTATCATATGCATCGGCGGTGTGCAATCCATTCTGCTCGCTTTTTGGTTTCGGGTGGGGCAGCCGATTCGACTGCTCGTCCAGGCTTCGACTGGAATACTGTGGGGTGGTGCAGTCTTCCTCGTAAACAAATAGAATTCGTCTGTGATGGGGTTTGACCGTGAAATAGGTCAAGAATATTTTATACGTCGGTTTAGGGAAACCTTCTCGGCGTTGTCAGTTATCACTTCCTTCGAATTCGTTATGTCAAACAATGACCCGACGACCGGAGGAGTCAACAGTCAACTTAATTTTCCATCGATATTTAGCATTGGGGGTTTGGTTTCACTGTTTCACCGTTAATTTTCAGCATAGGATATTTGATATTTCCGAGAATATCAAATTGTATTTAAAAATTAAAATATAGCATTGGCAACAATAGAAAATAATTTTAAAATGATTAGATTACGATTATTTCAACTAAAATTACAGCATTCAAGTCATTCTTTATATGACATGGAAGAATCAGTTCGTCCTTAAGCAAAAATAAAACTCTAAGATGTGAGTTTTCTTTTACTATGTGAATATATATATTTATTTGGAACAATTATCTTAGTCATTTCAAAAGTATGCTCGATAAACAATCAATTTAAAAGCCTAATAATTACTCTTTTTTACGTATACTAAAGAATATAATTTGATTTTGTCTCCTTCTCGGTGGAAGGATTGAGATTCTTACTTTCCTAAATTAATGGACTCAGAAGAAACTTTTTCCAAACGAATAAAGAGGTAAAAAGATGGAAACAAATTAAAGAACAATGGAAAGAAGCTATTTCTTTTCTCCCCGACGTTCAACCAAATCAAACGAATTAATAAGATTGCACTTTCATTTGTTTAATTTTGTTTTGACTTAATCAAATATTTTAGTTGTTACCTAACCATTTTAATCATTTATTTATTTGATTGAATGATTGATTTAATTTTATAACTATTTAAAATTATAAAATTTTTAAAAAATATTGTTTATAAATGATAAATGATAAAGACGAGATTCGTATCTTACGCTAGATTACCAAAGTCCTTACCAATTAAATTGGCTGACATCTTTAAAATATATCAAATGAGGTTTTTTAATATGCTATCGGAATAATCTTTAAGATATAGAGGCCAATAATATTGATTTTAGAACAAAAAATTATTTTATTAATTTTTTTCGTATATATATATATATATATATGGGTTGAATGCATAGTTTCGATCGTATATTGTTGATAACAAAAACCTACAAGCGGGATGAGATTTTTATCTTAAGATAATGATCACGAGAGCTAATCTTTTTAAAATATTTCTTAAATAATTATCAATTTATGCCGATCAATTGTATTCTGATTTTTGATGGTATGTATAACTAAAAAATTAAATTTATTGAGTATAAATCATTAATTCAAAATGCTTAGACATAAATGAATCATTCAAATCATCTTTCATTTTCGACATTCAAATTAGTTATATAATAAAGTCATTGTAAATTCAATAAAAATACTATGGGTGAGACTAAGATGCGTTTTGAGAGAGAGAGAGAGAGGGTTGAGGCGTGCTGTGGCAAGCGTGAATGATGTCTCGGAGAATGAGTGTGAGAGTAAGAAAAGTGGAAAGGGCGGAGGAGAAGCAGTGTTAATGCTGTCCGGATGCGTGCTACGGGGATGATGATGATGATGATGATCTCGGTGGGGGCTCCCCTCCATGATTCGTTAAGGACGCCTCTTTTCTTCTTCGTCTTCATCATCATCATCCTCCCCGGCGTGAACCCTTTACCTTTATCGCGGGACCCACTCTCTCTCTCTCTCTCTCTCTCTCTCTCTCTCGATCGACCAAATTGCCCTTCGTCTCCTCTCCTTGCTTTTCCTTTTCTTTTCCTCGACAACCATTTCCACCCCTAGTTGGCTCGACGGGTAACGTGATGCCATGCCGACGTCATCTACGGGCCCACATGTCACCCATGCGTCATCGCCACCGGAGATACATACATATCATGAGAGAATACGGTACGTGAATACTCTTAACTTTATGTCGTATATGTCGGACCGTATTATCGAATTGATCGTTTCGATTCAATTATTGGATCGGATGCATTAAAAAAATATAAAAAAACATTAATAATATAATTTATAAAAAAAAAATTATTTAACTTATTTCTTATTATTTATTTAAAATAATATAAATAAATTAAAATCGATATGGTTCAATGTAATTACCACTAGTGTTTATGTTTGTAGTATTGGTTGATGATATTATCAATTTGCATATAGCTTTTTAATTAGTTTTAACATTTTAGATTTGTATTATATATAATTATTAATTAGCTTGATTGGGTTACTTGTCATTTTATTTAATAATTCTAATTTTGGATAAGAAAAATGGTATGCAATTCCAAGATAAAAAATGACATCATTGCAGGACACACATTACAAGTAACATTCTTGTATTTGAAGACCAAAAAGCTACCACTATATCACATCTTTTATCTGAACATTTATTTTATTTGTGGAGTAGCTATAAGCTTTAGATATAATTTTTGTAAGGTTCAAGTCATGTTAAAACAAATTGCATAGGTTATTTGTTAGCTTGATTCCTGTCCAATATTAATGACATAAAAATCCACATTATTATATATATTGTTACAATGGTAAATTTCATTTCATTTGTAAAAATGCTTAAAAACACATGCAATTTACATTGCCATGATTAAACAAGGCCATAAGAGGCATGAGAAGATTATCATACCCTATTATGACTAAAGAATTAGAATATTTCGATTATCCAATATAAAATATCATCGATAGATTTTAGATTTGAGTCCCTTAAGATCATCTTATATATAATTAAATATAATGTTCATGGATTATATTAATTT
The DNA here is from genome assembly GCF_036884655.1 of Musa acuminata AAA Group. NCBI lineage: Eukaryota > Viridiplantae > Streptophyta > Magnoliopsida > Zingiberales > Musaceae > Musa > Musa acuminata. The sequence goes on from NC_088352.1 coordinate 3,866,275, forward strand.
TTTAACTAAATAATCAAATTATACAATTAATTTCTCAAATATGACATCGAGACACAATATTGTTGCAGTTACCAAACCGAAGCCATATCTCCATATAAGTTAATGATTGATATTCTCATTAGAAATACATAAATCTTTTTTGTAGTGTGGATGTGGATGTTTTTGAAAGAAAGTTTTAGAGGAACCATTGTGAATAGTTGAGACTGATGGAAAGAATAGAAGATAAGAAGAAGAAACTTTATTGAAGTAATTTTAGCTTTAATACATTAACATATTTGTCTCCTATTTATAAGAGCTAAGGTTAGATTATAATATATCGATGTGACCAAGATGCAAGCCAAGGTCTTCTTGATACTTCTCATAGTAATCTAGAAAATGAGCTTCTTATTCTAAGGAACTCTATATTTTTTATTAGAAATATTAATACTCAATGAGATAAATGAGAGATCCATCAAGAGGATAATCTCATATCATTAAAGATTAAATATCATTAATCTCATATATATATATATATATATATATATATATGTATGTATATATATATATATATATATATGTATATATATATATATATGTATATATATATATCTATCTTTTTTTGATTAAATTAGTGCCTATATATATATATATATATATATATATATATGCTAAAATTACTCTATTTGATTCAAACTCATTATTACTATATTTATAACATGGTATCAAACGAAAGGATAAAAATTGATTAGAATGAGTTAAAAAAAAAAAAGATTTGAGTCATCATAATGGGTGGATCGATCCTTTCATCGGAAAAGATAAGAGAAAGACAATCAATTAACATATGAATAGGGAAAGGTGTTAAAATTATTTATATGTGTGAGATAAAAAAAGGAGATTGAGAGGATATATGCTAAAATTGATCTGTTTGATTCAAACTCATCGTTACTAGATTTATAACATTGTATTAGACCCAGTGGATAAAAATTGATTAGGATGAGTTAAAAAAAAAAAAAAGGTTTGAGTCATCATAATAGGTGGATCGATCCTAAATGATAAGAGGAAGTTAATCAATGAACACATGAATAGGGAAAAATGTTAAAATTATTCATATGTGTGAGATAAAAAAAAAAAAGAGATTGAGAGGATAATCTCATATTGCTAAAGATTGAGAGAGTCAATATATAACAAGTTTGATCGGTAATGTTAAAGTTTGTGCTTTTGGGTTGAATTAGTGTCTTTGATCTTATATATACTAACATTGACTAGTTTGACTCAAACTCATCAATACTATATTTCTAACTTCCATTCGTATTGGTTAATCCTCCTAAGATGCTTTGAGCTCAAAATGAGATGGAAGACGAGCTAATGAAGTGATTTAGGATGGAATAACAGTAAGTTTAGAATGCATCGAGCAAAAGATTTGTCATTTTTTATTTATTGGTTAATCATGATAAATAGTACTTTAGATTGAATAATGAATCTATTAATTTAGTATCGATAATATTACTTAACTTAAAAGTAGTTATGATAAACTAAGATGATATAAGAAAATTAAGATAAAAACACATAGGATTGTTGACTTTTTAAGTTAAGTACCGATAATATTACTTATCTTGGAAAATTAATTAGTTTGGTTCAATTATCGAATTATAATAAGCTTAATTGGATCGAGTAATAGGTCAATTTACTAGACCTTAACAAATAATTAACTACTGTTATCCTAACTTAAGAATTAATCTAAGTAGATTAGATTAATTATTGGACATAATGATGGTTGGAGTCAATCCCATTAACAACTTTGACAATAGTTGGATCCGGTCAAACTTTTCCTAACCCAAATCTCCTCGAGAGTGATTCCCATCAAGTGAAAGTGAGTTAAAGGGGATTATAGTGTTTCTATAATCATGTCTTTGCGTATTATGAAGAAGATTCAAATTACAAACGGCAAGAGTATGCCAATGGTGCAATTAAATTCTCCAACTTCTAGACTTGAGAGCTTAATTTAATTGTGTAGATCATAATGAATCAAAACAAAAGAATTTAGTGTCGTTCTTGCGGAAATATCGACGGTTTATTCCTTACAATGAAGTTTGAATAGCCTCTTTTGTTTGGTTAATGAGATCACTATAGTTTCAATTTTTCCGAGGATGATACATATAAGCAATAAGGTATACATTTGATGGTTGAGTCTCAGTTTGTCTAATGGATTGGCAAGTGATATGGACAATTGATCCGACTTTTTTGTTTTTCTAGTGTTATAATGTTTAGAACACTTCGAAGACATGAAATATTCATATCTCATATCTCTAAATATAAAGTAAGAAATTCTCGTTGATAGAAAAGATAGAAGATAAAAATTAAAGATAGAAGAAGCTGTATTCCTGATATGTTTTTTCTTATTTATACATATTAATATGGAAGATTTTCTTCAACAAAGCAATAAGATTTTTTCGTACAGTTAATGAAATCTTATTTGCTATCGTACATATTAATGAGGGTAATAATGACGATAAGACTCGGGTTGATGTCAGCTACCCCAGATGACGCCTCGCACCTCTGTTAACCTGACAACATCTGGTCAACGTGGACTGGAACGTTAACCGAGGCACATTAACATCTTGCTCAGGTTCGATTCTTCACGCCACGCTAACGTCGATGTAAGACGTTACCAGAAGTACGATCCTACTCCCTGCGAGCGGGCACATCAGGCAACGATAACCTTCACTATAAAAACCCTCGCGCTTCAAGGAAGAACAGAAAGAAAGGAGGGAGGACAATCAAAAAACCTCATTGTGATTATTCACTAACTTAATCGTCGGAGGGGTCGGGCCGAGCTCTCTCAACCCGACCTGTGTGCAGGTGCGAAGACGGAGGCCTCCCACTAAACGCCCAAACGAGGAGCCCCATCTCGGAGGAAACGATGACCCCTTCGCGATCGGACCACCGCAGTCAGTTTTCTGCAGTCTCAAGGGTCGTCCCAAGAAGATCCCCCATCATTCGGACCCGAACCAAGTCATGTCGGCCCCCAGGCCACGGCTTAAAATTGTTTACACCAACACATATCATAACCCGCTTCAGTAGATTCCTACAAAGGAATCTGGTAAGAGTGTGTTTCCGATAATTAAATTGGTTTCAATTTGTTGGTTGTGAGCGAAGAATTACCTGTAAATGTAATGATTTCACTAGAATAGGGATCATATCAGTAAACACGTTTGCTTGTGCTACCGTTGTCTCTTCTCCCTACGGCCGGAGTGATAGGGCAGCTAATACACAAGTGAGAGTCTGTGCTCGTTGCTAATCGATTTGTTCTTGCTCTCCGATGCCTCTATTCTCGTCCCATCTGTTGTCTTCTTACAAATTAGTGCCCGAACATTAATATGATATGCTCGAAACCATATCCATGGAATTAAGACTAATTAAATCCGGCCTGCACATAATGATTCAATGGAAGCTAGCGAACGAGTGTTGTTTGAGCATCAAATAGTAATGTCCGGAGATTTAGAATCCCCAGAGATCTTAAGAAACCTTGTATGACTTCTCTTCTACTTCCAAAAGATCTTGTCATCCACCTGAGTCTGTACTCTTTCTTTCTTAGATCTGCTGCTTCTCTTCTACTGCTTTTGGAGGTCAGCGTTCTAATCCAAGCTTCTATTAGTTTCCTTATTCCACGTTTATAGCGCATTGCTGTTTGTTGCTCGAAAAGAAGACGATCCAGCAATAAGATCTATTGGACAATATTAGTGCAGCATAACAAAGGATATAAAGCGATCCAACTTGTCGGTGGGAAGCTCCCAACCCACTCTAACATATGAGTTGGAGAGCTCACTGGCATTCGACCTAAACCATACTTGTTCTAAGAACGACAAATAGTTTGCCGCACAAGCCTTATGAGGAGATACTTTGTCGCACCTCAGAGAAGATGATTCTAACAATCGTCAACCCAGATGGAAAGCAGATGCTACTTGCACTCATCCTTTGTCTTCTCTCGCACTGTGTTCCCAAAAACAGCACAGTGTTAGGATCGGTGGAGGACCTCGTCCACCTATTCTCAGTATGCGAGGTGGAAGCGCCACTAATGTAGTCATCATAGAATTTGCGTGCACGCCATCGTCTACTTAAGGGGAAGCCTCTGCTTCGTACTCGCACAGCTCGGTTCATCATGCAAGGGTTTAGGAGACTAGTTAGGGCCGGTCTCTTGCTGCACTGCCTCCTCCGATGGATCTATCTCGTGAACTCCAGTCCTCCACCCGATCCGGTGCAGTGCTCGTCAGGCACTTCCGACTGCACCGTCACCAACGCCTACGGGGCGTTCCCCGATCGATCCGTATGCTCGGCTGGCGATGTCGCGTATCCGACCAGTGAGGCGGAGCTTGTCAAGGCCGTGGCCGAAGCAGCAGCTTCCAAGAGGAAGATGAAGGTCGCCACACGATTCGCGCACAGCATCCCGAAGCTGGCTTGCCCCGGCGGCAGTGACGGCCTCATCATCAGCACGCGGGACCTCAACCACATCGTGAGCACCGACGTCGCCGCGATGACGATCACGGTCGAGAGCGGGGTGGTGCTGGAGGACCTGATAAAGGCAGCAGCGGCGTCCGGGTTAGCGCTACCCTACACACCCTACTGGTGGGGCTTGACGATCGGCGGCTTGCTGTCGACTGGTTCGCACGGGAGCTCGGCGTGGGGGAACGGGAGTGCGGTCCACGAATACGTGGTGGGCATCAGGTTGGTGACGCCGGCATCGGCCGCAGAGGGCTACGCCATGGTTCGGAAGTTGGAGGTGGGTCACCCTGACATGGAAGCGGCAAAGGTCTCGCTCGGAGTCCTCGGAGTTATTTCGCAGGTACGCTGGCTCACTCGAATTGCATCAGATATGAGTGCAGCTCAAGATTACGTAAGAAAGAAGCTGTGAGTCGTGTGCCGTGTGTCAGGTAACGCTGGCCTTGCAGCCGCTGTTCAAGAGGTCCATCACATTCTCAAAATACGACGACGCAGATCTTGCAGAAATGGCTGTCACTTTCGGCAACCAGCACGAGTTCGCGGACATGGCGTGGTACCCGGGCCACAGCAAAGTTATCTACCGCATCGACGATCGAGTCCCCTCCAATGCTTCCGGCAATGGCCTGTTCGACTTTACAGGGTTTCGTTCCACTGTAACCCTAGCAATAGAAGTTAACAGATTGGCAGGTAATTGAACGTGGATCAGATTTGCATGCATGTCAATCTGAGAGCACTCATAAAACCTGTCCGTGATTCTTTCTAACGCACGAGAAGAGGAGAAATTGGAAGCAAAAGGAAACGCACTGGGGAAGTGCCTGGACTCCAAGCTCACCACATCTGTGATCTCGCTCGGTGGCTACGGACTGACGAACGATGGCTTATTGTTCACGGGCTACCCGGTGATCGGCAACCAGAACAGGCTTCAATCCTCGGGAAGCTGCATCCGTAGCCCACGCGACGCTCTCCTCACCGCTTGCCCTTGGGATTCCAGGCTCAAGGGAGAGTTCTTTCACCAGACCGCGGTCAGCATCGGCTTGTCCAAAGCGAAGGACTTCATCCTTGACGTGCAGAAGCTGAGGGACATGAACCCCAAAGCGCTGTGCGGCGTGGAGCTGTACGACGGCATCCTGATGCGCTACGTGAAGGCTTCTACCGCTTACCTCGGCAAGCAGGAGGACGCCATAGACTTTGACATCACCTACTACAGGAGCCATGATCCGATGGCCCCGAGACTCCACGAAGACGTGCTAGAAGAGATAGAGCAGATGGCACTGTTCAAGTATGGCGGCCTCCCGCACTGGGGGAAGAACAGAAACTTGGCGTTTGATGGGGTGATCAACAAGTACGTGAAGGCCCAAGATTTCCTGCGGGTGAAGGATGCCTATGATCCGGAAGAACTGTTCTCCAGCGAATGGACGGATCAGGTTCTCGGTGTGAGGGGGACGACGACGATAGTGAGGGAGGGTTGCGCATTGGAAGGGCTGTGCATCTGCTCCGAGGACAGCCATTGTGCTCCTGATAAGGGCTACTACTGTCGTCCCGGTAAGGTGTACGAGGATGCCAGAGTTTGCACCCGCCTATCCAAATAACACCTTACTTTTTGGCTGTTATCGAAAGATCTAAGTCGATGCAAAGAGCAAAGTATCAATCTGAAAGAATAGTCAATCAATCATAGTTGGAGTCAAAGAGATTTGCTCGAGTTGTGTTGGAGTTTGAGATAATATAGGATTCATATAGTCTATTTTTGTCGAGAAGGGAGAGAAAAATTGAAAATAATAAAAAAAATCAAATATCAATAAATAAAAATATTTATCAAAAAATCGATAATTCTTAATTATTTTTTTATTTTTAATATGAGACTAATAAATATTGTTATAGAGTAACGTAATTCGCGTTCAAAAAAACTAAGTGAATCAAATCTCTCATAAAAGAAGACTTAAAAGTGACATTTATAAATGCACATTTACTTTCTTTCTATACAAAAATTAAGTTGGAAGACACAAAATTGTCATCCATCAATATTTATAGGATGCTAATATATATATATATATTTAAATTAAATTATCTTATGATATTATAAAAAATTATGAAATTATCAAAATGATCCAATGAAAAACTAATATGATACATATTTTCTATAAGATGAAATTTTAATATTTTATTTTTTAAAAATATTTTATATTTATTTTGTGTGGTTATAATTTTATTTATTATATATTTGGGTCATATGGAATTTTTAATTATTTTTAATTTAAATAATTAATAAAATATAAAATATTAATATTAATATTAAAAAATAAATTGATTATAAAATATTTAATAAAAATTTAAAAATATAATTTTAACCAAACAACACTTACGTCAACCTATTGCTTATCGAACATTTAAATATTCTATAATTATACATTTATTCAAACTTTTTTCTTCAATTATAAATTAAAAATACAAACCAGATGTGTGAATAAATGAAGAAAAAAGTTGTGTTATAGTAGGTAGGACATTAATCGAAATTTCTTTGCTAGCGTTGACCTGTACGTTGACATTGTCAATTAACCGGACCATAATTGGACCAAAGAAACGGCTCAATAGGCCGGTCCGGGCCGGGCCGGGCCGGGTTAGTTAATGCCCATCAATCGGACGGTCATCTTCCAGACGGTGCGGGCTCCTCTTTTGGGAACGCCAGATTAGGTTTTGGGCAATAAAGAAGCGGTCGTCTGCGGCTCTCTCGTCGTCTGCTCTTGGGAGTTCGCGCGGCAACCCTTCCTCCACCATCCGCTTAGGTACGCTTTTTTATCTCTTTTCGATCTCTGGGTTTACATTTATGGGTTCTCTTTGGCTTTGGATGCAGAACAGGCTAAAATCTCTGTCAGAACCAAAGTTTCAGATTGGAGACGGAAGAAGGGGTTACTTTTGTGCCGTTCCTATCTCCTGATCGGTCACGGCTCGTCGCTGGACCTCTTCCCTTATCGTTTTGTGCCCTTCAAGTAATTCTATCATCTCGGACTGAGGAATCGAACAACCATGTCGTCTCTGAGGAACGCTATCCCTCGAAGGACTCACAAAGAGCGAGCTCAGCCGTATGTGAACTTTCTTCGATTGTTCCTTTGTTTTCTTTTCTTTTCCTTTTTCCTACGCTCACGATTGCGATAATTTGCGCTCGTTCATATGACAGCCAACAAAGAAAGAAGTTTGGGCTTCTCGAGAAGCATAAGGATTATGTCCTGCGAGCACGGGCATTCCACCAGAAGGAAGATACTCTGAGGGTGAGAAGCTTTTGTTTTCTCCGCGTGTTATTTGTGGCTTTGGGGTCTCATGTGTTGGTCTCATGTGTTGCATCTATCAGAAATTAAGGGAGAAGGCAGCTTCTAGAAATCCAGATGAGTTCTACTTCAAGATGGTTAACACACGAATGGTTGATGGGATTCATAGACCCAAGTAATCCTCGATATCTAACCCTTGATTGGCTAGATTTCATTAATATAATAATACTGACACAATGTCCTTCAGGAGCGAAGCAAACAAGTACACACCGGAGGAGCTCATGCTGATGAAGACACAAGATATTGGATATGTTCTTCAGAAAGTTCAAAGTGAAAAGAAGGTTCAATCGTTAAATCACTTTCTATTTTGCCTATAGCGATTGATGGTACTATGGGGCATTCAATTTCTTATTATGATTGTTTGTTCATTGTAGAAAATTGAAAGATTAAATTCTGCCCTTCATACACTGGATCATCAGCCTGAGAACAAGCATGTGTATTATGCAGAGGATAGGTATGCCTGAGGCCCATGCCGTTTCTTGGTGTTGAATATTATAGGAGCTCACATGAATTGCAGGCGATGGATTATCATTGTCCATGTAGAGCATCGAGGGCTATATGATTTAGTATATATCTGGTCTTTCAAAATACTTGGTTGCCGAAATGAGTTAAGAGAAAAGGCTCTTTTTCTTTATGATCTTATGTTACTCATATAATAAGCCATCTAGTTGACATCATTGGGATTTCTTGATTTTGCCTAATATAACTACATCACTTGCTTGCCAGTAAGTTGTTTTTTCTTTTATGTTCTCATGAAATATAACTAAATTACTAGCATCCTGTGGCCCTTGTGGATCAGTGGCAAGATAAAAGAACATTTGGTCAACCCATGTAGAAGTTATTTGATATGATAGTCTAGCATCCTGCTTGTTTCAATCAATGACAACTGGACAAATATGTGATATATATTTAGCCTTTAACTTTGATGTTTAAATATAGGAAACATGTGTACTGGAGTTATATTGCAATGTATAGTTGATGAGTCCTAATGGCCCGCCTCAAAAGGCGCATCAAGGGGAGGAGTGTTGGGGGTTTTTATGACCCTGGCTCTCCAACTCTTTTACCTATTTGGCTTTAAATGTTGCCTCATCAGAGCCCTTGTTTGGGGACGCATCAAGGTTTCTCCAGCTTGGATGAGCCATCATTCAATGAGATCCTTCACCAGGCCATCACCTACTCGGGCTTGGGTGCCCACAAGGTGTTATCCTATCTGAGCTACGTCCTACATGTCTTTGTCCTTTTTGGGGTGTCGAGGAAATGAGGCTTGAGGCTTTTATAAGGTCTTGGTTCTCCAATTCTCTACCTGATATGAGATTAGATATGGATTAATTTATTTATTCTTTTTTGCTAGTGCAAACAAGATAAGTTTAAGAAAAAATGTGCAAATATACTATGGTCCTTTGGGTAAATTGTAAAATCTAAAATTATAAAAGTTCAGCAACAATATAATAGAGTACTAGATTAAGATTGTTGATACATATTTGACACCTGGGAGCCACCTTGATTGGGGAAAAGGTAGTTAATAGGTTATTCATTAGCTTGTCACAAGGCAGTTATTGGTTATGCCCAGTAATAACAAGTAGGCCTAAACTAAGGTACATAATTGTTTATCCTCTTGGTAATAAGGGGAGTTCTGCTATGAAGTGTACAGAATTAATATGATTAGTTGTCATCATTATAATTTGTAATGTATGTTCACAAGCTTTGGTTTTTTCCAGTTAAAGAATGTATTGTTTTTTCTATATAATTCATGTGGTTTCTATATCTTATTTTACCAATAACGTATAGTTTTCTCTTTATAGTTGGTCTTTTGTTTCTATCTTATATTTATTCTAAAATTTTGCTTCACCCCTCATTATGCAACAGAGAAGAAGTCAAAGAAATACAATCTAGACAATTGGAAAAGAAGGATTCACTTACTTCTGTAAAGGTTCCAGGTCGTATAAAAAAGTAAGTGAAATTTGATATTGGATTTTCTGATGAGTTTCCATTTATGCTCATAAATATTCAATGATGTTTTCTGGATATTAAGTTTGTTTATTACTAGTCATTAGTAATCGAAGTCATCCATCCAGATGAAGTATTGGGTTATATTTATTGTTTAAAATCCTTTTGAACTCTCAAACCAGGGGGTGTTGTTTGTTGGAAGGTTTTTTTGTTGAGGGGGGGGGCGTTTGGTTTCCCACTGCTATACATGCCTGCAAATATAGTTGTAGGCAATCACTTGCCTACAAGTTGGGGTGGTGTTGCTGTTGTTTGGTAGTCTGTATATGTGGTTGGGCCTTGCACCTGCAAGAACAATTCAATTCCTTTGTTCCATGCAAATGGAGTAATATGGTAGCTCTCCTAACTGGAGCACGATATTATTCTCATGTCATCAATGATAACGTAAATATATATCACTTATAAAATATAGATTTTTTTATATGTAGGGTTATCTTTTGTATTTTGCTTTATTTTATGCTTAGTGGTGATGAAAGATCTATGTAGCTGATCCCGAATAATCATAAAATTACATCTTTGTTCTTGTATATTTTATCATCCTATATTTATATATAGTTTATTTTATTGTAATATTATATATAACTTAAGTTTTGATGACATTTAAAACTTACATATTATGATCTTACACCTTTTGCCAGCAAACTTACATGAAGCCTATACGTCTCGTGTGAGTGCCAGAAGTAAATTTTTAACTAGACACTATCGGAATTAACCCATCCTTTCCTTTTCTTCATTACTTTTCTTTCAGTTCTCTTTGGGTGATCTAATTTGTTCTTTTATTTTCGTAAAACTTTTCTTTTTTTTATTTTGGCATCTGGTGCTTGTCATTCTATGTCATGGTGCTTTAATATGTATGATGCTTTACCTTAGCTTTTCTGATGTTTACGGCTCTCTCATTCCCAGGAAAACAGCTGCATCTTACAGAGAACTGGAAGCAAGGCAGAAAAGGGTTCAAAACCTGGAAAAGCTCTACTCCGATATGGCCTTGCAAAAGGAATTGCAGGTTACTGATTCTTGTATTCTCATTTAGGAATAAGGTGCATGCAGGTCATTAACTTAAATTACTTGGAGCAACTAAGGTGTATTCTGTCTTTCATGCTGCAGAAATCTGGCAGAAAGCGTAGACTTCGTGAAGATGAAATTGTTCAACCCACGAGTAGACCCGTGTATAAATGGCGCGCAGAACGCAAGCGTTAGATTATGTTCACCGTCGTCGTCGACACTAATTTGATGATACTCATCTTTATGAAACCAGTGGTTGGCTCCAGGAAATAGATTGATCCAAAGAACCTGTGCAGGTTCAGCTGGAATTTTCCTTTTTTCTCTCTATCATGTTACCCAGATCTCTTTGGGGGCTGATTCCGAATCAAGAATCTTACTTTCCCTACTCGTTCTTTTTCTGTTCCTTTCACCCTTTGGGTGCTCGAGAGAAGAAAGGAGGTCGAGGTGGACCTGTGCGAGTATGGGTATATGTCTGGATTCGAATCATACATAATTATTTGCAAGATATATACCTTCGGCTTCGAATTTAATCCTCTGTTTTTTTTTATTTATCCATCTAATTATCCGTCACATACATTAATCGAAATATAAATATTCCCAGAACAATATATTCTTACTTCTAGAAATGGCCACTCTCATATTAGATTTACATATTATCATTTCACACTTGGTTACAAATAAAAAAAAGTGTAGGAAAAACAAAAATAAAAAGAAAACAACAAGCGTGGTTATTAAACCTAGAAAATGAGCAATAGTTTGATCAACCGATTAGATCATCCGTGTATAGAACTCAAGCAAGCAAGATAAATCTTCAAATACAAAATTAGTAGTTTTGGTAGCTTGAACGACCAATCCTTTTTCGATAGAATAATTTACGTTCATAAGAATATAAAAAACAATTTAAGTCAATCTCAATATGTACTTTAGATATATCTTCCTGAATTACATCTCACGATAATAACTACCTACGGTGGAGGTTATATGAAGATGATAGACAACTACAGTAAGAAAATGACAACACCATCATTATTTCTTGTATCAAAGGCATTCTCATGCTCCATCATAATTAATGCAAGTCATTCTCATCTAATCATGCTTTCGATTTTATTCTTAAAAAAGAACATGTAATACTCTCGAACATGGTCTTCTGGACATGGGGAAGACGGCAATGGACCTCTCCTTTTCTCTTTGCCGTCTTCCCCATGTCGTCTCTCACCGTCGTCTCTCCTTACGTCGTCATCAACCTCTCTTGTTGCCTCTCTTCTATGGAAAAGCATTACTCTTTGATGTTGTTGTAAGACATTACCAATAAAATGGCTACAAATAAAATAATTTTCATAATATATAATTAAATAAAGTCTATCACGTCCTCCTAAATCACAATAAAACATTATTTTAGTGACTCTTGCGTATCATCATGCATGCTTCTTGCGTATCATCATGCATGCATTTTATGTAAATCTACAGCTCAATATGAGCTGCAAAATTGAAGTCAATCCAAATCCAAATCGAAACTAAAACTTTCCTTACATATCTATTCTCTTTCTCGATTATTTTGATTAAGCGGATCGGGGAGGCTTTGCTGAAACCCGACCCGCTGTCTTCCCTACACCTTTCTGTCACTACTTAATTGATTACCCCCTCAATTTAATCTGACGCAGTAACGTTACCAGTCATCTGATATGCCCAACCGTTCATCTCCCATTTTGCCGCTCGTGGTTGGGCAAAGAGGGGGACGGGAGGGGTATAACCATAATAATAATAATAATAATAATAATAGAAGAGAGCGTACTCGAAATCCCAACGGGTAGTATCCGATTTGGGAGATGAGTAAGAATCAAAAAAAGGAAAGGATTGGTTAACTTTCCTTGCAAGGGAAAATTGGGAAATGAAATGAAACAAAATCGCTGGAAAATCTCAATCAATGAGGCGCGTACCAAATTATAAGACCGATTTGGGATTTTATGCTGCTGGTGGTTCAATTTGGTGACTCTGTTTTCGGTGCAATTGCGTTTCCTTCTTCTTCGTCTCTGTTGGGAACGAAAGGGAGCGAGCGATGGAGGAAGTGGTGGCGGGACGGGCGGCGGCGCTTGTTGTCGTGCTGCTGCTAATGGCGGCGGCGGCGGTGGCGCCGCTGTGCTGCGCCAATGACCCCACCGCTTACTTCAACTGGGACGTCTCCTACGTCACCGCCTCACCTCTCGGCGTCCCTCAGCAGGTACGTTGATCGTAATCCTCGCCCGCTCCTCCGCACACCTTAATGCTCCTCCTCCCCTACGACTGTTGCTAGGTGATAGCGGTGGCGAAGCAGTTCCCTGGTCCCATCGTGAACGTGACCACCAACTGGAACGTCGTCGTGAACGTGCGCAACAGCTTGGACGAGGATCTCCTCCTTACATGGTCTTTTCTTCTCTCTCTTTTCTTCTTCCCTATTCATATAGATGATCTTTGGGAAGAAAGAATATTGGATTGTTGGAATTCGGTCCATTCTGGTTCTTGTTGGTGATGAATCTTGATGTATCTGTATGAATGTATGAGTTCAAGAAGAATTGAGTCTGGTCTCTCTGTCTTTCTTGTTAAGGTCTTAATGTGAATCTTGATGGCCAGGGATGGGATACAGATGCGGAAGAACTGTTGGGATGACGGGGTCTTGGGCACCAACTGCCCAATCCCGCCGGGCTGGAACTGGACTTACGACTTCCAGGTGAAGGACCAGATCGGCAGCTTCTTCTACTTCCCCTCTCTCGGCCTCCAGCGCGCCGCCGGCGGTTACGGCGGCATCATCGTCAACAGCCGCGACGTAGTCCCGGTGCCCTTCGCCAAGCCCGATGGTGACATCACCCTCTTCATCGGCGATTGGTACATCAAGAACCATACGGTGAGTTCGACACATAGCAAGCGCCACTGGAATGATGCATCACATTCATACCGAGTAACCTGTAGGACTTGAGGAAGATGCTCGACGATGGGAAGGATCTCGGCATGCCTGACGGCGTTCTGATGAACGGGAAGGGGCCATATCGCTATAATGCCACACTCGTTCCGGACGGTATCGACCATGAGACCATCAATGTCGAACCAGGTGATCATCCTCTGTTTGCCAGTACAGAAGCCTTTTTCTCTTTCTACTTCTCTAGAATCGAATTATGTTTTGGCATCCTTCGATTCAAGTCACTCTTTACCGGACCATAAACTGCAAATCCTTCGATTCACCGAGTAATTTGCAACGGTGTTTGGTGGAAGTGCAGCTCTTCTCATGCTCATTCACACATCTATATTCCTGTCGGTATACTTCAAATTGCTAACCTATGTTGTGGTCTTTCGACAATGTTCTCACTTGGAACAGGGAAAACATATCGCTTCCGCATCCACAATGTCGGTGTTTCTACTAGCTTGAACTTTAGGATCCAAAATCACAACCTACTTCTCGTCGAAACAGAAGGAACGCACACTCTGCAACAGTCGTATACCAATCTAGATATACATGTTGGACAATCCTACTCTTTCCTGGTCACCATGGATCAGAATGCAAGCAGTGACTACTACATCGTTGCAAGCGCCAGGTTTGTGAATGAGTCGCTTTGGACTAGAGTGACTGGTGTTGCCATCTTGCACTATTCAAACTCAAGAGGGAAGGCATCTGGTCCTCTTCCTGATCCTCCTAATGATTTCTATTACAAGGGCTTCTCGATGAACCAGGCAAGATCCATCAGGTTTGTTTGCAGTCCGAGTCTCAGCTACTCTTCTTATGGTTTAGTACATAAGAAACCTTTGTTGCTCTTATTTCTTGGCTAATGGTTGTGCTTATAATTTATGGTGATCCATATGTAGATTTCTGTGCATTCTGCAAAAGTAGTTCCTAAGAACCTAGAAACTGGAGATTGTTCTTCTCATCCACTTAGCCTGTTTCATCTTTTCGCCTCTAATCCATCAAAGCTTTTCAGGACAAATCTGAGTGCTGGCGCTGCTCGTCCTAATCCTCAAGGATCATTCAGATACGGTTTGATTAATGTGACTCGAACATATTTGTTGAGAAATATGCCACCCGTTATCATCAATGGAAAGCTTCGAACTACATTGAATGGTATCTCGTATTCTCCCCCTACCACTCCATTGCGGCTTGCTGATCATCACAACAAGACTGGAGTATATACACTTGATTTCCCCACTAGACCACTTGATGAACCACCTCGAATTGGAACCTCTGTGATCAATGGGTCATATAGGGGTTTCATGGAGATCGTTTTCCAGAACGATGACACAAAAGTTCAGACGTATCACATTGATGGATATTCAGTTTTCGTAGTTGGGTGGGTACTACAGGCAACTTCACTTCCTTGTGTTTCCTACTACATCTATGTTTCTTTTGCTCAGTTGATCGACCGTATGCTTATGACAGAATGGACTATGGGGAGTGGACAGAGGACCGTAGAAACAATTACAACAAGTGGGACGCTGTTTATCGCTCTACGACTCAGGTATCTACGATGAGTTTTACCTTGTGTTCTTTGATCTTTTCCATGTCATAGTCATATTTGTTTTATGCATCAAAACATGACCTATTAAAACACCTGATCTATCAAAACAGTTCCTTTATATATATACTCATCCAGGATAATTTTTCTTCTACCTACAATGACCATGAATGAAGCCACAATGTATACTAATTGTTGGCCTTCATTTGATCATGAATATTCTAGATTTGCTCTTTCTTAATTTGATGAATTTGTTCATATCAAAGCATAATGTGTACTATATATTTTTTTTCACCTCTGATTTTGTGTATCATGACAGCCAAGTATTTCATTGCCTTGTGCTTTCAATCCCTTTATGCTAAAAACTTAATCCGCTGAGAGATTAGTGTTACGTCCTGATGTTCTGTTCTATCCTCCCCTAAAATTATCGTTTTTACTTTCATTCTTCTGTGGTATGCAAAATCTTCTTCACTCTAATTATATGGCATGATGATGGTTTGATCTGGGATTTCTCTCTACATCTCTTGTTCCACTTTCTGCAGTCAAAATCACAAACATGAAATCTCAGGCCATATTCTTAATGCGAAAACTGGTTCGTCGATCAACATGTCCCCACAATTTTTGTGTTCTTCCCAGGTGTTCCCGGGTGCATGGACTGCCGTGTACGTCTCACTGGACAATGTGGGGATTTGGAATGTGCGTGCCGAGAATCTGGATACATGGTACCTCGGGCAGGAGGCCTACATGAAGATCGTCAACCCAGAACGTACTAACAAAACCGAGTTGCCTGTGCCAGATAATGTCCTCTATTGCGGTCTCCTCCGGTATCTGCAAAAGTACGTCATCCCCTTCTTCAAAGTTTCTCCGGCTGTCATGTACTCCCTAGCGTCTAACACTCGCTTCACATTTTAAATCCTTCAGGCCTCAGACACACAAGCATTCCTCGGCTTCCTCGGTTTCAAACGGAGGCAAGCTCCTCCTCGCTTGGATTCTGCTGTTGGCTTCGCTCGCGATGGTCCCTTAATACGACTGAACCAGGCAAAAGAACGCCACTGTTGTTCTTATGTTTTTTACACCGATAGGAACGTGATTTGGTCTAAGTAGAGCGTAGAGCGTTCCTGGTCGAGGATCAAAGGTTTGCCGACCTTTTTCTTTTCCATAGAACATCTTGCTTGTCCTCTATGTTAGCTAATTTGTCATCTATGACGGTATGACTATGATTCTTCGACCAACATATAACCGAAGTAATGAGTTAGTTGGATTGCCTTATGATGATGTATCGTTGTTTGGTGCGTGAAAAGGATGATGTTAGACACATTAATAAAGAAATGGTAATAATAAATGCAGTGTGTAAAAGTAGCCATGTGAACGTGGTTTGTACATCAGACTTGGAATGTTCAGAGCAGGCAGCAGATAACGACACTTGCACTCATCTATTGCATGCAGCCGCTGCTAACTACCGAGTAAAGACAGCCAAAAAGAGAAAACGAGCTAACAACTTTTCAGGATACGTGCAGAAGAAAGAACAAAAATATGTGCAGATATATAATTATTTTGGGAATACCATACTGAAAAAACTGGCACAGACATTAAAAGCGTACACCTTTGAGGAATATATGATCTTTTGATAGTTCAACAAATAATACTAAGCATGGTGGTATCATCTTTGCAGTTCAAATAGCATTTAAAGTTACAATCACATCCAGATAAGTATATTCTCAAGCTAGATTTGGACTCCTTGGGCTATTTCACATTGAGATTTGAAAAAGAGTAGCATTTTTTTTTTCTTCTTAAAAACCTTCTTTTTTTATATTATTTCTAATGTTTTTAGATCAATTTTACCTTCAATTGGCTGATTTCTTAACCATCTAACAAAACTTCTTTTGAGAAAACTAGTTGGACTATTAGGTTTAGCTCCTTTGGAATTGTTTATTATTAATATATGTAACCTTATCTCTATATATATATATATATATATATATATATAATATATTTTTGTGATTCAAAAGTTTGACATAAAGAATCATAATTATATTACTGTTATATGAAAAAATTTAATATTAAAAATTAAAATAAATAATAATATATTAAATATCCGATGCATATCTTTCGATGTCATTCAAAAAGTCTTTATCTGAGTTCAAAGACTATAACGATATCAATATGTAAGGAGAACTAAACACTTAGGATTTATAGAAGAGATGTAATCTCTTAATAACTAATTCTCTTACCCATGTTCAGCATAGGTTTTGTCTATTTATAGACGACGATAAAGGGTCTAGATAAATAATTAGGAAGGTCCTTTCCACTAAGGTATCTCCTAAGAAATCCCAATATAATTTTATCTTATTTCTATTAATCGATAATCATAATCATAAACCAATTATATTGTAATATACCCTAGATAATATCATATAATCTAACAATGATGTCACATAATCTAACAAATGATTATTGAGAACAAGCATATGTTACTACAATACTTTGCAACAGGTGTGAGACAGATTTAGAAGAGCTTAGATACAGAACAAAATTCCCAAGACTATGGAATTTTTGGAATTTAGAGATCAACGCTGTGCTACTTTGTAAGACGGTCGATAATAGATGGATCATAGCACTGTCCCAAACATTTAGAACTGGTATGCATGCCCAAACTTATCTAGCAAAAGAAAGACTTTAAAAGCTAATATGTTGATCATTATATAGACTAATATTTACTATCGATGTTGATAGAGCCATTTACCTCAAATGGAAGTCATAGGTAAAGGATTAGGTCCAAGTTATCACCTCAATTTACATTTTAAATAATAATAGAAATTTGGTCTATTTATTGTTCCACAAAAATTGATGTGGAATGATAGGTTTAGAGAATGGACAGTATGTTATGATAGAATAGAGCACAGAGCACAGAGCACAGATCAAATGTATGACCCTCCATAGAGGGGTTTAGATTAAGATTTTTTTCTTCAATTATAATGAAACTTATATTTTAACTAAACTTTTAAATCAATCCATATTAAAGTTATGTAGGTTTATTTAATATTCTAACACACTTTAATGCACACATTACTCGCGCCTACGTTTTATCATGTTTATCAATTTTTTGTCTAAATAGGTATAAAAAGTTTTACGTACATGCTAATAGTTTATTCGATCGAACTTCTCATAAACTTTTGATATTTATAACAAATGAAAATGTATCGCCTTCGAAAGAGTCGTAACGAATATAATCCTAATAGAATTTATTGTAAGATAGAAGATATAAGAAGTAGATTGACAAATTCCTCTTGAGATGTCGTCAAGAAGAAATAAGAAATGATATCAATAATAATAATAAAATAAATAATAATAATGCAATTAATTTCACTTCTACAATCAATTCCGAATTGCGATCACAAAGACATGTTTGCATATCCAACAACACAAAGCCAAATAAACAGCACATTAATTATTCCCTTTTCCTTTCTTTTATTTCTTCTCCATGCAAACAATAACACGTTTCGGAGGAGTCACATATTCTCGTGCAGAAGCGAGAAGGTGCCATTTCAACCGTGTGATGGCTTCTGTTCCGCCGCCGTGGTCTCTTCCTCCGTGCTCCCCTCCACCTCCACCTCCACCACGTTGGTCTCGTCGGCGTCCGCGTCGCCGTCTCCTCCGCTAGGCCCATCCGCTTCGTGCTTCGCCTCACTCGTCTCTGGTTCCTCCTCGATTCCCGTCATGGCATTCTCGCCGGATTCGGCGGCCACAACCTACGCACATGTACAGTTTGAGATCGAAGAAGGAAGATGTCTCAAGATCGATAATCCACGCAAATAATATTGGGCTTCCACAAACCTCAGCGGCCTCGGCGGCGGCGGGGGCGGGGGCCTTCACGTCGGCCCGTGGCACCTCAGGTGTCTCGCAGTAGATGTCTTTGGGTTTACTCCCACAGCCACCCATGGATTCCTGCGGAGACGGAGGCGGTTGTGCTGGGGAGCGTCGGAGGGAAGGGCGAGAGAAGGCAAGGAAGGAGCGCCTATTTATACTGTCTGGGTTAGAGAGAGAGAGAAGGATTGGGTCTATATTTAGGCAGGTGAAGGATGGTGGAGAGACCGACGACACAGATAAGCCGTGGATGACTCCTTCAAATCGTTGCAATGTTCGTGTGCAGATCTGTCCTTGAACGTACTCTCTTTGACCATTTGGATTCATGACGAGGCTTTTGCGTTGACCATCTCGATTCGCATGTCAACGACATATGGTGGCATTTATTCTTGCTATCATGATCGATAACATTAGGGGTCAAAATAAATCCACCCATAAAGCTCACATTCTGTCTCGGTAAGTATTTATTTGTCCGTAGAATTAGAGTGAGGTGAAAGAAGTCTTAGAAGGGTTTGAGACATAATGATAATTTTTACTGAGGTTTGGAAGAGTTCAGAAGATCAGTAGTTTATTAAACAATATTTTAAAATATATAAATATAACTGGTAAACCAAGAATTTTTTTTTTGCAGTATTAATCTATAAACATAAGATAGTTATTGAGTTTAAGATAAATTAATAGGAAATTATTATTATTTTATATAAAAGTATAGTTAAAAAGAAGAAAGATTTGAGCATAAGTTATGTTATATTGATTAAAAAATACATGATGATAAAGTGGGGCTAATTTATATATTATCCTCTATAATTAGTTATCTTTAATATTTCGATTTATGTACCTTTAAAAGTTATATTAGGATTTATATGCTTACGAAAGTTAAACATTTAATTCTGTTTCTTCTCACGCTATCAGCTTTACTAATAGAAATATCGTATGTACTTAGTAGTAGACTACAATGACGTTGAGTCTGCACGTGCTCAACAATAAACCATACAGTATTTTCATTAGTATAGTTGATAACGAGGATAAATAAAATTAAATATTTTACTAAGTATAGGGATTTCAATATAATTTTTGAAAAATATAGAGATCGAGATGCTAAAGATAATTAGTCTTGAAAATGTGTATAGATATTTATTATGGTAAATTTTATCAAAGAAGGATGTATATTTAAATTATATGTATGTAAGGTGGTGTAATAACTAAATTTAGAATTATGGATAACATATATTAAGTTGACCTATAAATACTCTAGTTAAAAAATAAGATAATTGATATTAATAGAAAATATAGGGTAAATATTAAGAAAAATTTAATATAAATTAATATTTTTTAATTATCTTAATTTAAAGACCTCAACGATATTGCTTACTCCATCCAATGGGAAACGACGATTACATAGGAAACGAAGAATCCCCATTTCCATTTTATTTTATCTTATTTCTTATTGCTACGATGCCAGTCACACTTTCCCGCCAAAATATTCGAACCTCCCTCCATTTCCCTCGTTTCCAAACCCCCTCGGTACAGCTTGCTTGTTCTCATCACCTACGATTCCTCGTCGCCACCAGTCTTCCCTCGATCGATTGCTCCCTCTCCGAGGCCCGAAACTGATGCAAAATGGCAGCCCATGGAGATGACCTCGACCTCCTCCTCTCCCTCCGAGACGAGCGAGTGCTGGAGACCCCACCCGCCTCCCCCTCGTCCCGTCCTCCTCCTCCTCCTCCTCATCCCTCAGGTGACTCCTCCTCCTCCTCCTCTTTCGATTCTTCCTCCTCATACTAAAACTTCTGATCTGATTCTTTACGTTCTAGGGTACACTTCGGATGACGGGTCCCCGAGAATTTCTCGACCGGCCAACATGTCGGTGTTCCGCGATGCTGTCAAGGATTACATGGATGATAATCCGGTAACGGTCGAAGCGGTTCCCCACAAATCGACCAAGCCAAGGAGGTCAGACGAAGTCGAAGTCGAGAAGTTCTCAGGGCTCAGAATTAGGTTGAAAATAAACGAAAATCGACGTTGAATGCTCGTCAGTTCTCTTTTTTGGTCTGATTGTTTGCCCGAATTCTTTATTGTTTCTTTTTGTGGTCGCCAGGAGTTCATTGGTTTCCTCTGTTGAGCTTGCTAATCGTTTCTCAGATGTCCGTTTCGTTCGCATGCCTACCATCAGGTATGCTGTTTGATTTAATGCTTGGCTGAAAAAAGGGAAAGAAAAGTGTCGTTGTGTGCTTAAACATTAAAACTGTGTTCTTTGTTAGGAATTTGCTTGCCGGTGATACTATCTCTGGATGTTGGGCAACGGTTGGTGTCCTAACTGAAAACGGAGCTCCTAAATTGAGCTCAACTGGGAAGAGCTACTGCATATGGAAAATGGGGTGTTTGAATGAAACAGATGTGTCTGTTTTCTTGTTCGGAGATGCATACAAAATGAACTGCAAGGAGCGCGTAGGGACGGTATTTGCACTTTTCAGTGCTGGAGTAAGGAAGGATGCTGGGGTATGTGCTGTATTCTTAGCTTCAAGAATATATCAAGAATGATGTCTATATTGTGCTTATGTTGGTTGAATTTAATTAGGGGAAGGGGTTTTCTCTGAGTGTTTATTCAGCCAGTCAAATGCTCAAGATGGGGACGTCTGCCGACTATGGCATCTGCAAAGGCAAAAGAAAAGATGGGATGGCTTGCACAATGGTCATAAACAAGTATGTTTGCCGTTTTCTCACCCTGGTCTCCTTTGATGGTCAAACCATGTTTGGAAACCTTGTGGCCTTTGGCAGTTTCCTAGCATTATGGTGGGAATTGCAATTGTCTTTCTCCAGCGATTAAACTGCTTGGGGAAGTTGGGAATTTATTTATTTAATGTTGAAACCAGCACAATGCTGATCAGATTTCACTGCTAAATACTACTTTTGAATTGTTCGAGGCATGATAACACTGAGGGAAATCGAATTGCACTTTTTCATGAGATGATCCTTTCACTAAGCTGACCAACTTTGCTTGAATTGGTCTGTTATAACATGATACACTATAGATTTTAATATGAATGGTTGATAGTTTTTTTTCTCCATTTTGTTCATAATCGACTATAGATCCAACTGTAATGTCGTAAAAAATTATAATCACTTAACCTAAGATATATACAAACATCCCATGGCCACTGACTAACAAACTAGCTGAACTCACTAAAATGTTAATATGATTATTTTCTTAACCCATAGGGTCATGGTCATGGCTGTTCTCCCAAGAGCGACATGCATGAGAAGTTTCTACCTAAATAATCATAGTAAAGGCAAGCAATATTCAGGTGATAAT
Organism: Musa acuminata AAA Group; assembly: GCF_036884655.1. Taxonomy (NCBI): domain Eukaryota; kingdom Viridiplantae; phylum Streptophyta; class Magnoliopsida; order Zingiberales; family Musaceae; genus Musa; species Musa acuminata. The sequence goes on from NC_088352.1 coordinate 3,888,729, forward strand.
GGATTATGGACCTATGCCTGCTAAGTAACTATAAGCACCCTATGCTCAATCATAGGAACTGTCAGTTTGGAGGATTACATTTGGAATGATAGGAAACAAAGAATAAAGACATGATCATGAGATGCTTGGTTGAGCACAAGGACTCGATAACAAAATATTTTGAGATTCCATGTTCCATATTATGAGAAGATTCAATCACAAACTAATTTTAGATTTCTGCACAAACCAAGTAGAGACTTAATTTTCAAATTCCTAACTTACAAAAATCTTAGGCTGCTTGCTTTTAATTACTACGTCTATGGTATCCTGTCTATTCTTTTAGCACACATCTTTAAGAGGGTAGGCCACTGGGTTCATGATAAATGATACAGAGAAAATTTGTGGATGCACTTCTTATGTGATTACCAGTAGGTTGAGTTGATATCAAATGTGTTCAATTGTGCATGGATTTTTTGGTCAAGGACTTTCTGGTTATTTTTATAGCTTGATTATTGAAACTTGAGCTTTGTTTACATTAGTATCCCCTGGCCCACTAAGATGAAATGACCTCATCTATGAAGCTTCTCACTTCGGTAGCAAGAAACTTCCACTTGCATGATACTAGTGTCAACTTTATTAACCAGAAAGTCTTTACTCTACACATAAACATTTTGGAAAAAAGAGAGGCTTTTCTATAATATCGTGGATCAAATTGTTCAAAACATTTCAATGTTGAAACACAAGCATTCTTGTTAGCAATTTTGATTGAAAATTTAGTCATTTGGAAAACTTCTATTTTTTGTTTTCCTACATTTTGATTTACTCTGGAAATCCATTACCAAGAAATCCATAGGTTTCTTCTTATTCATATATGAAACTAATCATTGTCATAAAAAGCAATCTTGAAGGAAAAGTTCGGTCATTTTTTATACTCAAAACACCTCTAGACTTCTAGCCATAAACCTCTTTACATGTGACCTCTAAGTCTAATCTTTTTCCCTTTAAGATTTTCTTTTGTATCTGATCAAGTTGGAGTCTTCTAGGTGCAAGGTATCATTTGGAAGTTGCTTGGGGTTAAAACTATTCTAAATTGAGCTTAAAACGTTTCTAAATTCTTTCAGGAGGAACTATATAATATCCTATAGTATCATACTATAATTAAAATATTTAAAGCATATAATCATTTAGGTAATAACATTCAAATTCTGCTACATACTATAGAGCTAAAAAAAAATAAACATATCCCCTGCCATTAAACACACACATGTTTAACATAGACCATACACATTCCAATACTTTACCAGTGACTCTTAGGTTTACTATTTACATTAGCTATTCTGCATACTAAATTAACTTCTACGGCATTTAAATTCTTCCACATACTGGTCCAATTAATTCAAATAAGACAAGCACTACAAAGATAGTCAAATTTTAAAAATGTTGCATGCTGTAGCAGTGAAAAGGACAGATTCCTCTCCTATCAAGTTGTCCATTAAGCTGCACCTGCAAGTAAATTCCAGCATCTCCTAGTATTCTTTTGAATTTCTTTCTAGAACAGTCTGTAGAAACTAGTCTAAATTTTGGAACATTTCTGAGGAAGATGGAGGCATAAAGAGAAGTAAGAGAGTTCTTGGTGAGAATATTCTAAAAGGTTAAATGAACACTTGTGATTTCTTTCTCATTCATCCTTCTTTCCTTTTTCAGTTTTTTCTTTGTTCTTATATCCCTTTGAATTTGGCAAAGGAAAAAAATTGGTTGTTTTAAGTACTTCTATCTCATCTGTAACATTCTAGGTACTGCATAGCAACTGGACTAAATGCTATCGCTAGTATCAAGCCTAATCTTATTTTAGCAAGAGTCATCATTTTGTTTTCCAAATATTTTTTGCTGTCTTTGCTTTTCTTTCACCACTGAAATGTAAAATTTTCTTTCCTGGCTAATTTCCTATAAATTGCTTATTTACATTATTGGCAAACCATACACATTTGATTTTGCATCTTTTTTTTGCTTTATTATTTTTCAGATGTCAAGGAATATACTGTAAATTCCACTCATCGGTAAGAATGATCAACCAATTTCATTTCATGTAATTCACTCATTACACAATTGAATAAGCTATTATTTCCTCATTTTTCTTTTTATCAGAAAGCTTCCCAGATGTATACTTCCAAGCGTTCTGAACTCAGGGGTGGGTAAGTAATATTTTTTTTGTTATACTGTTTTAAATATGTTTCTGACTCATCTATCTTATACTTAAAGCCAGTCAGTTGAGGTTCTTTTTTCTACAGTTCATTGACTTTCTACAACATTCTCATTGACTGGTCAACTGTTTGTATGTTCCATTTATCTTCGGGAAACAGGAACTTACAAACTGCATTCAAGCGTGAAGCAGAAGGAATTTATATGGTTGATCCTTTAGCCGAGAGATCAAACTCGAGAAAGCCACTCCAGCCAGTGAAAGTGATGTCTATTGATGGACTCAGAAAAGCTTTGAGGTATTTGGTATTTTGCTTTGGTTATCTTCCTCATAGAAGCATGTGATGTTTTGTTTATATAAAAATATATTCTTGCTGAAATCTGAAACAAAATATTTGTTGATAGATCCTCAGACTATCAACTCTGTAAAATTGGTATGACTATGTAACATGTAATGGTCTTGTACAAATGATTGTATGATCATGTCATCCGTTCTTCATGATTTATTTTCCTACTAAATAATGCAGTCACCTCAGTGAATAAATTTTTGAACTAATTGTGAATCCAAGCCGCTGTTTTTCCTCTAAATTTTTTAGTGTAACTTAAGAGAAGGGTTATGGTCATGTAGGTGGAAGTTTTCTGTCCTTGAATACAATTTTCACTGTAGAGTTTGTTTTATATGTAAGAAAATCTTTTACTTCACGATGCACTCAGTATTAGTCATCTAATCAACAACACTATTGTCGGATACCCTTACATCAGCCATCTCAGGTTGGCTCAGATGATTCATGACAACTAAGTCCAGGATATGCTTGAGACTAGAGTGACCTTTGAGGAATTCTTGCTCTTCACCAGTGTGTTACATGTCAGGAAGAAGAATTAATTTGTACCTTTTGAGTGGATGATATATAAGTTTTATTTTAGATGGGATGATATATACTTAAGTTGCACTGTAAAAATTTGTGAAGATTGTCTTCAGAACAGATGACCAATATTATGAGTTCAAGGTGATTTCCTTTAGATTGACTAGTGCATCAATTTTTAAGGTCTCATTGATGATATTTTTTGAATCATTACAATTATGAGTTCAAGGTGAAGTTTGTTACAATAATAATATAATCTATAAAGTTCCTCTTCTTTCTAATCTTTTTCTTTCTTCCTTTTTTTTTTTCTTTTCTATCTCACCAACTTAACTTGAGTTAAGATGGACTTGCTGGCATTTAACCTTTTGCTTCTGGTTTCTTTTGGTCCTTAACATGTTTCTTCAATTATTTCGAGATCAAGCCTGGTATGTTTGATGGATGAGATTCAAGTTGAACCTTATTTTAGGATGCCTCAGGAACCAGATTAAATCTGTAGATGCTCATATCTGAACCAAATTACTCTTGCAATTATGCATGTACTTGTGCATAGATATATTCCTCTCTTTATTACTGACCAGGAAAGCTGATAAGGTGACCACCATTAGCCACTCACAGGGAATCAGGTTTCTTACACACGTTACAGGTACAATATTATCGTCCTTCCATTTATGTCTCCTTAAGCTAATTTATTGAATCTTTCTGTTTGCATTTAGTAGCCCAGGAGACAAAAGATTCAAATAAAGCATCCGTACGCAATCATCAATCTGAGCGTAGGCCGGAGAAGAGGTAACTAATATACTTTTCGAATCATAAACTTGCTCGCCTTTTATGTATTCATTTCATCCCGCTGAGCCAAGTTTTATTTTAGGTCATCTTTAACGAAGGAAAAGGTGTCCAAGGCACCCATACAACATGAGCTACAAACCAAAAGGAGGAAAGTTGATCACGCATCACAAAACATGATTGAACTCGACATTGTTAGTTCGGATGATGAACATTGACAGCACATGGAAGGAGACCGAGTTGAACCTTAATTGCCATGCACAAGGTTTGGGTCACAGCACTTGGGAATGGTGGTGCTTGTGCCATTTCAAACACGTTTAGGTGAGGGCGTGGTTTTAGGTCTGCACTTGGGAATGCACAAGTATTGAATTCTAATTCCCTCTTTATCATTTATCTTGTAAAAAAATTATTCATTTAAAAAAATAATCTTATAACTATGTAAAATTGAATTAGATGTAAGCTTTTGGATTTAAATCTGAATTCGGAAGCCAGAGAGGTGTGATTTGGATTATGTTAGGTCAATCTAATTCTGGCATGCATCGTATTACAATAAATTGCAGGCGTTTCATCTTAGCTAATAACCTCTCCAATGGACCTCCACTTCAGCGATATGGGCCCACAATCGAACCAATGACATGGAGAGTAGAAAGTCGGGTTACTTTACAGGGGTAGAAATTGCACTTGATCACCTTAGCTGTCCGAGATATTTCTGCTCTTCTCACCCTCTCTCTCTCTCACACGAAATGACATTTCATCTCTCTGTCGATGTATCTGTCATCGGGAGGTTGCTTCTCTCCGCGACCGCGTCAAACGCATCATCTACCGGCCGTATCTTCCTCCTTTTTCCGCCCTTCCCGCTCAGTTCAAACCCAAACGTGCACTTCTTTCATCCCTCTGATAAGAGGAAACGAGAAGCCAAAGATCAGAAAAAAAAAAGATCTCTTTCCTCTTACCTGCTCTTGTCTTCATGATGGAAACCCTGAGAGGTTTGCGGGTTCCGCCTTCCCTCTCTGGTTTTGGTTTTTCAGACTTGTAATAGCTGCGGCCGCGGCGGCGGAGGAGGTCGAGGGAACGAAGCGTGAGCAGGTAGGTGGGGGGAGATGAGCGCGTCGAGCTTTGTAAAGTGCGTCACGGTGGGCGACGGGGCCGTCGGCAAGACCTGCATGCTTATTTCGTACACCAGCAATACTTTCCCCACGGTAAGTGCTAAGCGCGATAAACAGATAAAAATCATATGAAATTTGTGGATTCTTTCTTATTTCATTTCCATGGAGAAGAGCGCAGTTAGGAATTGATACCTTTTTCAGATTGTTCAAGGGAATATAGATGGAAAAATGCTTCCGTTTTCTGTTTTCCTGCTCATTCTGTAAGTTGAATTGTATCTACAATGTTGGGTTATGTGGTTTTGGTTGGCTGATCTGAGAAAGCGTTGGACTTGTACTGTAATTGGTTCGTTAACTACAAGAAAGGCTTGTTTAGGAGGGGGGGAACTCTTTTTTATCACACCTAATTAGTTTCAATATATCTATGGAATTCTTCGTTTTAGATCTTAGGAAGGGCTTATTGGGGTAGTAATTTAACTTTATGCAAAAATCTTGCGTCATTCGGAAAGCAATAGTTCAAAACCTTTCTACTTTGTGTGTAAGTTGTTGAATGCAAATAAAATGAGAAAGAATATATACAATGTACGATTTGAAGTTTTGCATATTTGCTACTAAGAACCTCTAAAGACTATTTTTTTTTGTCACATTCTTTTAAAAATACATACATGCCGCCATTAAAAAAATATTTGGTCATATATCCTGTTCTTTTAGATTTTCTCTATATTATCAACTTAACCATGGTTAGATAATTTGATTAGTTAAAACCTTTTTTAACTTTCTTTCATGTCTTTTTAACATCACATTTTTCGTTGCGGTGTGAAAAAGTTAGAAAATTAGTTTTAGTTTTATGAAATATCAGTCAAAATATATTATTATTTCCAACCTTACCTTATTTAAATTATTATTCAACGTTAACATCCATTTAAGTACCTAACTTGGAAATTTAACTTGGTGTTATATGTTAGCTGATATTGATTTTATAAGAACATATATGTACTTTAAAATGTTATTGTTTAAGTGTCATGTTCTGTATGTTCTTAGTGGCAGATATGTTTAAAACCTGAAAATATTGCTTGTGCTTTTTGTATCTTCTCCTCTATGGTAATTTATGGTTTTTGTGTTTGATGAAGATACATAAACATGGAATGTATATACATAAAAACATGCACATACATATACGCATGCACATGCACAAGCACACATCTGTATAAACAAACCTCCTATTTATATGTTTTCAGATCTTTCTGCTTTCTCAAATCCAACCTTGTGCCCAAATCCATAGTGCTTCTCGCTTCAGGCTACCTAAGTTCAAAAACCAGTGCACTGTCTATCGAAGATATAGTATGTGATGTGCAGAAAATGATGGCTTTATTCCAATTTTTAGCCAGTAAACTTGGTCCTTCTTCCAAGTCTCCAGAAGTTAAACTTTTAGCCTCATCTAGCATTTCAGATTTTATGAAAATAGGCTGATATTTCAATGAATCTGGTCCGTGGTGATATTCATTGTATCTTTGTACAACAATTCATTCAAGCTGGTCCTTCGGTGATTGTAATACGATCTTGGGTGACAAGGAACTTGTTTTACTTATATTTGTTTTATTTTTCTGGTACAGGATTATATTCCAACTGTCTTTGACAATTTCAGTGCAAATGTTGTGGTTGATGGTAACACAGTTAACTTGGGCTTGTGGGATACTGCAGGTAATTCTAACCTTTTTCTTTGTTGCACCCTCTTTCTTCATTCTTTGCTTTTCTCGTGTTCCACTGGCCTTTACTCTGGTCTAAATTATTAGCAGCCCCAATCTAATACCATACTTTAGTGGAACAGGCCAGGAGGATTACAATAGATTAAGACCTTTGAGCTACCGAGGTGCAGATGTTTTTCTTCTGGCATTCTCTCTTATAAGTAAAGGAAGCTATGAGAATGTATCTAAGAAGGTAAGAAAGTGATTGTTTACCTTTTTATCTTGTTTGAATATATGCTTATTGTTATTTCATCACTTTATTGTTTACTCTATTTTATCTTAATCGGTTTTTTCTTTATCACTCTGCAGTGGATTCCTGAATTAAGACATTATGCACCTGGTGTGCCTATAATTCTTGTTGGAACAAAGCTTGGTAATAATCTTAACTGAACATAACTTGTTTTGATTTTCTAAATTGCATATGTATTTGTACTTTCTCATACACGTGCCTTTGGCCAACTACATTTCTCTGTTTAAAGAGCCATACTGTTTAACCCTCATTTCTTGTGCATCTGATTGGACATAGTCATTACACTTAATGGCAAAGGTGAAATTGACATACCAAGGCACCGGAAAGAGTCTGAATTAGTTCTTGTCATAACTACATAAATGACTAACATTATAGCTAAAATTATGGACTCCTGTAAATAGAAAGCAGTCTGCTTTTGAGTTGACAGAATCAACACGCTTAAGAGCAAAGGTGAAAGTGGCAAACCAAATCCATGTAGATGGCAAACTATTTGTTTGCCTTTCGACTAAAACCTGAAGGAACGTATATGTAAACTTATTCATGGGCTGGACCATACAAGAAAGCATTAATGATATCAAGTTGATATAAAGGTAATCCTCAAACTGAAGCAACTGCCAAAAGACACCGAACGATTACTAATTTAGCAACCGGTGTGAAGAACTTGATACGACTTTCCAGTGTGTTGCCTTTAACTACAAGATGACCCTTGTAAAGTTTAATGTTTCCATCATGCTGATGCTTTAGTTAAGAAACCATTTGCATTCAATGATTTATTTTCTTGTGGTAAAGATGGTAGAGTGTGAGTATTATTACTTTCTAAGGCTCCAATTTCAGCCTTCATTGCTGCACACAACTGTTGTAATCTAATTGCATCTGAAGATGCGATAGGCTCCTCAAAAGATACGGAAACAAGAAATGGATGATGAGATGCAGAAAAAATTGTTATAGGAAACAAATTGAGCAGTTGAATGAGTTATATATGATGGCTTCATGAATCTCGAAGAAGCATTTGATGGACCACTGGTGTTACTGTTACAAAATATGATCAGGAAGTTGAGTTGAAAGAGTACAAATAACAGTACTGGTGTTGCATCTTAGACTGGTTTGGGTTATTAGATGTTAAAGCAAGGCTTTCTTTTGCGGACGAATGATGATTGCAATGAAATTTTGGCTATATTACAAATGATATGTTGGTACGGAGACAAGATTTTCTTTCATAAGGATTGAGGTTTTCTTTTGTTCTCGATTCCTGTAGCATACTTAATATAATGGGATAATGATTTGTTCTTTTCTTGGTTTCCCTGAGATGATGGGATGAGGATCGGCTCATTGCAGCTCAGGATATGCAGACCAGGTTCACTTAGTTTCTCATTTTTTACCTGGACAGCCAATTCGGCAAATTTCCTTATATGTAGGCTAGACCATAGATTTGGTACAAAATGATTAGCTTAGGATCTCTCTGACCTATCCATACACATTAACGAGTGGTCTTTGTTTAATTCCTAAATTAAATTTGTGAAAGTTTTATATAATTTACTTATTTCAACGAAATTTATGTTGTGGCTTTGTTCACAGATCTACGGGATGACGAGCAGTTTTTCATAGATCACCCTGGTTCGACTTCCATTACTAACGCTCAAGTAAGAGTGAATATCTTGGCTTTTAATTAGAATCTCATTTGGACTGTGTTCTGCTTATGCTGATTCTCTTATTAATCAAGGGCGAGGAGCTGAGGAAGCAAATCGGTGCTCCTTGCTACATCGAGTGCAGTTCAAAGACCCAAGAAGTATATAATTTCCGCTGCTGTTATTCTTTAGAGTCTTTATAGTGTTGCTGATGGATATATTTCAGTTTTCATATAAATTTGTGATGTGCAGAACATTAAGGCAGTGTTCGACGCAGCTATTAAGGTGGCACTTCAGCCGTCGAATCGAAAGAAAAAGAAGAAGAAAGCACAGAAGGGATGCTTCATCTTGTGATCAGATGAGTTCTCAAATTGTTTTAAGGTTTTACTGTTTGGTGTATATCAAGAGCAGTTGCAACACATGGAAGCATATCTGAAAAATGATCCTTTTTCTTTTCCTCCTTTTCTTGTGGTTTGTAGTTTTAGTACATGTATCTTCGGATGATCTATTGTCATGTTGTGGAGAAAATCTTGCTCGAATCAGTTTTCCTTACACAAGAATAGTAATCTAAGCTTAAGCTTTGCTTTCTACAATTGATTGTTCAGTTAAATCTTTTTTTTTAAGATGAAAAAATTACTACATTAAATGATGTACATGATGTTCACACGCATCATTCGCATATCAATGTTGTTTAGTTAATGATCAGATGGCATTTATTTATTATTATAGTTTTATTTTTTATGTTGTATTAAAATAAAAAAATAATTTTTATGTAAATCAAATACTTAGATTTAGTTTAATGATGTGGACCTTTTGATGTTATCTGTTCAGTGATCCGTAAGACATCGTCGTTTTTAACTTTTTGGTAAGTAGAATCCTATCCTCTTACATATAAAATATAATATAAAATATATTTTTATATTTTATATAGTGGATTACATTTTAAGATACAACATGAGACTTATATTTAATAAGTAGATTCATAGTTTCTAACTTTTTCCGATCTATCAATTATTTTTCTTAGATATAGAAACTAAATACAAAAAATATCAAAAGTAAAACCATGAGACAAGTGCGCGTTCGTGTTTGATTAATATGGGTTGTACGACTTCAATCCCCACACGCTAGCATATACTTACGCACGTGTTCACACGCACCCGTGCATGCATGCACGTGCACCGACGTTAACACACGCACACTAATACATCGACACGTCGATACACACAGGCGCCCGCACGTGCACACGAACGTCCATGCACACCCACACGTACACGCATGAACACACGTGCGCATACGCATACGTGCACACACGTACCCACACATGTAAATGCATACGCTACACAGACACTCTCTCAGCTGATCCACCGCGTTGTAGCTCCGAATCTGGGAAACCTCCAGTGTACCACGCGGCAATCCTCGTATAAAATGGCAGACAAGGCCACCAGAATGTAAAAGAATCCAGTCCCCAAGTTTGGTTCAGCAACTTGTCGATAAATATTGATATGAGGGTTACATTGATACACCATAGTATTGTCAATTCAGTATTATTCGATATATATCATAAATTATATTATTCGATATATATCATACTAATAATTAATCGATAGTCCAATAAAAAAAATCATAAATGGATAATATTGATATATATAATAAATTATATTATTTAATATATATTATTAATAGTTAATCGTGATACACCGATATAGACCGATAAGAGGAATCATGAATGGATACTACACAACTCGAACAGAAATTGACACGGCGACTCTTCCAAATCAATCTCGAACAGAAATTGACACGGGGACCCTTCCAAATCAATCGCTAGTACATCTGCCACAGCTGCTGCCGCAATTCAATCGCTTGTTTCTAATAGCAGACGCAAAGGAGAAGCCTCATATATATAACTGAGGTCTTTAAGCACGTCTCACGCTCGCCACAAGCAACGAAATAACCAATTTTCTAGAGAAACACAAGGTTGAGAGTGAAAAGCCAGTGTCTTTGGGTGATCATTCGGTTTCCAATCTTACATACAACACATAAAAGTCGGACATCAACCACAAGGTTATTAGCCAAGTACAAAACTAACCCTAATAGATCCACCACCACATGGGAATAAAAGAAGATTAAGATGTCTGAAGGACTGCAATAAGCCATCACTCGAAAGCCCATTGATTCTCCCTCCGAACCTCTTCCTCTTCCTCAGGCGTGAAGTCGTTCTTGATGTTGAAGGTTTTGCGGATCTCCTCTGGGGTCTTGCCCTTGATCATGTCGGCCACAGTCTGGCAAGTCAAATCCAGCAGGCCCTTTATGTTTAGATAATTTGCAGCCTGAGTGAACCACAAGATCATTAAGACAAAAAGGTAAATTGTGACTATAAATACGGGGATAAGATAGTTGTTGGCAGGTGATCTGTTTGGATAAAACTTAACATTTAGTTTAATGATGCTTAATTTTCCAATTGAGAGAAAAAGAAACCAGAACTGAGTTTCATCTGGTATGGGTACATCAACTACAAAAAAGAATGCATGATAATTAGAAATCTTAAGGTTCCAAGCATATATAAGCATGAAAACTGAGTTTCATCAGGTATAGATACATCCAACTACAAAAGAGAATGCATGAGAATAAGAAATCTTAAGGTTCCGATCGTATAAGCTTGAGGTAATCCACGTGGACCAAAATATGCATGGACAAGCCAAAAATCATATACATGATATATGTACCATAAGAAAGCAGAAAACGAAGTGTATGTAAGAATGCAGAAAGGCCCATATTTCTCAGTCGCTGCAAGCTTGCAACACAATCTGGATAGGAACTTCAACAGCAATTGCAAATAATTCCCATTTGGCTACCACACTTGGATAAGTAGGCCAGTGGTCCGGCCCTTGAAAATGCTTGAAATGTCCATGCACACCACACTTGGATACTTCCTTGCATATGTTTGCTTCAAAACATAATAGGATTCTTATGCCATTGACACATTATAAGTGTATTGCACACATGCAGGATGTTTATAACATCCATTTAAGGCTTCAGGACGTCTTAGAAATTGACAATATGCACAAACGTGGTATTCCAAACTATCCTTTGTGCACTCATGGAGCAGACTAACCCCTAATAACATCAGGAGGTAGTCAGCTCAGAGAATAAGATATCCTAAAAGTAGGTGTGGCTTAGTGCTAGAGGCATAAATAAGTCCAGGCAATCAACAAACAACATTTTCTTATCTGATTAGGACTCCAAAGGCTTAGATCAGAGGTTGTATGATCATACCTGGAGTAAATCTTAACGAGTAGAATAGCACATGATATGGGCAAGGCCATCAAGTATATTTATCTTCATATGTTTTTGTAATTATCTATGTTATATAACATAGGCAACTTATGATCATGATATACGAGCTTACAAAAAGCAGACTGACCATTTCAAACACAATCTATATGGAATGGACAGCTTATTGCATGGAGCTCCAGCTTATGTGAGATTTATGGAGGCTCAATGTACATAGCCTTATCGCTAGACATACTTAGGCCATTTTCGTGAAGCTTAAGAAGACAATTCATACTCAAAAGCACTAGAAGACTTATGAAGATCATTACATACTACACCTATATAATACATTAGCGTAAACTATGTACTGATGGTACAAGAGTCAACAAATGTTGGTATCAAGTAGACACAACATATACACAAAAGAACAAGGTTTGGCATCAGTTGCATTTACAAAATAATTTTAAAAGACCCTAAGCAAGGTTGCTAAAATGCATTGGCAATTAGAGACAGCAATCTCGTAAAAGGTGTAGGCAAAAGGTATAAGCATGTAGGCAAACATCTAGGACAAAGTTTTGTTCTAAATGAGGTCTATGTGGCTATACATAGAGTCACGTATGCATATGTGATCATATGACCTACCTGCATCAGGCTGTGTGGCCATAACGAGCAATGTTATTTTATATGCGAAGTCTATCATGCATATGTGAATTACGTAAGTATGAAAATGTAATCACATATGTGGTTCACATTTTCTTTTTGTTGATATTGTTTCAAATCTTATATATGATCCATGATAATATGACGTTATCACGTAGACATTTGATCACTTCTTATAACTTAGCAATTCAACAAGTTCCTAAAGAGCATAATGACATCATATACATTATTATTTTGGTCTTAGCATATATTTACCTATTAATATGCTTGATCATATACTTATATTTATACTCGTGATATTATTTAAATATTTTAGTTGAACTGCACCTGGTGTTTCATATGCTTTCATATACCACACACATGTTATGTGGTGCCAACCACCCACATATTGGGATGGTTTTCTAAAACATCAAGAAAAAAGCCTAAACATAATATACATTTATACATATGTATAAAAAATTCATGTGCAGATTAGTAATCCATAAGTTCCCAATAGACACATGATATATCATATGTACTACTCTTGCAATAACTTTTCTATTAAGGTTATACAAGACGGAGTTCTTATTCATTGTTGCATATTGGCTTTTCTTGTTGGAATATACAAAAAATAAGATACAAACCTAACTAGAAAGGAAGAACAATAAAAGCATATTATACAATCAAGATGGATGTCATTCATCGTTACTAAAAGACACGCATGACAACAAGATCTGACAAGCCCAGATATTGTTTATCTGTTCACTGAGATATAGTAAAACTGTTTTTACTTGTCACAGAAGACTGAAAATGAAGCATTCTCAAAACTACAGATATCTTCATGCCTTTCATAGTTTCATCACTTCCATGTACTTTGAGCCAGAGGATAGTCCAATGCACAAGTCTCTGGATAATGTGGGGATTGGGGAAAGTTAATATGTGTGGCCTTAACCTTATGTGAAGAGTTTTATTTCTATGGTTTGAAACTATGTCATCCAAGTCACAATAAAGCAGCCTTATTGGAGCACCAAGAGCCGCCCCTCAGCCAAATTCCAATACCTTAACTGATAATTATTTGTAATTTTGTAACAAATGATTCTTAAGGGTGAGCTTGTGGGCCTAGGTGGCTGTCCAGGCCTCAAGTACTCAAGCAATTGCTTGAGTAAGAACTTTTAAATGGACAATGAACTACCAATGATCACCTAACGACTAGCGATCAGTCATCGATCTTGAGGTCTATAGATCCATGATCCTTTTGAGCTTCATTACTGAATATTGCTAATAATAGATTTGCAATCTGTAGTCAACCAAAAACTTCTAATGATCAACGTTAATACGCTGTTATTTACTGGTTCACAATATACCAACGGCAAGTGATTGCTGGTTCAACGATTGCCAAGTTACAGGTGCACAAACTCCAATAGTTGATGCCCTGTCAACCATCTAACAATCCACCAATGACTAGTAATCTACTAATTGATCTATGAATAATAGTCAAGCTAATCACATCGAGAAAGGAAAAGAAAACAAAGATTCAAATATAAACATAGTCAGAAGTCCAGTCATATTAACTTCACAAAAAAAAAAGGGGGGGAAAAAGTGCTTTTGTTGGTCATTCACAACAATCTTAAATGATTTCCCATCCAAGCAGACTAAACATGAAACAATGTTGGCAAAACAAGAAGCTCCACATTAGTCTTCTCTCCCCCAAAAAAGCTAATCATCAGTCTTTAATGTCACTGTAAATATATTGTCAAGAAATAATTCCAAAATTGCATTTGAGCTACCGACAAATTATAGAACCTTCTAGGACATCTTTCCAACAAGAAGTAGGATAAAAAAATATGACTTTGCAACTTTCATTGGGAAAAAGAATAATAATGACACTAAAATAGCAGAAAAATGGAAACCTAAGGCAGCATGGGACCATAAGTGGCAAACCATTAAATAAAACTCAACATCATTAGGCGCCAATGTAAGTGGACATAAGTGGACATCTTTCCAACAAGAAGTAGGATAAAAAAATATGACTTTGCAACTTTCATAGGGAAAAAGAATAATAAGGACACTAAAATAGCAGAAAAATGGAAACCTAAGGCAGCATGGGACCATAAGTGGAAAACCATTAAATAAAACTCAACATCAATAGACTCCAATGTAAACACAATAAATGACCCAAATATGCTAGTACTTCATGAATACACAACCAAATTAATTTCCCGACTACACTATTATTCATTATATATTTATATCAAATCTCGTTAATTTGTCAGGAAAAAACTGATAATGATAATTTTCTTCAAAATCAACACATTTCCATGCGAACAAACACATTAGACTTATCCTACATTTATTGTCAGCCATAAATAATCTCTCCTGCAGCCAAAACAAACTAAAACAAAATGAATAGCAAAACGAGTAGTAAGTATCTCCAAGATCGTCGATCGTCAATTAAACGTGTATACATATAGACCAAACCGAATCCATCAGTAGAACACAACCAACGAAAAAGACAAGAAAAAAACAATAACAAAAGGGGGAAAGAATCAAAGATCTCACCAGGATGAGATCGAAGAGGGTGGCCTGATCGACCTTCACAAACTCGGCGTCCCAGGACTTGAGCTCCTCGTCGGCGAGCTTGGAGGCGTCGTCGGGGGACTTGGAGGAGGCGGCGGCGGAAGCGTCGACGTGCTTCTTGCAGTACTCGATCACCTTGGCGAGGATCTTGGAGGTAACGTTGGGAAGCGGGATGCCGTTCTCGGCGCAGTCATCCTCGATCATGTGCTTGATGGTCTGCGACTCCATGGCTACCGCCTCGTCGACCTCGAACACCTCACCGTCCGAGCTCTTGAGCGTGATCGTCTTCATGGTCGCTGCGGTGTAGGACCGAGGTCGGAGGCAAAGGATCACGCAGGAGGAAGAAGGAGAAGAGGAAGCCCTAAGTTGACCGCTCAAGTGATAATGGCCCAAAGAAAAATAAGGCTTTCGAACATGTGATTCTATCTGCAGATTCTAATCGAGTCGCTCACTTTTCTCGAGCGGATTCCCACAAACTTTTCCACCCTTCATTTCTCTCTCTGTCGTATTTGATAAAATGATAAAAATATTTTTCAAAATAGATGGATAATTTATCGATTTTTAAAAAAACATATTTCGTTTTTTTACCAAAAAATATTTTTTTTTAAAAATTGATAATATTTTTTTTATTCCGAATGGATCGGATCGAATTTTATTGAATATGAGAGTATAAATAAGGTATTTTTAATCAAATTGATCTAAATTTCTCGACAACTACAAAATATGATTATGAAATATTTAATATTATTTTTTAATACTTTTGGGTTGTTTCGATAATGGAGTGTAACTCATTGAAATGTCAAAAAGTCTTTTCATATAAAATTATGATGATTAATTTTTAAAAATAAAATATTTTGATTAAATACGTGATCGAATATAACCCTGAGTGTAACTCGATTATAACTTGATGAGTGTTACTCTTTGAATCTTATCAAATCTTTTCTAAAATTATTGAGTGAGATGCTAATATGTTTAGTATTATTATTATTTTGTATAAATTTAAAATTATGATTAAATTTAAAAAAAAATATATTTTTATTTTAAATATGTGATTCGAGTATAACTCAAATATAATCTAAGTATAACTTGAGTGTAACTCGATTTGGTTTGGTTCATCCAAAAATAATTGATTCAATTAAAAAATTTGAGTCAAAAGGATAATCATCATCTTTTTATGATTTAAGTGAGAGTATTTTAATAAAAAATTATGAAAATATCTTCTCGTAAAATCTCATTAGTAGAAATTTTCTTGATAAAATTTTAAAAAATAAATGATATTTTTAAATAAAAATTTCTTGCTATAAATATAGATTGATGCCGTATAGTATTATTATATTTATAAGTTAATAATAATATTTTAATTAATAAAAATAAAAAAATAATTTTTTAAAAAATATTAATATTAAAATATCGATAAAATATAATGTTAAATTAATTTATATTTAGATGTAAAGTTATGTATGTTAACCTCCTACATTAGTGGGAGTCTTGGATACACCATTTATTTATTAAAAAAATAAAAAAAATAAAAAAACATTATTTTTATATATTTTGAATAAAAAAAGTTATATAATTAGGAAGAGAATTATTCATTTATATCGTAGAAATTCTAACCCCGATAGGAAGAGAATGATTCAAATAAAGAGATATACTTTATCATAGTTCTAAGCTCAAATCTCATTTTCATCATATATCTTATACAATAAAAATAAAAAAAATAAAAAAACAAAATAGGAAATTCAAAATGTCAAACAACCGATCAACACATTCAACATAGTTCAGCAACAAATCAGTAACCACAAAACACAAGGAAAAGAAATGTCGACTTTCTACGTATGACAAATAAACTAACTATACATATTTTGTAATCATGATGTGATCTTTATTTTATTTAGGTAATCCAAACATGTTTCTTCATCAGCGCCAAACAGACCGTCCATGTCATACACACGTGTGATGACATTGACCAATGCAACGTTATCATCGTATCACATGTGTACTTGAAATTGGCGGATGGGAAGTTGCTGTCATCACACACGTGTACTGCTCGATGGTCTGATAAGATCCAGTCTGGTCCAATTCGAATTTATTGTGGAGATAATTAATCTATGATTAAGCCAAAAAAAGGGTTGGAAAAAGTTATAATTCCCTTTTTGCCCTTCCACCGATGCCAAAATTTCCCCATCGCCTTTCCTAAATGACCCTACCTCTCTGGCATTTGGTCTTTGGACTGAAGCGGTAGAGTCTCGGAGAGGGAGACATCGACCCGATCTGCCGACTGAGGCCAAGTGCGATCCTCCTCCTCTTCGATCCTCGGAAAAGCCAACGCATTCCCAGATCTGAGGCGTTTCGGAGGCGATTCCGGTCAGAAAGGAGGGTTTCTTTTGTGACGGATCCCTCTCTGACGCGTCGGATTTGGGGTGATTCTTTAGGGGCGATTGCTTGTGGACTGACTTGGTGGAATTCGGGTTGGAGCCGACGGGAAGATTGTGCTGGTGAGGAACAGTGGCAAGATTGTCTTGCGCACGAAGGGGAAGTGGGATTCTGATCTCGCGTCTTGATTCGATCTGATTCGGGGAAAGAGATCGACCTTGCTGGATTTCCTTGGAAGGTAACCGAAGGAATATTAAATTTTGCTTCTTCTTTTGGATTCTTCTGTTGCGTCTCCGCGTCTTGTTGATTTTGTAATCTAGATCAGCTAAATGGAAAAGACATAAAAAGTCATGCGCGTACTTTTGTCTAGCTCTGTCTGAAGCTTCCTTGTTCAAATTGAGAAGTAAAGCTTAGTTTTTCTTGTACTCTACCGATATTCGGTATCTTTAGCTGCTTCTTCTCGCTGCTGATTCTGCTTTATCTATATCCTCTATTTTGCAACTTAATCCAGAGTACAAGGAAAGGGTTGGGTCTTTCAATTTGGGAGAGCAGATTGGAACAGGATAGATGCTGAAAACACAAACGTGGGCTTATATGAGATGAGGGATGTTTGCGAAGTTGATGAACATATTGAAGGCCTGCTGGCAGCCATCATCCAATAGTTATGCCCACACAAGCTCTGATTTGGTTGGTCGACAGGATGGGCTTCTTTGGTACAAGGACTGCGGGCAGCATGTTTACGGCGAGTTCTCCATGGCTGTGGTACAAGCTAACAATTTGCTTGAGGATCAGAGCCAGATTGAGTCAGGGCCTCTGAGCTCGCTTGAATTTGGCCCATATGGTACTTTTATCGGTGTTTACGATGGGCACGGTGGTCCTGAAACTTCCCGTTATGTCAATGAGCATCTCTTCCAGCATCTGAAAAGTAAGTTCTGGAGTCAGAATTTGCATGATTCGATCTTGCAGATATTGTTTTGCTCATTTTGTTTTAAAACACTATTGACTACTCAAGCATTAGGTACTTCAGTCTTTTAGATATAGATTTGTCATACTTCTATTATGACGTGCAATTGTTTTAAACACAATTTCCGTTGAAAACCATGTACAATGCATCTCCTATGTATTAATAAATGGGAAATTTGATTCCGGAATTTTGCAAGCTACTTTTGACAGATAACAGTATTTTAGTTTATCCTTTGCAGTTCTATAAATGATATGGTTGTTTTGTTTTATGTGATATGCCAGAAAAATGCCGTTTATGAGATCTTGAGTCTCTTTGTGGACCCAGAGATTGCTATTTGATCATGAAGTTTTGAGACGTGCCCCACCTTATACTAGTGGTACACCCATAGCAAAGTGGACCCTAGTATACTAACCAATACAGATTACTATGAGTTTGGTGTATGTCAGTGAAAGTCCATTTTTTGTACAGGCTCAACTAGACCAAATGCATTGCTTGTTCGACTCCTGAGTTTGCCTATTTACATCATGCTATGTGCATTTAGTCCACAAATTGACTACATGGATCCGTATTGAGACTATGTTATATATAAATACTACTTTATTGCTTTTGTCCATGGATTACCAGCCTTTGATATTACTTGATGTGGTTCCAGGCTTACATGTAGACTTGTATAATTTTAAATGCTTGATATACAGTGTGCCAAAATATATAAAATGAATCAAGATTTTCTTTTTCACTCATTAAATTGTCATGTACCTTGTTTTGTTAAGATAGTATTCTCATGATACATTGTTATGAGTGAAAGCCTTGGCACAATAGCAAGTTTGCTCCTTTAGGACTTGGTTGATCAAGATTCAAGTTATGAAAATAATTTCTTAGCTTGTAAAGGGAATTTGCATTTGTTGATCGTCTTTGACTCGGGAGACTTATGCATTGGAACCACCTTTCTTCTTTTTAAACTCCTGATACTTCATTATGGTTCTAAATGATACATATCATCGTCATGCTTGCCATAGATGATACATTTTTTTTTAGAATATTATAGATGGTGCAGTATTATTCAGAACCATAAAACACAAACAACAAGTTGCAATTTCTAAGTATTTGGAGTGAGCTACATGAATCTTTTCCCTCTATTGAGCTTTGTATATACTATGTATCATTATCTCAAATTAAATTAAGAGCAACCAAATATTTTTTTAATAATTTCTATTATAATCTTCTCACATCTCCCTCTACCTCTTCTTGCACCACTAGTACTAATCGACTCATTTTGTCTAACCGCAGCATTTACATGTCTCCTTTAAACCATACCTTTGTCATTTTAGATGCTTTTCTATCATTTTATCTTCTATTGAGGCTTCACCTTATTATTCATAAATAAAAAAATATTCTTGTCAACTCTATTTAAAATATTTGTATATATATATATATATATACATGTATATATATATATATATATACATGTATATATATATATATAAATATATAAATATATAAATATATAAATATATAAATATATAAATATATAAATATATAAATATAAATAAAATATATATATATATGTGTGTGTGTATACATGTATATATATACACACATAAATACATATACACACACACACACACACACACACACACACACACACACATATATATATATATACACATACATATATATATATATACACATACATACACATATATATATGTATATATATATATATATGTATATGTATATGTATGTATATATATATGTATACATATATGTATACATATACACATACATATACACACACATACATATATATATATATACACACACACATATATATACATATATACACACACACACACACACACACACACATATATAGCCACCCAACATGTGGATCTATAAAAAAACACTTAAGATCCTATCCATAAAAACCACTCCGCTTTTACTCTATAACAATATCTTCATCAAAATCTCCAATATGTTTAATGACAGATTTAAGATACCTATACTTATCGGAGCTTGTTTGTTCATCGTAACTACATTTTCAGAAAAAAATACTTTTCATATATTCCTTGTTAATCTTACTCCTACTTAATCTAAACCTCTGGTTTTATGATTTTTCTCCATAATTTGAGTATAAAATTAATTCCATTTAAACTCACATGAACTAAAACATTATCACTGGTAAATAACATCCACCATCTGATCTATACTGTAATGATTAGTAATTTATTTGTCACCTAATATTTGATGTAATCTTATATGATATGCTATGGTATTGATACCACACTGTTCCAAGTAAAGATTGTAGGTCCAATATGTGAAATGACAATCCTTGCTTGGACAAGATAGTAAAAGTTATTTTAACTTTCTTGTTCCCTTTTGAGAGAATCACTTTATTGTAAATGCATTCATGATCCTGTTTACATCTGCAAGATTGAAATAGAAGTGTTCTTTTGGCAGGATTTGCATCAGAGCAGCAATCCATGTCAGCTGATGTAATACGAAAAGCATACCAAGCAACGGAGGAGGGGTTTATCTCCCTGGTGACAAAACAGTGGCCTGTAAAACCTCAGATTGCATCTGTTGGTTCATGCTGTCTAGTTGGTGTAATCTGTGGTGACATGCTGTATATAGCTAATCTTGGGGACTCACGTGTTGTTTTAGGGAGATTAGTCAAAGCAACTAGAGAAGTTTTGGCTGTTCAACTGTCAGCAGAGCACAATGTAGGAATTGAATCTGTGAGGAAAGAATTACAGTCAATTCACCCTGATGATAGACAAATTGTTCTGTTAAAGCACAATGTTTGGCGTGTGAAGGGCCTAATCCAGGTGCACAAGATACAAATATATGACATGTTTTGTGTTTTATTTACATACATATGACAGTGGAAGATTCTTCAACATAATTCTTTATCTATATATGCTTCACTAATTTACATACATGTGACAGAACAAAGATTACTCAACATAATTGTTTAGCTATATATGCTTGGCCAATTCTTCAACATGTTATGGTTGCACCAAGGGTTCGTTCACATTTATTGAAACTTCTGTGATAAGCAAATATAACTTATGAATGATAGGCACTAATAGGCAATATTTAATTTGGCTTTCATTCTCTGCATGATTAAGGATTGCATCATTTTCTTAAGTGTCCATTTTCCATGTGTTGCATTGTTACATTTTAAGAGCTAGTCATTTCCCTTTTGTTATCTTCCTAGAAAACTAATTATCTACTGCCCTGCCCCTTAGATAGGAAAGATTATAATGTAATCATAAAATCAATCGTGCTTTATAGGTTGGCAAGTCAGTAGTTAACAACAAAGAAGCCATAATTCCCAACTATCTGCATCTGATTACATCCATGTTTTCCCACCATGGGCTCTTAAGGGTTGTATTGCTAGTTGAATAATGAGCCATCATGTCCTTGAATGCATATTTCAACTACCTCTTGTTATACTACTTGGATGAGCTCAACTAACTAGTGCAAGAATACATCTTTTTTATCAAGTTTGAATCCCCTTAAATGGTTTTCCTCATGTTAGCCTCAGTTGGTAGTACTATATCCTGCAGTTCATAAATTCAAATATTTCTTTTTCTGTTTGTTCTAATAATTGCATACACCTATCTCAAAAACATTATCTCAATGAGATTATATATATATATGTGTGTGTGTGTGCACCCAACACTTAGATCTACCAAGTAGGGATTCCCACTGTATTTATGATTTCTTTTGTCAGATAGCCACATGACAATCAAACACTACTAACATATTCAAAAAATTTAATATTGCAGACATGAGGATGTTTTGATGATTGGGATAAATGTGTAAACTCTTTAAAGCAATTTGGACATATGCAAGGGAGGACATATAAATGCATCATAAAAATAGCTGAATAAATTTAATTTAATGGTGTTAAGAGAGTTAGAGCAAGTCCAAATAAAACTTAATTAGTTAGGGTTTTGATGATACTTGAATTATTTAGCGACATCGCCCTTAATTTAGCTCTTATCCTAGTTAGTTGTGGACACAAAATTTTCTATTCATGATATTAGTACATAACATTCTTTGTCTTATCACTACCCTACAAATGATGCCTGATATCATATATATTTGATAAAACACTTCGACAGTTGTGATCTGAGTATCAATTTTGTGCTATCTATTCTGTATAATTAATCCAATATTCAGTTTTCATTTCTTAATACCAGATTTTCTTTTTGCTTTTCATTTTCCTTGCTTCATTCAACTCAACAGCATGTCTATTTCAGGTCTGTAGGTCAATTGGTGATGTATACCTTAAAAAGGCAGAATTTAACCGTGAACCATTACATGTGAAGTTCAGACTCCGTGAACCTTTCAAGAAACCTATCCTGAGTTCAGAACCATCAATCACTGTTCATTCACTTCAACCTCAAGATCAATTCCTTATATTTGCATCTGATGGGCTTTGGGAGCATCTAAGTAATCAAGAAGCTGTTGATATTGTTCAAAACAACCCTCGCGGTGTAAGTTCTATATATCATCCCCTCATTGTATTGTTCATTTCTTGAAGTAATTGCTGTCTTTTACATTTTGTTGATTTGATTTTAAAGAAGTTGGGACGACCTATATCGATTTTTTTTATTAGAAAAAATTCATAATTTCATGACAACTCATCAACTGAATACTTGTTGAAATAAGTGTTTGGTGAACTGTTTCATGTGTATGCATCAGGTTCAATGTGTCTTTTATGTTTAAAAAATTTAGGAGAATTTGGTATACTTGCTGTGTGATTCAGGTCATTTTATATTGTCTAGGCTCATATAATTTGAGTGCAACCACTGGTTGCATTTCTTATGTCTAGGAATTTAGGGGTTGCACCAAACTAGGATGATTGTATATGGTTCTTGGTTGACTTTCTTCTCAGTGCTAAACACCTAAGTGCGTTGATTTTTCTTTATGCTACTGGTTTATTTAGAATATATTCTAACATCATACATTGTTTTCTTAATACATATTTGTTCTTTTCTATAATATAATAATATATAAGTAAATAAATTAATAAACTAGTCTAGGTTCATTTTAAATGATTGATTTTCCTAGTCACATTAAGTATAAATCAACAGGCAAGAAGATTATATTTCAGTGCAGGAGCAAGTGTTAAGTGTCAATTCATGTGAGATTTTGCAGTAGCACTAAGAATTTGGATTCTATGCCCTTTTAGAAGTGCTTTCAGTGATCATTACAAAAATAAAACTTTATCCTATTGTTCTATGATTGACATGATAGATGAATTTCTTGATAGTACACATGCCCAAAACATATAATCTAATTTGGCTGATCTTGAACCTTCACCTTGCAGTAAATTTGTTTCTTTATGCATTCAGTCTCAGTACCCAACTTCTTGAGCCCTAACACCATTATAGGTTGCCCTGTTTCACAAAAAAATACTCATCATAAACTCTGACAGTTATGGCCTACATATAACTTGAGCAACATGTGAAACAATCTAAATTTAACATGATGCACAAATTTGGACTTGTATCTGAGATACAAATTTTGGTTATATATTTTGAGAGCAAGTTGCTAGAACAAAGGATAACAGGCCTCAGGTACCATTATTAAAATCTCAAATTTTCTTATGTCAGTTTAATTTTAATTTTCTTAGCAAGCAATAAGAACAACTTTGTTGCCATACTCCAACAACAACCTCTGCTGATACAACTATAAATTCCAGTGGGACATTCATCTATATACAAGCTTAATAGCTTTCCAAAAGAAAGTTCACTTCATAAAACAAATTCACTAGTATCTAGAAGTACACAAACTGATATTTGGTTAGAATAAATTTGAGGATCTTTTAGAAAAAGATAATTGAGTAAGTGTTGTGTTCTTCTATGGCTGTTGTTCCAAACATTACACAATGTCAAGATTTTATTGCAAATTTCACAGATCAAAGGTTAACTTAGAAAAAAAAAATGTTTTCAAAAGCATTTTGGCAGGAGCATTGACTTCGTGAAATACTTCTTTGTACTAATTCATCCTGATTTAATAGTTTCCCCTTAACTGCCAAATAATCAAACAGTAGTTGCTTAAGATTCGGCTACTGAACCATATACAGGGTTTGGCCAACCCACTTCAGTTTTATATTCACTATTGTTTTCATATGTTTCCTTCACAAAAGTTTACTGTTATTGGTAAGCAATTAAATTGGTTCATCCACACTACCAGGAATTCTGCGACTTTTTTTGCATAAACCTTGATAAACAGTGTTAATAGCAGGTGCCACAAACCACCTGCATTTACAAAATCATCAGATACTCTTGCTGAGACTGTAAGTTTGAACCTTTGGTAAATTTTCTAAACCTTAGATCAAATAGAGCCACTCTAATTTTCATATGAAGATAATTAAGTAATTACCATTTCCAAAGTGATAGCAGATTTGACCGCTAACCTCACCTCAGGTGAAATTTCTCTCCAAGTCTAGTTCCTATCAATGGGGCATGAAGATCCAAATAAGCACTCTAATTTCTTTCTATTTTTAATCTTCATGTAGTAAATTCATTTTACCAATTAGAAGTGGTTCCTACTGAAAAATAAGCACGACTGCTTAAGGTCAGCAGTTTTATTCCATTCCTCACATCCCTTATACCTAATATTTGTTTATTTGTTTGCTACATAACTCCTTCATTGTAACATACCGTCACATTTCTTTCTATCCGTGCGAAACCATAAGAACCTCCCAGAAATGTGCTGCTCATCTTTAGAAAACTTGTTATGTAATAGGAGTATAGGGCACTGATGCGGTTATAGGCTAAACAGTCTGATCGTGTCAAGTGTACTATTCCATCATAGGTTAAAAATCTGTTAATCCCGCTCTTTGCAGTTAACCTCTCTCTACTCCTTATAATCAGCATAGTGAAGTTACTCGTAATCAATGGTACCCCCTAAATATATCACAGGTACACTTCACTCTACTGAATCAAAGCAAACAGAGTCTGTTTAAAATTTGGAATCTGAAATGGCATTTTCTTTTGTTATTGAATTTTCAAATCAAAGATTTTGATGGATATTTGATTTGTGACATGGATAGGCAACACACGGAGACATCTACAATGTGCATACTAGGATTTTCTATTAATTTAGATAATTAATTGCAGTTCTTTCAATAATTGAGTTACATTTTTGAGCAAAACCTTATGGATTTACCTACCAAGTATTCTACATTGATTTGAATTCACTAACAGTGGGGTCCATGAAATTTCTTCTGCACAAATCCTGCAGGGGAGTGCTCGAAGGCTTGTGAAAATTGCACTTCAGGAAGCAGCTAAAAAACGAGAGATGAGGTATTCTGATCTCACGAAGATTGGTCGTGGAGTGCGTCGGCATTTCCACGACGATATAACGGTTATCGTTGTATTCCTCGACAACAATCTTATTAGCAGGGCCAGCTCGCTCAGGGGCCCCACTCTGTCAGTGAGAGGGGGTGGGATCAATGCGCCATCCAACTCCCTCACTCCCTACACAACACCATGAGATCTCTGCGCTTCTCGGTAGAGCCATCTCAGTGTATTAATCTATATGGTGTACTAAATCAAACCAGACCAACATCCATGATCTTGTCCTCACTTACATAGCCAGAGAAGAGCCTCACAGCACTAGCAATACGTCTGTACTTTTCATCTTTACACTGTAGCATTCCTTTATGCAGAGACTGGTAAACTTTGTATTATGTTTATGAATTTATGAATTTGGGAGGGTGTAATGTTTCAGGCATTGAGGTGGAGCTGACACTACACACTAGGATTTTCCCTCTCTTTCATTTTGTCTTCAGCATGTGTTGGAGTATATCCTTACCTGGTGACATTTCTTATTAATTTGTCTAAGCTACATACATTATATCTCTCCAGCAGATATATATATATATATATATATATATATGGGGATTTAGAGAAGTAGAATTTATATGTAAAACCAGCATCATGTCAAGGAAAATTTAACTGGATAAGCTTTGGTTCATTGGATGATTAGTCGGTCCAATGGTTTGATTCATCAGAATGTCAATAAAATAAAATTATTATATATATATATATATATATATATATATATATTCTTTCTTCTTTTTCTTCCTCTCCTTCCTATACTTCTTCTTTTATCTCCTTTTATTCCCTTCTCTTGTCCTCCTATATCAAATTGAATGATACTTGATGATTTACGCTCTGAACACTTCTATAAGTCCAATACAGTAACCTGGAATTATTTTTGAGAAATACCAAATAAGCAGTCAAGAAAAATACAAAACCGTACGTAGAGTTACAAACAATCAAAGTTTAGTACAAAGTACATTATCCAATATACAACTCAATTTGGAAAGACTGCAAATCCTTGACTGCCTTTGTGGAGGTACTCAACTTCATCAGCTGCAAGATTTATCGCCCAAGGAACTTTTTGTTGATGTCTTATGGACTTTTTATCCACCTGATCGCCCATGTCCTACTGAACTTGTTAGTCTTAATTGCTAGCCATGCTCTGTAATAGGCATAAGTGGATAAGATCTTTCCATCTGCTATAGGATGCAGAAAAAGTTGAGCAATGCAAATAATGTTAGCTATGTTGTTTGGGAAAAATTCTAAGACAAAGATGTTTGAACAAAAAAAATGATGCGTGCCATGTTCACCATGACCAACTTGAATTCTTCAACTCAGAATGACTGAAACATGAGTGTGACGATGCTTAGACTAAGTTTATCAAAGAGGAGTATGGAAGTATATCAGAGAAGATGTTATAGGAAAGTACAACAAATTAGAATAAACGGCATGAACATGTCAAATACCTCAATAGAAACATGAATATGCCAATAATCTAAAAGAACAGCGTATATCCGACCAGATAGCGCAATCTCCAATTTACAATTTTAAATCATGATTAACATTAGGATGCAGACATTGCACATGGTCTAATACTAGTAAGTCTTTGAATTTGTCCATGGTCTTAGATAATTGCTAGAAGCACTTTCAGAAAGCACTAGTTCCGATTGACAAATTTTTCAACGTGATTAACATTAGGGTGAAAGCAATGAAGACAGATTCACACTAGCAAGTAGACAAACAACAAACTCGTAGCATGTGCATTCAAGGAAACATTGATTACTACAACGCTATTGCAATCCCCTAAAAACATCAAAACTGAACTTATTATAATATCCTTTCTAATTACTCTCTACCTCTCTTCTCCCTCCTTTTATCCTATCACTGGCTTTTCTCTCATCCCTTTATCCCTATTTTCTCTCTATTCTCTCTTGGAGATAGAAATCACCATCGAAGAAAGAATGTGCTCGATGTGAGGCATACATCATGCCAAACTTAAATTCTTTACAATTTAAATCAAACATTTAAAGAAATTATGTTCTGCAACTGTGGTATAAACCAGTAGGACGAAACAAGAACCAATGATGATTAATGAAATCATATACCTGTGCATGCGAGTTCTTGTTATTTGCTCAAAGTTAGTGTTGGTATAATAGTTGTTGCTTCCCCCACCACAACAAGAGTGTCCTCATTTGTAAAGCATTTCGTAGTAAACTTCACCCTGTCATAAAAGCAAACAGAGATTTTTAACAAAAGGAGTAAAGCAGAACTCTGAAATTAAGGAAGTCTACGTTGTATCGGACATGTATTTGTTCTTGTATTGCCGCAGATATGTTGCTTGCACTTCAGCAAGAACCTCATCACCAACGTAGACAGGCAACTTAAACGTCAAAGTCTGAGAAACATACGCTGCTCCAGGCTGCACATTTGTAAAAGTAAAACCAATAAGATAAATCTATCACATGAAGAACAAAACAACTACTAAAGAAACCACTTACAAGAAGTGCAAGAATTTTCATTTGAAAATATTGCAGCAGACTATACAATATTCCAAAGCAGCAGACAATACAATTAAGCTTTTGTTATATCTATGTGGGTGTTACACCTAACAATTAATGTACCAGCTTGCATATACCCACTATGTTGACTCAGAAACCCTAGCGGCTCATCTGCCATTACAACCATTGGTGACACAATCTGAGATAGTGCATGTTTAGGCTGATTACAGGGTTACAAACCAGGATTGCTAAAAGTCCCAAAGGATCTTCAGCTCATGTCTCTTTGAACTCCTAACTAAATAAAGGTAAATGGTTATGATCAAAGCTCTCCTTGATGTGAAAAGAGTCAATCTTGTTGCCTCAACACAATAAGCGACAATCAAGAAACAAAAGATGTGTTCGCATGAATTGCTCAACTTTCCAATCAATTTGACTTTCGGAGACCAACACATTAGCCCTTCAGGTGTTCGACAAAGACTCCAGCAGAGAAAAAATACGATCATTTCTCCTAAAGGAAAGACCACAAGGACGTACGAAATGAGAGGCGATGACGGAAGGGAAGAGCGAGGCGACTAGCATGCCGTGGACGACGCGGCCTCCGTGGAAGCCGGCGACGGTGCGGGCGAACGCTTCGTCGAAGTGGACGGGGTTGCGATCGCCGCTCACCTCGGAGTACCGGACCACATCCGACTCAGAGAACCGCCTCGATTCCCGGAGCACGTCGCCGACGCGGAGCAGACGCGCCGTTCCTTCCGCGGAGGAGGAGAAGGGAGAGCAGAAAGAGGCGAGACGAGGAGGAGAGGAGAGGATCCGGACCAAGCGGACGAGTTGCATCGCCGTGGGTAAACTCAAAGCCTCGAGAGAATATGACAATTGACGGCGATGATGGAGGCTCTAAAAATGATCACGATGATCACTCATTGAAGTGCTATTAGGAGAAGAGAATAGGGAATCTAAAAAGAATTTACTAAAAAATATAAATAAAAATCAATTATTTTTAATTTAACTAATAATAATAATTTTTTATATAACTCAACGAGTAAAATAATTTTTAATTTAACTAATAATATATATTTTTTGTTAAACCGAGTATCAAATCCTCATAAATCAATATACTCTTGTAATGATTTGGATTTTCCATGAGTTCATTTTTCTTCCAATTTCTTAATTCTTGTGAATATATTTTGGAGGAGCAAAATTTTATTTTTATTTAATATGACTTTTATGCTCATAAACTCATTATGATTCTTAATGAAAATGATAATTATCTTTTAAAAGCTGATAAATTTGATAGTTTCAAGAATTTATTTTTGACCAAATAAGTAGGTTTTTAAGAATTAAGTTTCTCGACGAGTGGTTGACTTGAAGCATTAGAGACTTCATTTTCGAAATAATGACAAATTCTTATGAACAAAGTCAAAGCTGTAATACCGAAAAATTGGATTCGAAATACCGAATTATGAACACTAGCAGTCAATAAAATTTAGGAAAGAAAATAGAAACTTGAGAAAGCTTTTCCTCATCACAATCAGAAAAAAAAAGAGAGACTAAACAGACTATTAAACCCTGCAAAGGAAAAAAAAGAAGTGCATAGTTGATTCTACCACAAAATTGCAAGCAGAAGTTGAGATATGTCAAGCCAAAGAAGTTTCACAAGCACAAACAATTCAACAGCAGAGACTGTTGTTCACAGAATGACAAGCATCCCACACACCTTAGCATTAGCCATTGTAGATCTACATTTCATTCCATGTTTTGATGAAAACATGTAAATGACTTCCGGGAATGATGGATTAAATGGAGAGAGAGAGAAGACAATAAGGGAGTTACATCTCAAAAACTGGAAGGTCATAAACGAACTCTGTACAACTTTAAGGTGCTTCCACAAAGAACTGGAAATTGCTCACAATGATGCCAATGATATGTGCACATATTAAGCCACAAGTAGCATACTTAATTCAGTGGCCTCACCTGAAAACTGAGAAGATACTGCCCGATGGCTTTTTCCGACGATCCTCAGTAACACAACCAACCTGTTCAAGACAATCACTCTGGAAAATTTGGAAACCCTCAAAGTCATTACAGGGATAACATTTTGTTTAGTACTTAACCTCGTTGGCTATACGTTGCAGTATCTCAAGGATACTTGAAAAATCAGGTCTTCGAGCTGGATCCTGTTGCCAGCATTTTTCAATCAGCTCAGCAAGCCTTGGATGAGTATTCTCTGGAATCGGAGGTCTTAAGCCCTGTGCAGAAAGAAGGAACCAGTTACTTTAGATGTTAACATAGGATTTATCTTTCAAGCCTTTTTCAGCAATGTTCTGAATATAAAGCTCAATATAAATTGAGAAGAATCGAATATTTGGCACAAAGTTCAAGAATATAAGCTTGATAGATTAAGCTATGCATTCAGCAAAAGCTTGAAACCAAGATAATAATAATAGCTGATGGTTAGCCGACACCAGAAAATCCTATCTTCTTATTTGCAGTTGATGCCTATCCAAGGAGCAGTCCTATAACATTCTCTATAGTTGGATATCTTGTAATAAGAAAAACATGACAAGATTACAATGGAAAGTGAAGATTATATAAAAGGCACGATAAACCAATAACTTAGCTACAGACATGGCAACCACAGGAAAAAAGTTATCTATAGCACAACCAAGATAGCACCCATGGCCACTTCATATAGTATTAGAAAATTGGATGAGGTAACAAAATTATTATCTCTCACAATACAGATGAATCACACTTGAATCTCTCATTAATGTTGAAGCGAAAAAATGAGTTCATTTATTGGTCTCAATCTGAGTGCTCCATGCTAGTCCACTTAGTAATAGAACATCCATTAGTCAAAAATGAAAATCCTATATGCTTGGCGTCACAAAAATAGCATGCCAAGTCATTATTGAGCTACAGATATAGAAAATGATGGGTTAATTGTGGGGGGAGATTGTTGGTGGGATGTAATGCCTCACAATGTCCACTGACACAATAACAATAAGACAAATAGACAATAGCAGTAATAATGATAATTATGAGGAATAATAAGATGGCTGAACATCCAAATGACTCTGGGAGCTAGTGTATACCTTTAGAACCACACCTAATGCTGCTTGGAGTGGTGTTAGGTTACTATATGGTAGCTGGGGCAAATGTGAGAAATTTCAGACACCATCAGCTTAGCAGATAAGGTAAAACATACCGAAGAAAATATTTATATATATTATGAACTTACCTTAGATGTAAGCAGTTCCCAAAGAACAACTCCAAAGCTAAAAACATCAGCCTTATGATTGTATGGCCAGTGTGCAATGACCTATATTTGAATTTTATACCGATGGACACATCAGAATGAATAAAAAAAATGAATTTATTGAACAATAGAATCTACAATATATTGCATATTGACATTAATAAATCAAGGAATACCATTCTCAGGAAATTATGATCATGCCACCATGTAACCACTACTATCTGATAGAGCAACATCTGATCAAGCATTTCTAGCTTCAAATAAATTAGGATAAATCAACTGGTGAGCATTATTCCACAGCATAGGAGGTCGCAAAACAGAGGGGCCTCCAATAAAAACAAAGGAATTTTACCCATATCAATCAGAAATTATATGTTGTTTCAACTGTGCACCAACCGATGATATAGTTTTACCATTATGCTATAATTTTAGCCAATTTTACATGTAGAACACTTCTCAGAGTTGGCAACTTATTTGATTGGAGCAGCTAACTCTCTATAAAATCTTATTCAAGTGGACTCCAAATAATCATAGAAGAAGACCAGGATAAGAGGCGAATAACAGAATAGATTTGGAACCCTACATGGGGACCAACTAATTGGCCAACCAACTTTCAATCACCCAAGCCATAAGGTTGTCACCTAAGCCAAGGAGCTGGCACCCCTATTAGATACCCATAATCCTCCCAACAAGGCTTAACTATGGGTGGGGGGATAGTAGAGTAGTGGTCTTGATTAAAGACCATAATATAGTTTGCTGTAGCCATTTGACACATAAGTTGTAAGAGCAATCACAACAATATCCTCTCTTCTAGAATTCCTTTTCATTCCACTTTCATTCTCTTCAATCTCTCTTCACACCTCTCTCCTTTCTCTTTATCCTCTAGCTTTTATGTTTCCTCCTCACAAAGAAAGGAAGAACTAAATGGTTGGTGAACATCGTATCAATTTAACAAAACTGAAGATGTCATTTCCACAATGTTGAATTGCTCCTCCACCAAAACCCAAGCTCACAATGAATACTTGAAGGTGATAAAATGCAGATGGCCATATCCGAATAACTACAACTCAACATCGAAGAAAGGAGAAACAGAATGGTGAGCCCTTTGTCTTCACATAACTAATTAAAGAGTGCATGACTGAACTTATCCTTCAAGTTCCCATAAAACCTATTCTAGAAATGCTGGTAAGTCCCATCCAACCTCATTCTCTTGTGCATATAAAGACAAAATTGAGAGATTGATACCAATTGAGGAGATAGAGTGTCATCTCCACAATGTGGCTAACAACACTCAGATACATCATTTTGACAAAAAAAACAAAAAAAAAAACTGTCTGCATAGCCTGTTCTGCACTGTAATGAGTGATACAACCCTGCATAGGGTGTACCAGATGGTATAGACTCTGTACCATCTGACACAGGTTTGATACCAAGCCTATTGTCTGGTACAGAAAACCATATCAGATGGTATTGCAAATCTCGTCATTCACACATGCAGTAAATCAAACTTGCAAAAAAAAAAAAAAACCGTCGAATTGATTACCTCAGGTGCCATCCACCTATATGTTCCAGTTTCTGCAGTCATAACTCCTTCACCCTGAGCTTTAACACGTGCAACACCAAAATCTGCAACCTTAACAACCTGTGAGATGAACTATCAATTGAGCATTAAAAATAATTGATACCAAAGAACAAAAAGAAGAGAATTTGATTACAATGCATCTAGAAGTGACATTGTTAACGAAAAGAAGATAAGATGTATGAGAATTGCAACACAGAATATATATTTACGATTTATAGAAGAAGAGATTGAAAGTCCAAGTATACTCATATGCATTCTTTATAAATATAATTTCTCATTAATTCAGCGATATTGTAAACATGTAGAGAAAAAAGAGCAAATGGTTGCTAAATTACACCTAGAAATGCTGCTTTAGTGATGTCTCATCATACGTTCCAATGTACCTTACAATGCATATCAGCCAAAGAGTAAACGACATGAAGTGAGGTTAATCACCAGATACCCCCTTCAACTACTTAGTTTTTTATTTAATAATTTATCACCTGCTGTTTTGGTGTTTGCTGTCAAGAAACCAAGATATAAACCAGCTGGTGTATTTCATTAGCAGTACCAACTTAAAATTTTGGGTTTGAGGCTCTGGCTCCAGTGATCTAGTTAAGGACTAGACAAAGGCAACAATACAGCAGCAAAATTGACTGTGGTGTTTCAACATGTCATTCTAACATTTTGCAGCACAATAATGGTGGCAAACACAAGTATGTCAAACGAAAAGGCTTGGATGATACATTGACATAAAAGGGCCACATGCAGCCATAGAGTGGCCAGCCAAGACCTTTTCATGGTTAGCCTCACCTGGGTTCAAGTTGGAGGGTCTTAGAGGTACCAGTATATTATCAACTATCATAATTGAAAATTGCATGAACTCAAATAGCTTGCCTTGTTTTCATCAATCAGAAGATTGGAGGACTTCAGATCTCGATGGATTATGTTATTTTGATGCAAGTAGTTCATTCCTTTTGATACATCAGTAGCAACTCGAATTAAAACTGGAAGATTGAAGGTTCCTTTATGTTTATGAAGAGAGTCATACACACTTCCTCCTGACATGAACTCTGACAATAGTACACAAAATAGAGGAGTCCTTAGAAGTTGCATATGTCAAAATCCTTGGTTAAATATACAGAATGTAGCAACCCAAAGTTGTTCCAAAAATAATACCTGTAACAATGCATAAGCTAGGAGGCTTTGTACAAGCACCAAGAAACTGCACAACATTTTTGTGACGAATCTTCCTGCAAACTTGTATGAAGGACATTAGTCAACAAAAGAAAAGAAAAAGGTATACTCATGACGGGCAGTCATAACATAGTCCAAAGTTTCACTGAAGGGCATTAATAGACAAACAAAGTTCTATGACAAAGGCGCATATGTCAGTAAACAACAGGAATATATTAATAAAAAAGGTATAGAGCCAGATTGGAACTCATGACTTACTATATACCATAACAAACAAAGTCATACCTAATGAATCCTTTTACCTAGAGCCTGAAAGATACTGAGATGAGTTGCCACTTCTCTCGAAGTCTTTAAGTTCATAAGAAAATGTGCAGCTTTTATCAAACTCTAATATCCTCTCTCATGTGCAAATAATGAAGGATTAGTAGGCTTGCAATGTGGACCCAAGCACAAGAAAGCATTGTACATTGTCATTGACAATGGAAAGTTGTGTAATCTGCACCTGATATCAGCCTTTTGATGAAATATGCATCTTTCAGAAAATTTTGTGGTACATTGAAATTCAATGTACATTGAAGGTTGCCTAATTTGTACCTCATATTTGACTCTCGATCAAATATGCTTCTGGTTTTGGCAGTGAACCTTGAAAGATGAGGCAAGATTACTTCTAAATGCATATTGTGGAACAATTTCAAGATTTATGACTTTTATGGATGTTGAAATTGTAATTACCTAGTACCAATTTCGCCAAAAGTGCACATGATAAGAATGGTAAGCTTTAACATAGTCCAAACTCCAAAGAATCAAATACTGTTCGAACTGATAAACATATACCTAGTGCCTAAAGAAAAATGCACATGGTAAGAGTGGCCAACATTAACATAGATCAAAGAATCAGATACCTGTTAGGTCAATGTTTACAAGTATAACCAGCAATTCTTGACAGACATGTAACACATCATATCCAAATTTCTTATTAATTGTTTAATTGAATGATAAGATCTAACATACCATATAGACTATTTCTCACAAATCCAAGCAACAAGTGCTCAAGCCCCTGCTGTTGAGAGCACAGATAACTGACTGAAGACTATACACAAAAAGGAGTTAAATGTATCTAACCGCATAATAAAAACTTCATGAGCAAATTCTTGCTGCAAATCAACATCTACACGCTCAGGATTTAATACTTTAATGGCCACGTCCTGGCTACAGTATGTTCCCCGATATCTGAAAAGGATTAATATTAGACAGGGAAATTGGTAAGAGAAGTTTCTGTTAGTTTTCATTGCCTTTTGAATTGGTCAACCAGAGAACTCACAGATCACCAAATGATCCTGATGCAACTTTATCACCAAATTTCAGAAGTCGTGAATCAATTTCCCATTCGTCAGTTCCATGTGCTGGTACTTCAGCATGATTAAAGGTGCCTTCACTAGATTGTGCAATTTCCATCGCAGGAGACCATGTATGAGCTTTCAACCATGCTTGCTTCTGTACAGAATTTGAGAACCATTTCACAAATTTTGAACCTACTGGACTTTAGTATTAAAGATAACAAAAAGCCAAAGCATAGAGGAAGAGATGAAACAATTTGAAAGACAAAAGAAGCTACATAATAACAAAGAACATCAATATCTCTAACTGACCAGTAATGTACAATAGATAACTAACCCAAAAAGCTCATTACGGAACCTCAATCTGCACCATTGTTACTCAGAATAATATATCAACTAATGCATTAGTAAATAATGGAAAGAAGAAATATTCTCTTATCTTATAATTTGCTGAGTCTCAATACAAAATAATAAAAGGAACAGAAAAAATAGCATGAGACGAGGACCACCAAGATTTTCAAATTTGGACACTGGATTTGTGTTGGTCCATGTTCAGACCAGTATGAATCTAGTCTGTTTCACAATACCAACACATGGTATGCTGAAACGTACCAAGGTACTAAGAACAGAATTTTTTTATTTTTTTGGGGAGAGAAGGAAAAGAGGCCGAGGAGGAGGTGGAGAAAAGCAAGGGAAGAGGTGGTGAAGAAAAGGACAAGGCAGCAACGGAGAATAAGTTGTATCGATTTGATAGGGCCAGAGGGTGACAGGTGATCGTGTACATGGGAGGCACGACAATGAGCAGAGGGAACAAGATGAATCGAGAGAGAGGTATTTTTAGGGGTTATATAGGGTAAAAACTAAAAAAATAAATCGGGTAATAAACCCTGGTTCATAGGGCATACAGGATAGTAAACCTTGTTTCATAAGAAGACTGACCAGAGAAAAAGAGAGGCATGAGACACAAAGGTGGTGGTGATGGTATTTTCAGGGTAAAAACTAGAAAAAACTAGAACTGGGATATAAGCCCAATTCACAGGGCTTACTAGAGTGTAAGCCATGTTTCGGGTTGTTCATGTTCCAGTCCATGAGCAGAATAGAATGTACCATGTACTCTGCATCGGTCCTCCTGGTCCATTGATCCGTGTTACCATTAAATGGTCTAATTTTCTTCAACATATATAGAGAGGTTCAAGTAGTGCTTAACTTTGTATCGAGGTATTCTCACACAGATTATCTAGGTCAAACAAACTAACTAAATAGGAACATTTTTTAGCAAAAAAACTATTTTTGAACAAATTTCAAGCATAAGAGTAAGAATATGAAGTTCATAAGTAACAGAATATCATAATTCTGACTAGCTAACCATGGAAGTAATGGATCAACATTGATTTTGAAATTGTACTATATGCAAAACTTCCAAATAAAGAACAATTCAGGATGATCCAATTTTTGTTATGTTTGCATTGGAAAGAAAAATCATCATCAGTTAAAACAATAATCAGAGAATATTAAACATAATTAAATGGTAGCAGCTTCATAATTTCATATCTTGAAAAAGGAGACAATCAACATGAAAATTGTCAGCAGCCTAAAAAGATAAAGAGAATACCCCAATCTTCAAAATTTGCTTCTGCAAGGACTCTGTAAGTTTCTCGATTTCCTAGAAATTCAAGGACAAGTGAGTTAACCAACTCAATGAACCAGAAGGAAAAAAACAGAAAATAACCCATAATGGCTTTTTATTAAAAGCGTAATGTGATTACCATAATCGACAGTGTTGACATAATATCACCAACTAGTCATTATTCTGAAAGAAGTAATGGACTATTCAAAAAATATTTGAAAACTAAAAATTGTAATATCCACTTTCCAATTAATTTCAAAGATTTTTAAGTATTTTCTAGGATAAAGATGCTAAGCAAATTTAAATGCTTGACAACTGGCACCTGCATAAATGTCAAATACCAATCATAAAAAATGCATACATGATAATTCATGGTATGAAAAGAACCTTAAAATAACACTATTTGCATTTAAATAAATCCTAATAGAGGCAAGACATTGTCATTATCTAATGAAAATTTAGTATTTCTAAGGTTATATTTTGAAGTGATGAGATTCTAGTTGAAATAAATTCTAGAATTGAACCATGTATACAAATATTGGAAACCAAAAGTTCCAAATTCAGTATAATTAAGCCATGTATATTATGTGCAACTTCAGAAATACTGAAAATAACATTACATGTATAGTTAAAATTTAAAATAGATGAACAAGAAGTTCAATAACAACAAGTCGTATGGACCAAATTCTTGGAGGTCAGATTGTATGGATGTTTTCCTTCCAGGTCTGCTAAGACTTGAAGAAAACAAAACTATTCAAACTAAAGAGGTGGACAAGAAGGTCCTTGAAATAAAAGTTTATAGATCTCAATTATTATTATTCATAAATTTAAAATAGGATGATAAAATGGGGAGGGAAATGGAAGCAACCATCTTTACCAGACTAAACTCTCAAAGATTCAGGCATGGTTCAGTAGTCAAAGAACCAAGGTATGGGCGGTATGTACCGACCCAATAGAGGACCGGTATGGGTATTATATCGGTATGCCCCCATGTATCATGTGCCAGTATGCTTGGTACAACTCGATACGTATCATATCAACAACTGGTCAGTATACCGGTATGGATTAGTAAGGCGAACCTTTGAAGGAACATTAAGCTTTCATGTACCTATAGGACCCTTAGAAGGAACATTAAGCTTTCATGTACCCATAGGACGACAGCCTTTACAGGGTTCCTTAAGGACCAACTCACTCTACTTGGACTAACAGCACATGGAAAGCCTTCCACTAGCAAGAAATCTTTCTTTTTCGCAAGATGATTTGTCACTCATGTCAGCATTCCCACTACTGATATCTCCATTTAATGGTTAATTTTTTTAAAAAAATTCTATAGGCAGTTGTATGGCCAGATATGGTTTATAGATGATAATTAAAAATCTGGCCATACAACTAAGGCAGTTGCTTGCCAACATGATATGGTTTACAGATGATATGTCCATATTGCTATAAAAACATGACATATCAATGTCAACATGTGCATCTTAGAAATACAAAAACATTGCTTAAGGCAGTTGTATGGCCAGATATGCTAAAAAAAACTTTGTATTTCTAAGATGCACATGTTGACATTAATACGTGGGCTACTAGGAAAGATAAAAGAAATACCCATATGCGAGAACACTTATGGTAACTTTGATTTGGGATTAAATGATGGAGAACACTTTAAGGTGGTATGGACATGTTCATAGGAGACATAAGTAACAGTTAGATGAGTTTAGTTAATTAGGATTAATAGCACGAAAAAAGTAAAAAATAAAAAAAGGCTTTAAAAACTTAGTTAGAAATGGTTGTGGCTGAGGTTTAGGCTAACTGATGATGTTGCCCTCCACAAGTTTCAGTTCACGCAATCATCCCCAAATAGTTAGGACCTTATGGCTTGTTCTTGTTGTAAGCTTCATATACAACAACATAACATCTTTAATTTTATGTGTTATGTCAATTTCTCTATATGTATGCATGTTGTAGTAAAGACATCGAGTAAAACTTGAATAAAACAAAATTAGGCAAGGTGTTTCCAGGAAACCGTCTTCAAGATATATAATTTTCCCACTGTGATGCAGATGGCTTCATGAAAATTCCATCTCCAGGATACAATGCTTATTACTCGAAATAATCAAGACTGCACTTCTTGATTACTTTAAGAATCATAACTCAACTAGACAATAAAGAGAGAAAAATTCAGTACTTTGCTTGCACTAGAATTTTCTTATACGCCTTTACTCTTCAATATAGAGGAGTTTATATTGTCATTGAAAGGATGCTAAAACACCCTTTCAGTTATCCTGAAGAGTTATGACTCTCTGAACCATTACAGCACATTAAACTGAGTTTTTAAATTGCAAGCAATTTCCATAACTGTTCCCTTTCATTCCTTTTCTTTTTTTTATTTATAATAAATTCCTTATATATAAGGATCCCCTACTAAATTTACATATAATAAAAATATAAATCATAAAATTACAAATCAAAATGTAAAGTCTGGGATGCATATAGTGTATATCCATAAGTGGACTAACATTAATCTTTACTCTGAATATGAGACGTAAGGAACCATATCCACAATATGAGTTTTTCATTCTAAATTTGGTAGCGATTTAATGGGCCTTGCACTGAATCCTTGTTAAGCCAATACTCATAGGATCTTACTGGTATGATCTATAATAAGCAGCCTCTTCTCTACTGGCAAAGGTAGACTCATCAAAAGTGTCCAGAACTCACTCTACAAAGCTACAAGTCTATTAAGGAGTCCAACCTCTACAGTGGTAAATAGTGCATTAACCTGATATAAGACTTTAACAAAAATATTATACCCCCACTATTTCTTAAACAATGCACTTGAAATGTATCCTTGTTTCCATTTCACAAATATCTCATAATGAATTGCCTTATAAACTCTTATAACTTAATTTCCACACTCAAGTGGTATCATAGAAATAGAGTTGGTTTCAATCAAGATATTTTTTTTATTAGTAATAGTCCTATACCTCTCATGGTTTTAGTAAATTTATCGCCTGATAAAGGCTTTGTCAAGGGGTCTGCTAGCATTTGTTTCGTAGGAAAGTATTATAATACTATCTTTCCCTTTTTCACGTCTCCGAACAAAGTTATATCTCATAACAATATGTTTACAACTCTCTGTTATCCTTTTGTTCTTTATATTGTGGATTGCAGCTTGGTTGTCACAATACAATGTTATAGATTTACTAGGTGAATTTATAAAAGGAATACTTCCTAGGAATCTCTTAAACCAAAATAATCTCTTTACTTGCAATTGACAATGCAATATACTCTGATTGCATAGAAGATAAAGTGACACGATCTTGTTTCTTGGATGACCAAGCAACAATTGCTCCACCTAAAGTGAACAACTAACCGCTAGTAGATCTAGAGTTTGATATATTGGATGCCCAATTTGCAAAACTGTAACACTCAAGTACAAAAATTGTACATTTGTAATGCAATCCATAATTTATAGCATTTTTCAAGTATCTCAATACCCAAAAACTTTCTTATGTTGTTCATTGGAAGTTAAAGCCAAAAGGCAAAAGACAAGAAGGTAGATCTAACTATGCAGGACTCAAAGTTAAATGTGTACTTAAAATAAACCTTTCTTTCTTGTATGCTTGTCTCCAAACAAAAAATAAGAGCAAAAGATGACATCTTGATAGTGGATGTTCAAGGTATATGACCAGAAATCCTACAAACTTCTCAAAGTTCATTAGCCAAGATGGAGGATATGTTACATTCAGAGACAACAAAAGAAAATTCATTTGTATTGAAAATATTGATAACAAATCAAACTTCTTGATTGAAGATGTGCTCTTGGTTGAAACCTAGGTCTGCCGTACCGAACCGTACCGTCCGGTACGAGCAGTATGTACCGGTCCAACAGGTTGTCGGTACGCGGACCGCCTGTTACCGGCAGTGCTACAGTACTCGGCACACCTGGGTGTACCGCTTGGTATACCGTACCGTACCGATACCGAGCCCAGGTCGAAATACCGGTACGGTACGGTATTGCGAACCTTGGTTGAAACACAACTTAATAAGCATAAGTTAACTTTATCGTAAGGGATATAATATTAAATTTGAATATCATGTTTGTATCATAGAAATACAAAAAATATATCTATGATAGCCTTAAGAAATAATAATGTTTATACTATTGATCTCAATGATTTTCATAATGCACTATTTTTCAATCTTAAATAATGATGCATGGCTTTAGCATAGGAGACTAGGACATACTAGTATAAAAATAATTTTACAAATTGGAACCAAAGAACTTGTAAGAGAATGCCTAAAATCAAATTTATTAAAGATAAAATTTGTGATGCATGCTAATTAGGAAAACATATAAGGAGTAATTTTAAACCCAAAAACCAAATACCTTTAGACCATTACAACTAATTCATATGGATTATTTAGACATATTGATATTACAAATCTAGGAGGTCATAAATATATCGTTGTAATTATTGATGACTATAGTAGATATACTTGGACATATATCTTGGCACTTAAAAATGACTGCTTCAAATATTTTACCAAGTTTTGTATACAAATTCAAAATAAAAAATGTTTTATAATTCTTCTATTTGTAGTGAACATGGTGGTGAATTTAAAAATCATGATATTCAAGAATCTTGTGATTTAAATGGGTAAGACTGCACTTCTTGATTACTTTAAGAATCATAACTCAACTAGACAATAAAGAGAGAAAAATTCAGTACTTTGCTTGCACTAGAATTTTCTTATACGCCTTTACTCTTCAATATAGAGGAGTTTATATTGTCATTGAAAGGAAGCTAAAACACCCTTTCAGTTATCCTGAAGAGTTAAGACTTTTTGAACCATTACAGCACATTAAACTGAGTTTTTAAACTGCAAACAATTTCCATAACTGTTCCCTCTTCATTCCTTTTCCTTTTTTTATTTATAGTAAATTCCTTATATATAACAATGTAGATGTCAAATCATAACTTCAGTAGACACCTATTCCTAAACATTACTAATAATAGCACACATCAATAATATATAATACCTTAAGTAAAAAATAAAATAAATAACTCTGACGTCAATAATGCATGTTATTTTATGGTGATAAATCAAATAGAGTTCACAAGAAAAATTACCCCATGAGGCCATCCATTAACAACAAAGACATCTAACGAGTAACCATCATTTGTTGAAAATGCATGTGCTTCTTGAATGTCCAGGCCAACATCCCCAAGCAAAGAAGTCAACTGGAAATACAGCAAGTAATAGAAATCATAAAAAAAGAACAATCTCAAGACCATATCAACAGGAACAATAAGTATTACTTCTATAATTGTTACATGTAATTTCGCACACAAGCACCGAATAACCAAAGGATAAAACACTACTTAATTTCATCCATAAGATAGATCATGAAGCATAACTTTGTGGTGTTTCAAAATTTGGTCGGTAAAAGTTAAAACAATATGTATCACTTAAAGAATGTGTCACCGACTCACCATCATATAATTGATGTACAACAAACTCATAGGCATTTACTTTCACAAGATTGAAAAACAAAAAAAATGCTTTCAGCAGAAATAATGGTATGGAAATATGTACAGTGGAATTGTGATGCTCCTCTCACTTGTATTTTTACAGAGCACATGAACTTTTGGAAAAAAACACACTGATATACCAATTCCATGATATCAAGCAAACAACAATAACAACAACCCTACCTTGGAGCATTTCCTATCATTGAGCTATTGAGGGCAATATAGCCCCAAATGGTGATCTACTACATTCATTCTCATATTGAGATTAAAAAAAATCCTACCTTGGCTATCAGCTACCTAATGCAACCTTCTTTTTCTCTGGCTACAGTGGAATTGTTTGACGGTATCAAGCATTTTCAAATAAATTGCTGCAGTGAGGTAAAACATCCTTATTCACTTCAGCTTTTCTAGCTGAATGAACCATTGTTTTGTTGCTGATAGAATTTTAATTGGCAAAGTGCTTGTCTAACTCCATGACTAGCGTTACTGATGGGAATCTTATATAACTGATAAAGTATAGACAAGGTTACAAGACTAATAATACCCATTAATTTACAATCAGTCCCTTGTCTCTGAAGTTTCTTCTTTTCACCAAAGGAGAAGTTACCCCTGATCACCTGATCACAATTCACCATTTATCAGGGATTAAATGCTCCTAAAAATATTAGTGTCTCTGATTTTAAATCTTGATGTTTGAGATCAATGAAGTTCTTCAACAAGCCACTGTGAGAAAAAAAGTATGGATCCATATTGGGATTCATAAGTTAATTGGAAAAGGGAGGATTATGAGAAAATATCAGAAGAATTGGAACCATACTTGGAGCAATAAATTAATTTGGCAAGCTCTCCAACCTATAGTGCATAGGTTACAACCAGAAAATAAGAGAAGGAAACAAACACAATTCAGATGCAATAAATTAATAACTAGTAAATAGCATTGAATGAAAAAATTGTTATCTAGCAAAATATAGTACATAACATTATGCAAAATAATTTAAATTTTA
The DNA here is from genome assembly GCF_036884655.1 of Musa acuminata AAA Group. Classification (NCBI taxonomy): domain Eukaryota; kingdom Viridiplantae; phylum Streptophyta; class Magnoliopsida; order Zingiberales; family Musaceae; genus Musa; species Musa acuminata. The sequence continues at coordinate 3,932,459 of NC_088352.1, forward strand.
CATCATTATGCATAAAATTACAAAATGCAACTATAGAGTAATAAATGCAGTACTATGAGTTTGCACAAAACAACTTTAAAAAATTAAAGATAAAAAATATGAGTGTATAATTGCAGCACGCAACAAATCATGAAATATTGTATGTTAAAGCTGAAATTAACGAAGTATTTGCATCATCAAATTTTAAAAATTATAATGAAAAATAGTTAGCTTCAAAATTAAAATTTTAAATTTGAGGATTATAAAATAGTAAATTATAAATAATTATGAACTAAATAATGAAAAGTTGCCCAAATATAAACCTCGGATCCGTATTATCCAATCCAACCAATCCGATTTTGATCTAGACCTTAATGTTACCCAACTTAATGTTCTTTGGTCAACATTTATTTCCAGCGAGAAAATCTGAACTCAAAATCTTATCTTTTGCCATCACAATTTCTTTGACCCTATCTATCTCTCTAAAATACTATATCAATGAATAAATTAATGAAACAACGGGTCCAAGTTGAAGCATGCCTAAATTACATACCGATCTGAATGATGTGACAATCCTTGATCTGGGTCGCTGTTGCCTCATCCTTATACTGGTACAATCCTCTCCTCTCTCTCTCTATCTTTCTCTGTCTATCTATCTATCTATCTCTATCTCTATCTCTCTATCTCTCCACCCCATGGTCTAGGTGATACCAGTTGGTAGTTTGGTACTGACTTAAACCAAGTGTAGGTACACTAAACCTTATGGGTCCAGCCACCAACCAGTACCAGTGCTGGCCTGAGATTTTAATCCATGATTGTCACATAACAATACTCGGACAAACTTGTATGTGTGACTTAATGGCCTAAAAAGAATATCTCAATGCTCAAAGCTTCAGGCTCCAACCAATCAAAAGTTTGGACTAGGTCAACATATGCAACCTTGTCCTTGCAAGTAAAAGAAGAAATTTCTGAATTCAAACTTGCATCAACTACATTGTTCCACACTTGTTAATAATTTGGAATGAAGCATTTCAAGTCATATTGGTTAACCCCTACTCCATAAAAATTATTTAATTACCAAGTATCAATTCTAGTTTTACTAATCCAATCATTAAAAGCCACTGATTGAACTCGTCTATTTGGATGTACTATCTGCGGCAAAGCATTGTATTAAGAACATATCATATTTGGTTGCAAGATCTAGAACCTACAACAAGCTCCAAGATATGACAAGAAGTCAAAGGCATGTGATAACATAATATGAAATTAGAAATTAGCAGCCTTCAGATATATGAATGTTCAGAAAGAAAATATGATATGAATAAAGGAATCATGTAGCATGATGAAGTAGTTGGATTACCAAATTGAGAAGTTTTGGTTTGTCAACCGTGGAAATTGTTATTTCATGTGTAGGCCTGCAAGATAACCAGAGTAACAGACCATTAGTGTTCAAAATGCAAACTAAGTGGAACCATACAAACTTGCAATAAAACATTCATCTTAGTCAAAAAGTTATTTTAGTGTATATACAAAAATAGAAGGAAGAAATATATGAGTTATTTACAGGATAGATTTCTATCTGTTATATAAAACTGACACTTCGGTTATCATCAGTTAATAGATGGAAACTAACACCACCTCATATCATACGATACATGAATAATCAAACATGATCAACACGCAGAAACATGAAAGTTCAATTGAATAGAGAATACACAAGATATATATCTCTGATCCTTATACACAAACTTTACAATGTACAAGGTTTTGAAATACCAATTCAGCACTCATCCCTATAACCTGTTAGACCAATATGGTATGAGTATACGAGGCAGTATATCAACCCATACCGCCCGGTGTCATTGAATAAAATAAATAAATAAATAAATTGAATGCATACCAGTGTTGAGCTATACATTTCAATACTAATACTAGATTCATAATTATTGATCAGTACATATAGGTCCGACCGATACTTAAAACATTGCAGACAAATATGCTTATATGTGTATGTAACATTATATACATATATATTCACATTATTAGTAAAGTTATCCTTTTCTCTCCCAAATAAAATCATCACTTAATGTGCAAGATATATAGATCCAGGTGGAATTTGAGGAAAGAAACCTGGGTAAGAATTGGAAGGCACTTTCGCCTTGAACATGATGCCTGCTGCTCTCATTATCAACATCAATGGCCTCAAGATCAGCCGAGGAGCCAAGGGAAGGCAAATGAACACTGAGGATTTTGTAACAAATTCTTGAAACACTAGGAGAATAATGAATGGGAAAACTTTATTTGCATAGAGAACAGCGGTAACAACAAGAAAGTATTGCACCTTCGTTTCCTAAAGGAAGCTGAAGAAGATAGAATCCTCGCCTCCCCTCGTGCACTGGAATCAGAAGTATCATCTTTGTCTACATCAACAGCTTGAATTACCTAGAATGGATTAACCATTGTTATAAAGCCATAACCAAGAGCACGATGTATCAAGGTAAACAATGAAGTTCAAAAAGCCAATTCAAACAGAAAAATCATGCTTCAGTATGCAGTGTATGTGGAAGGCCGAAAAAAGGTGATAGTAAGCTGCAGACAAAAGTTTGCATATTCCAAATTCAATAGTAGGACACAACCCAAATTAGTCCCAATCAATCCACTGTAAATGAGTAGCAAGTAATCAGCATTGGTGGAAACAACAGGCATTAATTTGAATTCCATTAAAATAAGCATGGAGAGTGTCTCTAAAGATAGAATATTCCATGTGGAGAATCACATGATGGATAAGCAAGTTAGGCTTTTACCTGAAGAAGACGGACGGCAAAGACGGGCCTCTTTTCAGGATCTCGAGCATGTTCCAGCAACTTTATATGCATCAAAACATCCTCGGCCCTCTCCACATTCACATCCATCGCGTAACTGCAGGGACCAAAAAGTAGCAGATCAATAATGAGTCAAAAAATGGAGAAAACACATCAAATCGGGTGGCCATTGAATAACTATAAAAAAAACTAATCTGGAAACAAAGAACAAATCACCATGTTAGAAGAAATAATCAAATGATGGAACTCAAAATCATGAGGGAAGTTCTATAACCCAGTCAGCAGCATCATTTTTCACACAATAACGACGACATGTGGATGGTTTGCAAAAACAAGTAACCAAGAACTGAATTCGAACGATGAAGTAGAATTCGGATTCAAAAGACAACACCCAAAAAAGCCAGACAAAAAGAGGTCAACAGATGGAAAGGCACCACCTTTCAGTCTTCAAAACCCAATCGCAAAGCATCTGGAGCAACAAGAGGCAGTCGCAACAGAGACGTACCAAGCGGGGAGACGATGAAAGTGGGTCCACAGTTTCCCCTCAAAGGAGGGCAAGAGCGCCTCTGGCAGCGCGGCCTCCCTGAGGCGGTGGAGGACCTCGTTGAAGACGTCGAGCCGGTACTGCTCTTTCATCTGCTTCTGCTGCGGCAGCGGGTGGTGCACCTCCGACGAATCCGCCGCCCGGCTGATGCAGCTGTCCGTCGCGTCTTCCATCTCCATATCCGTGTTCAAAACACAACACCAATCGAGGAACAACAAAAAGATCCGATCTTTTGGTCTTCCTTGTTGCAAAAATCTCTCCTTTCGCCGGATGGGAGGGCTCAGGTTGTAAACGAGGTTGCGACCACACAGAGGCGGTCCAATTAATAATATATACCCAATAGGTCGAGAGAAAGTAAGAAATGACAGCAGAAGAAAACAGAGGAAGAAGCGAGAGATGCCGAAGAATATCTCGTTGGCTCGGATGATCGAAGCATTTAAATATAATAACTGGCGTCATCTCCGATGAAGTCAGTTGAGTATATCGAACAAAATCTGAATGTTAATGAAACAGAATCATGCATTCACAAGAAGCGGCGTGCTCTGCTCACAGAGACCGGATTCGGGTGTGCAATGCGCAAATCATCAGCACACAAGTCCGTAGCAACCTTGGTTGACTTTTGCGTCGACGTCAACATATCAAAGTCAACACACAATTATTTATCCAAAAAAAGCCCACGCAAAATGATATCATCATCACCGAGTTGAATCAAATAAGCAAGAAGGGTGGTGATCGGACATTGCACCGAGGATAGGCAGGATAGGCCGCGGTTGACTCCGTAGAGCAGAAGAACGTTTCTTTTCTTCATGGGAGAACAGTGACAAAGTCCAGCAAGAGCTACGCTTGACGCACTACATGAACTCATGCTTTGCATTAGGATGGTAGCAACAGATTGACCTTCGTCTTCACCTCAGTGCAGCTACAGCATTGTTCTGAACAATGTCCACAGACAATATACTATTTGGAAAGCATTCTGCATCAATCAAACATAAAAGAACACTAAAAAGGTAATCTCACAAGCTACGAGAATATTCGTATTTTAGGATTTATGATGACGTCTCTTCGGAGACATTCGATAAAATTGGAAAGATACAAAGTAGATTAACATGACCTCTTGCGTAAGGATAACACGCACAAATCAAGAAATAGGATTTATGAACATAGTGTACTCCAAGTATAAGGAATTTCGAAACGAGAAGAAATCTTTGTGAGAAAAAAAATTATTGTTCTATAAATGTTTCCTGTGTCTTTACACTTTAATTGAGGGATAATAATATGTGAAAAATATTTGAGATAAAAATATATAAATATACTATATATTTATGTGAGAGAATATTATAAGGAGTTCAAACTCAATATAAGGAGTTCAAATTTGATTCTTTTCGTGAATATAGATATTGTCGAATTACATTAATCTTGCATCGACCTTATGTTCTTGATCGTTAATTTTTAAATACTTTTAATTTTTATTTTTTTCAATCATTATAATATAAGGAATAATGAGAAGTTGTGAGTATTTTTTTAGTGGACTTTGTTCATTAACAAATATTGACAAAACTAATTGAAAAATGATGTATAAATAAATAAAGTAGTTATTTCGTGACATCAAAGTCCAGCACGGGATTAGTCATAGGTTTATACGTATATTTTACTTAGTAAGAAGAATTAATACCGATCAGAAAAAGCCCAAATTCGGGCACCAAGATTTCTTGACCGTCCGTTGTAGGAATGGACGGCCGATATTGGTCTTCTCTCATTGTCAGCGGCCGTTGCATTTTGATGGTCATGCCAAGCTCTCGGCGGACCCTACCAATTATAGCGGCAAGACGATAAATTGACCCTGTCTCGTTCAAAGTGTACCTCAACTTCTCTCTAAAAGGAGAGCGCAGATCGAGAAATGAGGGGTGTGAATATCAACTGTCTTGCTTTATTTGCGCCTCTTCGGCTTCCGCCACCGAAGCGCGCGCGCGCGAAAATTATGCTGCGTCTATCATCTCCCCGAAACTTGCTCGTATACAGCACAGTGGGAGTCGGTGTTGGTATCCGGGGTTCTTCTCCCCCACCACCCCCCCTCTTCCTCTTCCCATTGCTCTGCCCCATGACCGATCCCTTCTCCTCCTCCCTTCCTTCTTGGATTTGTTGAGCCTGGTCTTGGATCACAACAACGAATCCGACATGGGAGACGTGGAGGAGGAGAAGAACCCCGCCGTAGCCGCCGACGGAGGAAGAGAGAAGGAGCGGGAGGCGGCCGCGGTGGCAGTGGCGGGCGAGAGAGAGCACGACGTGGACGACCTGATACGGGAGCTAAAGGTGATCATCGACTCCGTCGCGGCGTTCGGTGACTACCGCAGGACGCAGAGGAAGGAGTCCTTCAACTTGGTGCGGCGGATGAAGCTGGTGACGCCGCTGCTGGAGGAGATCCAGGAGCTCGAGGGTCCCATCCCCGATGCTGCCTACGCCCGCCTTTGCAGCCTCCTCAAGGCGTTCACGGCCGCCAAGAAGTTGCTGAGGTGCTGCCACGATGGGAGCAAGATATATCTGGTAATTGAAGACACTTGATGGTGTTTCTGAAACTCTTCCTTCTCAAGTTTCTCTTCGTTCTTCTTATTAGGCGTTGGAGGGTGAGGCGGTAATGGGCAGATTTCATATGGTCTATGAGAAGTTGAATCATGCGTTGCATGGCATGCCATACGAGGAGATTGGCATTTCAGATGAAGTGAAGGAGCAAGTAGGCTTCTTGTCCTTTACATGCGGTGCTACAAACTTCTTCTGTTGTTCCAAGGCAAGGATTGATCATCCACGCTCCCCCTTCTTGCAGGTTGAGCTGATGAGCGTGCAATTGAGAAGGGCAAAGAGGAGGACGGATACTCAAGACATGGAGCTCGCTATGGATCTGATGGTGGTGATCTCTAAAAGGGATGATCGAAACGCGGATGGAGCCATCATCGAAAGGCTAGCTAAGAATCTGGAGCTGCAGACTCTCCCAGACCTGAGAGCAGAAACAATGGCCATCAAAAAACTCGTAAAAGAAAGATGCGGGCAAAATGGCGAGAGCACCCAGCAGATCATCGACCTGCTCAACAAATTCAAGCAGACCGCGGGCATCGAAGATACTAATGGGTTGAGCGACGTCACATTGCCTAAGTATCTCGAGAAGTGTCCATCTCTGATGATCCCCAATGACTTCCTCTGCCCCATATCTCTGGAGATCATGATGGATCCCGTCATCGTTGCGACGGGGCAGGTGCTTGAAGCCGCCTCATTTGGGTTAGACTTTGGGTCGTGTGATAGCCGGATGTTTGCTGACGACTACTTCTTCTTTCCCTTCTCGCAGACGTACGAACGACGAAGCATACAGATGTGGTTGGAGGCCGGTCATCGGACGTGCCCGAAGACGAGACAAACTTTAGCTCACCTTTCGCTGGCTCCAAACTACGCGCTTCGGAACCTGATCTTGCAGTGGTGCGAGAGGAACAAGGTGGAGTTGCTGAAACGGGAACCGGAACAGGACCCTGATCATTCCGAACGCAAGGAAGAGATCCCTTCGTTGGTGGGCGACTTGTCCAGCATTCATCTCGACGCGCAACGGAGGGCGGTGAAGAAGCTGCGCATGCTTTCTAAGGAGAATCCCGACAACAGAGTTGCCATCGCCAAGCACGGAGGGATCCCTGCGCTGGTCAGCCTTCTGCCGTATCCCGACTCCAAGATCCAAGAACACACCGTCACAGCTCTGCTGAACTTGTCGATCGACGAGGGGAACAAGCGGCTCATAGCCAAGGAGGGCGCGATTCCCTTGATAATCGAGATCTTGAAGAGCGGCACTGTGGAGGCGCAGGAGAACTCAGCCGCAGCCTTGTTCAGTCTGTCGATGCTGGACGAGAACAAGGTGACGATAGGAAGTATGAACGGCATCCCGCCACTGGTGAACCTTCTGCAGAACGGGACCATAAGAGGGAAGAAAGATGCGGCCACTGCTCTCTTCAACTTGGTTCTGAACCACAGAAACAAAGCGAGAGCCATCGAAGCCGGAGTCGTGGCTCCCCTACGCCAAGTGTTGGATGACAAGAACCTCGGCATGGTCGATGAGGCCCTCTCCATCTTCCTTCTCCTGGCATCACACCCCGACGGGCGGGCCGCCATTGGGCAGCTGCCGTTCATCGAAGCTCTTGTGCGGTTGATAAAGGATGGCACCCCCAAGAACAGGGAATGCGCACTCTCCGTGCTGCTTGAGTTGGGATCGCACGGTTCTTCCTTCCTGTTGGCCGCACTGCAGTTTGGCGTGTACGATCATGTCCGCGAGGTGGAGAAGAGTGGAACCAACCGAGGACAGAGGAAGGCCAAATCCCTCTTGCAGCTCATGCGCAAGTGCGAGCACGTTTAGCGACTGGTTGAGTTATCCCAAGCTTTATTATCCTATGAGAAGCATCAACAAGGAAAAGCTACTTCTACTCTTTGATCTAAAAATTGCATGGTGTATGATGGAACTCGATGCTTTAAGAAGTTGCAAGTGTCTTCAATGCTCTGAATGTATAGCTTATATATATTATTGTGTGTCACTGTGTGTTTGATGGCTGTATGTTACTTCAGGAAAAATTTCAGAAGGAACAAAATGATACATAGATCATAACATCATCACCCTAAGCCCATTCGAAAACTGCATGTTTCTGAATCAGAGGCACTAAATAAGGTATTTAGTACAAATGTGACTTCAATAAAGCTTGGACGTGTATGGCACTTTGACTCACAGGATATGTTGGTCCACAACAACACTCTATTATTGCTCCTCATGTCTGCCAGGGATCACAAAGACCACTATTTGTTCTGGTGTTTAGATATGGCAACATGAAGAAGAGAACCAAAATATTAAGATCATACAGATGGGCTCAATGAGGTTTGGACACAGAAATGTTCACTAAACTTTTATGGTGATCTCCTTTTCATCTCAAATTGGTTTAGAGTTCCAGTTGTGGTGACCTAGCAGTCATGGTCATGAACTAACTAGTCTTGTCCAAGAATTTTTCTGGGTATGTAAAAATCCCTAGTCTTCAATATTTTTTTCTTAATTAATATGGATTCCCATTTATTCATGATCTGCATGAAAAGTTAAGCTGGTTGTCCAAGACTTTGTCTTCCCTTTTCCACCTTACTGATCAATGAAAGGTTGCCTTTTGTGAAAACAACACTAGAATAATCCACCACATGAATAAAAAGAAAAAAAAGAGAAGCCACTGTCTAAAAGCAGCTATTGTGCTTCCAAATTCCATATGGTAAAATGCTTATGCAAGGCGTGCAATGACTCAAACTGGAACTTTCAGCTCATTATCATATTAGAGTCATTATCTCAAACAATTCATTGCCAAAAATGACAAGCAAACTAGAACATACAAAAATGGGGAGTGATTTTTACAAGCAAAACTCACTCGACTGAAGCTTGCTATCACCATCTTTCTTTAGGAGTTTGCTAAGAAATTCCATGCCTTGGATGAAGCAGTCAGTGGGTGTGTTGTGAGGAGCTCTGGCCAAGACAGGAAGGAATGGCCTAATGGGAGACATTTTTAGCGTCTCTCGACCTGCTTTTTAAGGCTTCAATCTTCTCTAGTGTCTGCACCACTTCTTTCATAGATGGACGGCTCCTAGGATCACCGGCAAGACATTTTAGAGTCAGCTGCGCAACTTGATAAGCCCCTTTCGAGGAGTATTGCCCGTCGAGCCGATTGTCTATTAGTCGGGCCAACTTTCTCCTATCGGCTAACATTGGTCTAGCAAAATCTATCAAGTTGTGTTGCCCGCTTGGACGATTTGTGTCGAGAGCCCGCTGACCAGAAAGCATTTCCAGTAACATAACTCCGAATCCATACACATCACTCTTCACATATAAATGACCTGGATGAGCAAGGGAATTTGTTACAGAATAAGAATCATATTAGGAATAGTTCATGTAAATACAAAAGATAGCAGAAACATCTTACGAGATACTAGAGCAAACAAGATCCATTAAGTTTTTAGTTCTAATATAGGAGTAAGAAGTGGACTAATGAATAATGTGCTGTTATACACTAGAACATTATGTCTTCCACAAAATAGCAGTTTTTTTACCACTTGAACATTTGAATGATGAAGCAACTGATGGCCTTTCAATTATAGATTGAGCAGACTCCACATTTCGATATGTGAAAAGTAATCCAGTTTCTTATGCAGTAGCTACTCATATTTATTTGCACAAGATTTGAAGCAGTGAGTGCAAATCATTGAAAATACATACCAGTAGCGACATATTCTGGAGCTGCATATCCATAGGTGCCCATGACTCGTGTAGTGACATGTGAGTCTCCACCACTCGGTCCATGCTTCGCTAGACCAAAGTCCGAGAGTTTTGCATTATAGTTCTACACAAGAGACAAGAAAATGCATAAACAGATCGCTTGGATTGAGAAAGCATATGAGGCTCTGAGGGCAACATTTTTACCGAGTCAAGGAGGATGTTAGAAGCCTTGAAGTCCCGGTAGATGACTTGCTTCTCTGATGTATGCAAGAATGCAAGGCCTCGAGCTGCACCTATTGCTATCTTCAGCCTAAGGCTCCAAGAAAGTGGCTCAAAAGCTGACCCTTCTGCCTCAAAAGAAAATTTACTTCTCAAACACTATCTTACTGAACTTACATGATTAGTAACATCATTCCAAGAGCAGTTCAAGAGAAGAAATAACTCTAGGTTCTTTTAACACAACATACAATTTCAGTAAATTTTTGAGTTCAAGAATTAGCTGAAATTTTTTAAGCTAGAATTTTCTTGACTGGGGATGCCGGGGATGCCCTTTGTACAAAGTTTTAATTTGAGGGAGAGGAACATTGTATATTTCTATGTCATGAGCATGGAAATAAAATACTTGATTCCAAAACAGAAAAATCGACAGACTTTGTTTTGTGGTGAAAACAGAAGCCAAATGATTTAAGCCTTGAGAAGTTAGATAGTAGCATAGCATTTTGATATCATTCCTACAACATCAAAAAGTTTCCAATACTGTGGTCAGGTTTGGTATTTTAACAACAGAATCAAATAACAAATAGAATTGAGCCTGCATTAGTAGAATGTAATTGCATGATGTGTGTGTGTATATAAATATAAAGATGCAATGCATCACCAGTATTCAATGATAACTTTGATCTTTACATTAATAGGAAAGCAGCATTTGCCATTGAACTCACTTCTGAAGAGGTGGTTCTCCAAGCTGCCCTTTGACATGTACTCGTATACAAGGAGAAGCTCCTTGTCCTCCAGACAGTAGCCCAAGAGCTTGACGAGGTTTGGATGAGAAAGCCGTCCTAGGAAATTCACTTCAGACTGCAACAATAAGTAACTTTAGAAATCTTAGTTGCATTAAGTGGAATCAACACAAAAGCTACACATTCTTTTGTGCTAAAATAATAGTCAACTGTGTAGACACTGCATCTTCTGTCTCTTTTCATCAGTCAGTCTCCTCTTAAATGCTAAAATCAAAATATTGAACAACACCATTGCAGATAAAACCCAATAAACCTTACTAAATTTAACATTGAACTTACAGGGTTTTGAACAGAGTGACTCCTACCTAATTGGACTGTCTGATAATATGACACTGGTTTTCAATGTATTATAACTAGAAAATAACCTCGAAGAAACTACAATAACAGTCGACTACTGTAATCTTAGTTGACTGCAACCGTAAGTAATGCTAGTAATCTTAGTTGCATTAAGTGTAATTAACACAAAAACTACGCATTCTTTTGTGCTAAAATAACAGTACTGTAGTGGCCTTCCATAAAACAGCAAGAATGTAGACACAGCATCTTCTGTCTCCTTCCATCAGTCAGTCACTTCTTAAATGCTAAAATCAAAATATTGAAGTACACCAATGCAGATGAGACCTAATAAAACTTGCTAAATTTAACACTGAACTTAAAGGTTATGAACAGAGAATGCCTTCTACGTATAAATTGGACTTTCTGACTATATATTGCCATGGTTCCCAATGCATCATAAGTGGAAAATAGCACCAAAGAAACTACAAAAATATAATAAACAATTTATCTATTAGAATCACATGATACAAAATGAAGATGGAAAATTGGTTTGACATTATGATTTTTATTTTTATTTATTTGGTAAAAATCTTCTTCAGAAAATTATCCAAAACAGATGCTATTGCTCGAAACAACATCTATATGCCTGAAATAAGAAAGAATATATGCATGCATTCAAACATATATTGTAAAAGCAAACACAGGTTATTAACTAATAAAAGCAAGGGAATAGGATTATTTCAATAACTAAAGAACCAAAATAGCAATATTCTGAATAATGACATCAAATTCTTTTTAGCTTTACGATGATTGGGAGTTTCACCTGCCATTGCTCCAACCCTTGCATGCTCTCAGGGTTCAGTTTCTTCACAGCAACCACCATTCCAATTCCACTCTTTGCCGGATTCAGAGTCTTCTCCTCCACCCATCCCTTGTACACTCTCCCAAATCCACCTTCCCCAAGTACTGTATCAGGCTTGAAATTTCTCGTGGCAATCTTTAGCTCAGAAAACGTAAAGACTCGAAGATTTGGCACCTCCAGAATCTGGCCATCCAGAAACCCCTCATCTGTGCTTGCGCCACTGACAATAGACTGACTAAAGTTGCTGCCGCTGAGGGTCGAAAGCTTCTCGGTGACGGTGCTACCACTAGCCTTTGATGTCGAGTGCGCTGTGATCAGAAGAGAGGAAGGGAATATAAATGATAAAGAGTTAAACTTACCCCTAATAAAACACAATTGGAACCGTAAACTAGAGAAGGCTTCAGAGAAATGGGAATCTCCAGGTCAAAAATCAAATCTTGATTTTGGAATTCTAAATGAATACTAACGCCCAATTCATAATGATATAGTACCAACAATTTTATTCAATAATTATGAGGATTTCGCACACAATCTGAGCAAACAAGAAAACAAAAGATTTCATCTTTCTTGCGAATGGAGTGTCTAGAGGCACGGAAGCTGAAATGAATTGAAGGAAAAACGCAATCTTGCAGCTACACGATCAAACCAACAGAACAATTGAACAAGAATCAAACTTCCATGATCTGCAATTCAACCAGGAGAGCCAACAAACCGACGCAAAAAAAAACGTCAGATGGGGAATTTGAACAAATAGCCGGACGAATCAGAACCATATAAAAATCTGAAATTTTTTCCCTGTAAGAGACAGAAATGTAATCTATGTTTCTTCTCTGATCCAACAGTACCTGAACTCGACGGCCTGGTATCAGAGGGACTCTGAGACCCCGGGTAGAATCCCAAGCAATTCCCCATACCAACTTCTCTCTGTTCCCTCCGTGCTGTTCTCTCGTCTGCTCTCCCTCCCAATAGAGGATTGTACAGATGGGCATCATAGGGCAGCAGGGTAATAGATGGGGACGAGGCCGAGAAAGCGAAAAGTGAAGGGAGTGAGAAAGAGAGACATTGACTTGCTCCCTGCTCTCATCTCCGAGGCTGAGAATGCGAAAAGGGTAGGAAGCAACATAGAGGAACATTGACTCGTGCCCTATTCGCTCCCTCTCTCTCTCTCTCTCTCTCTCTCTAAATAGACTCACAAAGTCAACGGCTTTTTAACAATTATTAGATAATTTTAATATATATATACATGTATATATATATATATAACACAAAATAATGTGTTATTTTTAGGTCTTATTCCTATAATTTACTCCTTTGATTCAGATATTGGCCGTTTAAATATTTCTAAGTAGCAATTATATATATATATATATATATATATATATATATATATATATATATATATATATATAAGTACTTGAAATCCAATTTTTGATTTTTCAACCCAAAGCCTAAGCGTAATTAGTGTATGATTGCATAAATGACAGATGATCAAATTATTTATATTTATGCGTCTCATATTCTCTTTAATATAATAAATTATTAATTTTTTTAAACACTTGGTGGTATTTTGGATTGTAAATTCACTTATGACATATACAAATATAGTTGAGTATAAATAATAGTAGTCAAAATGCTTACAAGTGGATCACTCATTGCCAAAAAAATGTCCATCACTAGAGTGATTTCTTAGATGGGTTGGATTAGAAGTACCCACTAATTTTGGTTAATCACTATCAAGAATTATAATCCTTCTATTTCTAACTACTAAATTTCCTCCCTACTTTGAAAAGCAACAAAAATCATACAATATTTTATGGATACTTCTGCGGCAATTTCAATAGGATGTGCTCCCAAAAGCATCCATAAATAGGAAAAGAGAAGGCATCGTTTGTGTTATGCTCGATCGCAAGCCTTTCCTTTGTTCACATATCCCACCGTCTTTTGTTAGACGACAATTGCATTGGAGTTTGGGTTGACTCTGTGGATGGGTTTTACATGTGCAAGTCATGCTGATGCTTTCAGCAAAGGTTGACTTTACGATGTGTGGCTTTCCCACCCGTGTCCTGTTGATGCTCGGAGCACGAGGTTGACTTCGTGAAATGGGCTGCAAGATGGCGCCAAGTGGATCCCTTGGGGATGAAGTCAACGCATTTCCCTCGTTATGATGAAGTGATAGATAACTTAATCCCACACATGAGATATAAAAAACAAGTTCTCAAAGCTAAATGAGACGAATTAGATCTCATACTGAAAGTAGAAACCATTTTTTTCTTTTTTTTTTCGATGAGATTTGATCGACCATTAATTTTTTTACCGGATAAGATAGCTTAATAACAATTCGCTACTAATCGAACATCACTTAGCTAATATTTTTTAATATCGATTAAAATTCTTAATACTATTACGCTAACAATCAATAAATATGTCGATTATGCTGGTGTATTTGTATGTATGAGTATCGTAGATATCGAAGGGTTTATACAAAATGTACTAATTTTTGGATGTGTCTATATGAAATTATTACAAAGTATGTTTTCTTGATTTACAAGATTTATGTACTAATTTCAATGAGAATATATCACAAATTAAACTTAATAAACCACAAACACTCTACTGATAGCATGAAAATTGAAGTTCCATAGATTTGATACCTCCTTGTGGCAATTGTGAACTGTGTTCAATTCTCCAACAACAATGGACTAATTTACAAGAAAAGGAGGTTATATGCTTAACCATAAAGGATAATGTTTGGATGTGGAAGGAGTGTGTTCTCTTATTGCTTTCAGGCCTACCAAATGCTGATGGTTCTAAAAAACAATGATGGTTGATCAAATCAAATATGTAGTTAGGTTTGGAAGATATGGTCTACCAATCAATCAAGAATAGTTAGGTTTGGGAGATGGAACATTAATTAACTTCCATTCAGCACTCCCAGCTTTTCTCTTTCTTCCTTCTTCCTGATTTCTATGGTCACAGAATCTTGGCTTTATCCAGTCTTCCAATCTTTAAGCATCTCATGGGCATCAAAATTATGTTGGTGCAATAAACTATGTCGTAAGTAACTTCCATTCAGCATTCCACCTTGTTTTTTTATTGCTGGTGTCTGAGTTCAACCACAAAGAAACAAGCTTCAAAATCTAAGCATCCAGATTTGCTTTCACAGACATGAATTGTGGCCACACAATGGATATGCAATGTATGCATGATGAATAGTGGAGTAGGGGACACCTCACACTGTATGGGGTCTAATTTGTGCCATCTTGTTAGATCTTTTGAAGGCACACGATCAACACAAGCAAACATCTTTTTCAATTATCATTCAAGATTTTTCTTTTTCTTTTTTTGCTAAATTGTGCTTATGAGATTTGATATCATGAATGAGATCTTGAATCCTTAATCTTTGACAATACAATACGCTATTTCGTAGTCTCAAATAGTTAGAAATTCATAATTTCATCATGAATTTATTATTATTATTATTATTATTATAAAAAATATATTTTAACGTTAAGAATAATCGATCATAGATTATTGAAACTTTATAATTTTTTTATTATTGTTGTCGCATAAATATAATCGATTCACAGAGAGATATTTACGTCCATAAAAAGAATTAAAGAGATATTTGCAGGTATATTAAATGCCTGCAAATGGATTACTTATTGCAGCAAAGGCTTGGAAGCAGTCCAATCGCAAGCAAACAAACATCTCCTCTGTTCTTGAAGCCCTTCAAATTAATATTGCTGGTCTCTTTCTAACTCGGGTTGGGTTGACTTTGTTCTCCTGCCTCCCACAGCGGCTTTCATTTTCGAAGATGTTAATATGCGAATGAATTCTTTTGGAGAGAAAGGAAGGTCAGGTGCCCTGAGATCGAGAAAAATATGATGTTGATGGTTATTTTTGACCAAGCAAATAGATCAAGACCAGGGTTGACTTTATTCTCGTGCATATTTTAGGTATGTAATATCATATCATACCGATGTTTCGAGATTGACTCTACGATACGATACCATGTACCACTCAGTATACCATGACATATCTTTAAATATTTCTTCCTCTCTATTATTTGAAATTACATACAGAGGGTATTATTGAAATTAGAGACAGAACATATCCGATGGTTGGAGCCTTGTAGTTGTGCTTACAGTGGATTTATAGTTGCAGAACACCTCATAATACCAAACAAAGATTTAGAACTTGTACTTAAAAAGAAGCCAAACTAAAACTTACAAGCCACCTGATACATGCATGTAATAGCTGAACACCTCATAATAAGATCATCACTCTCACACCAATCCGACTAAATCTGTCATAAATAAGCAAAGCCTCATGTGAGAATTAATTTCAATAATAATTAATCTGTACAACAGCCCTATCACTTTTACAACAGAATGCTGGTTACAGTAGTAATTGTTAGGGAAAACCTGCATCATTTGGGGGGCGCTATTTCTAATACCAAGAGGCGAAAAGCCACTTGTGATCTCTACCAAATCGAAAATGGGAATTACAACTTCATAGTTGCAATGATAAATTTGGGTTCTGCGAATCTAATAGGAAGCCTGAGACTGGTGACCCTGGTGTCTGGAAACCAACATTTAGATCAGGAGGTACAGAAGCCGACTTCGGATTTATCGACAATCCCCTCCATGTGCCTTGAGAATCATGTCCGGAATCAGGCAAGTGGCTGCCGGAACTCGAAGATGTACTTGGATCAGCAACCATTGTCACCTTGTCCATATTGAAATTACTAATGGTCGTTTGACTACTGTTTCTTGCAACCATGTCACGCGCTCGAGAATGTGTTCTCATTGCCTCTGAACTAAAGCTCTCTGGCGAGGCACATGTAATAACACTTTTGCCAACTTGAGAGGGATGATTAAACCCCAATGGGTTATTAAAACCATTCAAGGTGGGTTGCATAGCTGGAGCAGCTTGGTTAAGATGGAATGGAGTCTTTTGCCAATTACCCTGTCCGCCAACAGCACTCTGTGGTTTGAAAGCACTTTCATGGTTTCTGGCGATGACCTCCCCTGAATCTAAAACTCTACTTGAGAGAGGAGATGATGTAGCTGGTGTAGTGTTTGCACAGACTTCAGTCAACAAGCCACTCCGGGAATGTTCAGATGCTAATGCGCTAGTTGTTGGGGTGCTTTCTGGTTGAGAAACACGGGAAGGAGATCTAGTTAGTAAGGGCGGCTGAGACTGTTGTGGTACTTCATTATCTCCAACCCATCCACGGCCAAATTTTGTTCCGGGAGGAAGGACACTTTCAATTCTTTTAGCAGCAATTTCCCAGCCAATGGGACCAAGGTTTGCAGCAAAACGTGCCAAGCTCCTGGCATATGCGTGCTCCATGTAAAGGCCAACCTGATTACAATGAGACCATCATCAAATGTTCAGAAACTATGCTTTTGTGTCAGATTCTAGCACATAGCAATTATCTGAAAATAAGTCAGAGAAGCACTAAAACAAGAGAAACAAAACAAGAAAAGGAAAAGATATAAAGCATGTACTACTCTTTCAGTACGGATAAGTGAACATGAACTTGTATGTTAACTATCTATTCGTTCTAACAAACTGCGACAAGTACATGTGAAACAAGTAAACCACATCACTGGACCTTGAAGTTGCAAATAAGAACAAAGCTCGCATAAGAGTTATAAAACATGATACTTACAGGAATAAGTTGCTTTCTCTCTCCCTCAAATGTTGTTAATACTGATGGTTCACTTATGGAGCCGAATACCTGGGGATGGCTATATGTGATACGACGATTTTCATCTATGACCAAGGACTTCTTGGGATATTTCATCGAGAAACCCTTAACTGCAGAACCTGAAAATAGAACCCAAAAAGAACAGCTGTAATTTTTTCCACAACAAGGTGATAAACTTGTTATTTGTTCATTTGGAGGTGCCTGATTATAAAATTTGAAAAACAAACCTGAATTATCCTCATTTCTTTCAGACTTGTGATCGCCAGTCAAACTATGAGATTCAATAATGCGAAGACCATAAGGCTTTGCCGGTAACTCGGATGAACTTGTTTTGTCTAACCCTTTTCGTGACAAATCATGTGATAAGCTAGTCCAGTGACTACTATCTCCGGCATTAGAATGTGTTGCATTTGAAGAGAAGTTGGAACCAGCACGGTCAACAGGAGGCCTACCAACCTTCTTTTGAATATTCTTAGATGGCGGCCTACCTCTCCTTACTGGCTTTGGTTCTGGTTCATTATCATCACTTTCTTGTCTTAAATTCTCAAAGTTCTTTTTTGCAAGCTCTTGTATGGATCGGGCCTGTAAAGTGAAATACAAATCAGCATTATATGTATGAGAAAACAAAACGCCTGTCATTTCCTATGTATTAATGAGAAAATCATAGGGAATGGGTAAACACCTGTCTGTAGTATATTGTATCTGGTGCATTGTATTGCATTGCATTTGAGCAGATTAAGATGACATCTTTCTGCAAAAATATATACAGCATGTCACTAAGGCTAAACTCTTTAACAGTAAACAAATCACTGCTCATACACTGACGAAAAAGCATAAAGAAACAAGAAAGGTAAAGTGCATCAATGACTTAAATGTATCATCAAGCAAACCAAAGACAATCTACAAAATTCTAAAGTGAGTAGATAGAACAAGTTTCATAAAATGACCATATCCCCAGTCTTAAGCATAAGAACAAATCTATAGTAAACAAAGTATTTGTATCAACATGCAACTAACAAAACTTGCTGAAAATTTTGTCATTGAACATTATCAAATGCAATTCAAGAATTAAGGTCTCATTTGCCAGGCCTGTGCTATCATAGTCTAGTAACACACGTAATGCTCTGGGTCAATGCCGTACCCAAGCCAGCACATGGCCAGAGCATGCACATGCACAAACACAGTAGTTACTCTTTTATCCTGCAATTAGCAATTTCACATGATAAGTATAGGGAATGAGTCGCCAGTTGAATCCTTAATTTAAGCAGTTCAAGAAGGCCATTCAGATTGCTGATTTCATAGATCATTGTTATATTTAACACTTCCTTTTAAGAGTAAATAACCTAAGATTCCGACCTTCATGCAAGGATTACAATTGGCACCATTACCTGCACCAATTTCCAAATAGTACTAGCACAGTATGCAAGTCTCACGCTGAAAAGACGAAAAAAGTAATAAAAAAAAAACCAAAGGGCAAAGACCAATGGGGTAACTCTTACTCTCCTCCACTGTATCAGAGGTCAGTTAGAACCCTAGCCAACTTGAACAACCTCGACTTTCTCTTCTATCTTGGCTCAAGATCAATGGAATAAACCAATTAGGTGGCCTCAAATACATTTGGTGGCAAAAATTAAATGAACCAGACACTGCACAGTGACAAGCAGGCTTGAAACTCTATGTTTTGGCAGTTATTCTTGTTGCATGGTTAAAATACTAGTATTCAAGAAATGCAAGTTATTATAACTGCCAAATTGATATTATTAAATAAACCTTGTATATTAGCAAAAGACTTATTAGATCAGATCCATAAATTGTGGTTTCAAAGAGAACACGCAAAGTGCAATTTTATGACTGAAAGTCACAGTAGTTTGATTAAGATTACCATCTTGCATAATTCATCCAACAAATAACATCGAGCTAGACAAAATATTTTAAGGGTGCATTTTCAGGTTTCCTCACACAAGAGCAAGACTAATCCTTTTCAACTCAATTATGTACATCAGGCTTGTAATAATTAACGTTAATAATTTTTGGCAACAAAGATAATCAAATCAAAATGGAAAAGTTGATTGTGAGCAAGATCACATGGATAGATTGCTCAATATAAAAAAGGCATATGGGTTGTAGATGCTACCAAGGATTTTAACTTAGGCCAAAAAATCTTTCAGCTGAAAGACAGCTTTGGCAGGGTTTTCAAGCCAAGAACAATGTATTGGTAATGAAATAAGACTTTCCTTTGCTTTCCAGCCAGGTCAATTTAAATTTAAACTCACTCATTTACCTTTGACTAGCTTTTTTGTCAGCAACACAAACTTGTGTGGTCTAATATTTGTTGGGTATCACTTAGTTTTAGTAGTTAGGGCTCTGAAAAGGCCTGGAAAAATCCAGCCAACACCTTTCATCATGGGGTGAAATTTATAGGTACCCTGCTTGTTGTCATTCTATATTTGATTAATGATGGCAACAAGCAGGGTCTTTATAAGTTACCCACATCTACCAGACGCACTTAGATTAGATTCCAGTGTCATTTAGTTGAGTTTGAGCTGGGTTTGGCGAGAAATTAAGTACATGAACTTGGTTTGGTTTCAGGCACGAAGGTGACTAGCAGGTTCAGGGAAATTAGATGGACACTACCCATTACCACTCCTAAAAATGACTACAATCATTAGTCAGACAAAATAATTTAATAATAATTTTCTGTGTCTGAACATGTACATATATGCTGAACCAAGCATTTATGTCAGCAACCATTTCATACCTTCCGGTATTAGTATGATAGTATAATAAGATTCCCTCTTCTCTTGAAGTTTTGAGTTCATAAGAAAATGTGCAACCTTTATCAAACTCTAACATCCTCTCTCATGTGCAAATAATGAAGGATTAATAGGCTTGCCACATGGACCCAAGTACAAGATAACAGTGTACATTGTCACTGACATTGGAAAGCAGTGTGATTTGTACCCCATAACTGCTTTTTGATGAAATCTGCATCTTTCAGAAAATTTGGGTGGCAACATTGAATCATGAGGCAAGGTTGAAACAAATAAAGTGTATATTTAAGGTTGTCTAATTTGTAGCTTGTATTTGACTCTCAATCAAATATGCTTCTGGTTTAGGTGGTGAGCCTTGAAAGATGAGACAAGATTAATTCTAAATGCATATTATGGAACAATTTCAAGAGTTTGGAACTTAAGAGCATCTTTGCACATTTTCAACAATGTTGAAGATGAAGGTTCAGAAGTCAAACAAACTTTGTAGTTAAGCAAAAATTGTCGCTATTGAATTGATGACTCAATCTTATTACAGATTTATTGCTGCAATTTGGTGAAATGTTTAACAACCTTGTTGTATGATTAAATAAAAAATAGTCCTTAACCTTGACCTCCACAGGGGTTGTTTAAAGATTGATATTGCCGTCCTAGAGAGTCCAAAAGAACAGGAGGCAATTTGAAGGTGTAAATCCTTTTGGGAGATCAGAATAGAGATCTTCCTCAAGCTCCAGCACTATACCAGCCACTCCTGAAACTTTGGGGGCGATAATGAAGGGCCTATAGGTTCGAGCTGTTCCCAGTTATGACTCGAGGCGAAGGTTGAATCACTAAAAGCATTGATGCTGAAGCTGATTAAATCAGCTCTAACCATGCATTGTTGTGTATGTTAATGTGACTATTCGCTGTTAATGATTTTTGACATCTCAAAGACAGAAAGGGCTGCTATTACCACCTCTTGAGACAATACATGGGCCCCAGTAGCAGTGGCCACATTGTGGGAGTTGACCCCTTAGTTAAACTCATTTGTCAATATTGATCCATGTCCAGAATTTCCTCCATGCAGATAGGAGGAACGAAGAATACAGAAAGTCTTACCAGAGTGTAAAAGTAGGTTGTTTCATGCTATCTTTTGGTATCACAATTAGCTTCCTCTTTCCATCTTCAACAAAAGAAATATGGTTATCGAGTATGTAAATCACATTTGTTTGGTTGAAGCATCTTGAGATATATGTAATGAAATATTTCATTTGCCTCATCATCTCCTAACAGCTTTCCTAAAGATGCATGTCAGTTGTGGAGCAAATCAACATTCTAGAAGCAAATATGAACCTTTAACCCACTCCAGCATGCAATCTTTACCAGCTAAGATGCATGTCAAAGCTCCTGGACTCGAATCCCACCTTCGAATCCTCTAGAGAGAGAGAGAGAGAGAGAGAGAGAAGTCTAAGAAGAGAGAAGAGAAAGATAAAGAGGACCTCCATAGAGGTTTATTTCTGAATTATAGTCCACACATCTCCTTCAAGTAGTCACAACTTACAGTCATTGTATATATAATAAAGTAAAATCCCTTGTAACCTAATTAAAATTTAAAAAAATACTTTCAACTTCTTCCATTTGGGATGCTATCCTTCCTTTGGCTGACCCTCATTTAGTATTTATTGTTTTCTAGATTGAAACCATTTTTCTGTTATCAACATTGATTGTATTTATCAAGAAAATATGAGAAAGAACCTAAAATAAGGTCTTTTTCAAAATTTATGGCCCTTTTCCATACAACGTTACATGCCGACATACATATACCAGACTCCTACCAATTCATGCCTGGACCAATACAAGTCTAGTACCCAAAATTCAATTCCTTGACTTAGAACGTATAAAGATCAGAAAACTTGAGCCTGTAATGATTGGAAAAATCAGATAACCCAAGATTAACAATTCTAGAATCAAACTAAAACTTAGTACATGAATGAAGGCAAAAGTAATCAAACTTTTGCCAGCTCAATTTTATTATTGGTCAAACATTAGCCAAAAGTAATCAAACTTCTACACTGGCTGGACTAGGCATACATGAATGAAGGCATATTCGTGTGCTAGAACTGATGATGTGGCATTGCAGGGACCTCCCTTTGCTGCCCAAACCCAATAGCCAGACCTGGTGTTGGTCTCCCATTCCACAGGGATAGAAATGACACTAGCTTGACCATTCATGACTCCTAGTTGGCCGACCCAAAGATGATCGATGTTGAACTTTTTTGCATGTCAAAAGACACTTCTATTACTGAGGACGAATGTATCAAACCTCCTTTTTGGGTGCCAAAAAATTGCATCATAACAAGTAAATGTTAGAAATCTAGATAGGAGGATCAAAAGTTAAACGTCATCAAGGGTTTCATTTTCTTCACTACACCATAAGGTTCTACTCATAAAGTCAATCATTATAGTTCATGTTTCAAGTACTATCTCTAGGTGCTAATCTTTTAAAATCAGCAAATCTAGCTTGGTAACTCCACTATCATCTGAAAGATGAACCAATTGCTCTTTTATTTGAAAGAGATAAAAATTGAGGTTGGTTACTCCACTTTTATTTGAAAGGATGCATAGGAATTTCTATATAGGAATCTAGGGTGCAATGTAAATGGCAAATAACTAATCACAAAAATTCTTAAGAGAAAAACAAGAGAAACAAAATTGAGGTTGGTTACTCCACTTTTATTTGAAAGGATGCATAGGAATATCTATATAGGAATCTAGGGTGGCATGTAAATGGCAAATAACATATTTAATAATAAACCCATAAGATAGGGGTTTATACACAAAAGAACCCTCAGTAGTAATGTGTTGGTTGGATCAGTAGGATGGTACACCACAGAACTGTAAATCACACAAAGTTCAGTAAAGGAAAAAGATATCATGATAAAAATTTTTACTTCTAACAAGAAATATAAACATCAATGTAGATTTATAGACCAAATCAAGAGTAAAACTACTTAATAAACAAGTCATAGTCAACTAAATGGAAAATCGATTAGATATATAAATTAAAACATACAGCCTGAACATAATGATTTGTTTAACTTTAACCTTAAACTACATATTTATGTACATCAGCAACCACCATCTTGACGAGACATACAATAAGTGAATAAGGTGAATGAGAAAATGCCAAATTTCAAAGCTTAACTAAATAATATATGAATTCACCTCATTCCCTGTCGATACAACATAATGGAAAAGAACAAAAGAGTTACAGGTTTGAATTATATAATAACTGTGAAGAATACACCATCATAAGAAACCCAGATGAAGTGATTTAATTATAGTTCCAAGTTCAGCTTCAGAGAATCTAAGTTAACACGCAATTGCAATACTAAATGGCAACAGGAAGTCATTTTGGCAAAAAATCAAAAGCCAAGTTTTCATCTATGTAGGCTTTGTTATCTCTAAAAAGCATAAACCTAATGACTCATCTTGAGAAGGGTCCACACAACATTATAGCACCAGTAACACTGATGTTGCCCCATAAACTTTTCCCAGGTTATACTAATCTATCTTTAAACCTAAGCCCCAGCCACCATCATTAACTTTGCCCAAAATGTAATTCTATTTCCAGCTCCATCGTTAATTCCAACCATAGGTTGTTTTTTAATTTTGAAAAAGTTTACTTTCAGAATTTTAATATAGATCCAATAAGTTTGGCATTCTTCATTGTGGAGAGCAAATTCTTCAGGAAAAAGATGCAAACTTCAGCATAATATGATAACAAAGGTGAAAAGTTTAATATGCATTAAAGTAGGCGTTTTCAGTAAGAAATATAAGTGGAGTAGGAAAAAAATTTAGACAAAAGATAATGGAACCAATGAAAGTTTGGCTTACATGCTCGTTGACCTACTTACAATAGATGAATGTATGCAGGTGAGAATCAAATTATACAATAAATGGACAATGCCAACAAAATCAGGCCATTAGTTTTGAGGAAGCATAGATGGAAAAAAACAGAAAATTGTACTCTTGTTGACTGGCTTTTGTTTATCAAAGAGGAAGAAGGAATTGAGAAATTATACAGCAATCATCATAAGCAAGCATAAGCTGTTAATATCCACAAGAAGAGAAGACAATGATATCAACTTTGTCATTGCAGCCAAGGAGTCACATAAAAGCAGATTTTGAATAAATGACACATAGGAAGTACATAGTTAAGTTGTTAGGTTTGTGGAAAAGTATTTCTTAGCACCAAAAATCAGTAACTTGGACTAATTTCAATGAAGTCAACATAGCAATTATTATCTTAGTTAAAGCATAAAACAAATAGCTGCATGTCACCTTCAAATGATATATCATAATTAATCATATTCAGCATGAAATCCAATGCCAACAGTGAATGAAACAAACTGAAATCTGTAGCCTGAATCAAATCATGAATCAGCGGCACGATAACACAAACCAGTAGTGACTAAGATATGCTGAAAGAGAAGACCAAATTTGCAAGAAAATCAAGAAGAAAGTGGAGCAACTGACTTCCCTTCAGATTTTCATTAGGACAAAAAGGTAAAGAACAGTACAAATGCAAGAAACAGAATGCAGGGCTTTCTTCCAACCAATAAAGAAGAAAGTTACAGTTAAAGCAAAGTTTGATCTGTCGAGAAAAAGACCCAAGTTTGCCAATGCAACATTCTTTACGGACCTCAAATTGCTCCAGGTTCGCATATGCTCCACCTGACAGCTTCTTCCTGATGGTCGCAAAATCCATCGGATGCTTGATAATATCATGGTAATCTGGAAGCTGCATATATCACACAGCAGAACATAAGATGTCAAGTAATGTCCACACGCATAGGAAAAGATGATGTTATTTGAAATGAAACACACCTCCTCAGGATCAACCGGCTCCGCAAAAACACCATAAGTATCTTTCCTGAGAGCAAACCAGTAAATCCGGTGAAAAATACTTGAGCAACAATTATGGACACATTGGCCAAGACTGAAACAGGTAAAGGGAAACTGCAGGTGAGGCTCGATTAAAGGAAGCACAGAACTCACTTCTGCAGCCTGTCGAGGATGAAAACCAGCAACTTTTTGTCCGGCAATGGTGTAGTGGGCCCAGAATCTGATGTCAGGAATAACACAAGACGTTAACAAACAAGCAACACCAAATAAATAAAACGAAAGACACAAAATCGTGTTTTTTTTCCTTTTTCTTCCTATCTTTTAGGATCATTTTGAAGACAAACCTTGTGGAAGATCCATCCCTTTCGACGCAGGATTCTGCCCTTCCGTCTGCAACATCAGGGGGGAAAGCCACACCATGTCAGTCAAAAGATAAAAGGGAAATAACATCTTGTTGGTAACAAGAGAAAGGATCGCCAGGTCAAAAAAAGGAAGGGTCCAATAGAGGAAGAAATAGAAGTAGGAGAAAATCCACGATTAATTAAAAGGAAATTAGACAAACAAAGCTCCGACCACAAAAGGTTGCTTTCCATTTTCTACAGAAACAAATGATGAGAAGAAGGTTGACCTAGTCAAATCGCATAACTCTCACTCGCTCGAAATCAACAGCGAGAAAACCGAAACAAATAAATGGAAAAGCCAATCCAGAAACACAACGGAATCCAAAGACGTCTTAAGAAACGGACACCTCGCCCAACCCGATAAGCACGCACAGATTCCGATCCAAAACCAATTCTGCACTATATTTTCCCCGAATCGAGAGCCCCCTCCCAATTCAAGAGCCTGTTAAATTCCGGAACGACTAAACCCCCCATTCCACGCCGTAGATCTAAACAAGCCCTACGCGTATAAAAAGGGGAAGGATAAGGGGGGGACAGAATGGGATCATCCAACCTGCGCATCCGATCCAGCGGGGCCGATCTTTCCCGCCCTGCGGCCATCGGATTCGGAGCCGGAGGCGGCAGTATCAGCGGAGGGGATGTTAGGGAGGCGGAGGACGAGACGGAGCTTCTTCTCCCGCCTTCTGCGACCTGAGTGATCGTCGCCGTCCTCGTCCTCGTCGTCGTCAGCGGCCGCCGCCGCCTCGGCGGCTGCATCGGGTTTGAGGCGAGAGGAGGGGCGGCGCGGATCGTCGTCGGGGTTAGGGCTGGGGTGCTGATCCTCTTCCCCCTGCTCGAGGCGCTGGAGACGGAGGCTGCGGCGCTGGAGATCCAAGAGAGAGGGACGGCCCTTCTTCTTCTTTCTCCTCTTCGACGCCACGGGCGGCTTCGTGTTGCCCATTTCGCACGTCCCCTCCCCTCTCTCTCTCTCTCTCTCTCTCTCTCTCTCTCTTCTATCTTTCGTTTCTTTTTTTTGTTTTGTTTTTCTTCTTCTTGGAAGGATGTCGCACGTGACGGGCTACGCGGGTATATCCCGATGGCGTGCTTCGGACAATAGCTCGGCCCATAACAGCTGTGCTTGGAAGATTAATGGGCTCCTTGGGCTTTGGATTTTGGGTTTGGTTAGTGGAAGGATGTCTTCCCGTCAATCACGTTCAAATTCCACCTAATTAGTTGCTAATAATATTCTACGATAAAATTTTATTTTCGTCACTTATTTTTTCTTAAATAAAAGTATTAAAAATATATTCATTTATAAAAAAATACTTTACCTACGTACAATATTTATGGAGAAGTTTGGATGCAGACAGCGGTAGATGATGCATTCTTTAAATAATAATTATTGTGAAGCAAAAGATATCACGGAGGGACTATATTTGACTTAAATGGCTTTATTATGTTCATATTGAATTCTTCTTCTTTCCTATTGATTCACCAAACCAGAGTTTTCAAATTCTTACTACATGTTACCACTCGTTTAATTTACGACTATAAGATCAATATAAAAAAATTTTAAAATATATTATGAATGATAAAACCTTTTATTATAATTCATATCTTATAATTTTATCATTTCAAACCGATATCTACTAGTCAGATAAAATATAAAGATATATGTTACAAATAATAGTTATTAATTTTTTTCAATTATATCAAAATAGTTTAATAATAATATGATAAGTTCATATTGAATTCTTCTTCTTTCCTATTGATTCACCAAACCAGAGTTTTCAAATTCTTACTACATGTTATCACTCGTTTAATTTACAACTATAAGATCAATATAAAAAAATTTTAAAATATATTATGAATGATAAAATCTTTTATTATAATTCATATCTTATAATTTTATCATTTCAAACCGATATCTACTAGTCAGATAAAACATAAAGATATATGTTATAAATAATATTTATTAAATTTTTTCAATTATATCAAAATAGTTTAATAATAATATGATAATAACCATAATAATTATTGAATATTAATCCGTATAAAAAAACTTATATGATAATTATAATCTTCACATAGCATAAATCATGTCTTTATATGAAACATAAATATTACATCATAATTTTAATATATGCATGTGAATAACTAAATAAATATTCAAGAATAATAATTAGATTTTTATTTATCGCTTGTAAAATTTTATCAATTTGTTATATGAGAAAACTATATATATATATATATATATATATAATTTCATATAGAACCCTCATACTAGTAAATCCTATTTAATTGGATAGGCTCATAATTGGGCTTATCGATTTAGACTAATCATTTACCCAATTAGGCTCCTTAAAACTAAAATTGATCAAAGTCAAAAATTGATCAAAATTAATTTTTTTCTAAATTCGTTCAAAACTTAATTCATCAAATCTAAATCTAATCAAGTAATCAAAATAAAGTCATGATATCAAAATATTTGATTAAAATAAATTAAATTAGTTGATTTTATAATTAAGAATAGAAGTTAACAATTTTAAATTTCAAAAGGTAAAATTTAATTTTACTTATGATATACAGTAAAAAATTTTGATTTCTTAAGGGCATAATTAAAGAGTAAATTTAATGATTGATTGTATTTTTATTAACTTTTTATGGGTAAAATTATCTTTTTTATAAAAATCCTAATTCTCTTTCGTAGTTGTCCTCGACTATGAGTTGCTTGTAGTAGTGTCGTTGTTCGTATGTGGTTGATTGACAACCTAACTACCGCTTTGTTATGACATCATGCCTATACACAATTGTGCATCACCATATTGTGCTATGTCATCATGCCCACAGTTGTGCACCGATTGATGACCACATCGTCGTCATAACTCTTAACGATGCCACACAACCTTTGGGTACCAAAACCTTCGATGTCTAATCGACGTTGATCGTAGCTAATAAACGCCATAACGATATCGTAGCAGTTACCATCAACAACAATAATTGCAGTAACCATCATAGCCATTGTAATTGTCGCACTGTTGCAAATGTTATAAGGTCGTTGCACCTCATGATGCTTTCATTAGGTACATAATTATTACTCGGGCTGGCAACCACCATAGGGTGTTACCCACAACAATATTATCGTCGATAGCAAGCTGTTGATATTGATCCATTAATCAAACACAAGGAATCTTATATCACCCGTAAGCATGTGGCATGATAGATTAGATAGAAAAGAAAATCAATAATATAAATAGATCGTTCAAGCATCATAAATCAAATAATACATTTTCGCTAGTGAATGATGATAACAAATAAATTTAAACATTAAATAAAATTTAAATACTTTTATAATCTAAAGTATTTAATTTTAAAATATACCTTTGATAATAATTGTAAGCATAAAAATCATAATTATGTAATTATTATATATAAAAAAATTAATGTTAAAAATTAAAATTAAATATAATATATCATATTTACAATGTGTGCCTTTTCGATGCTACTCAAAAAAACTAAGTATAACATCATCGAATCTAAAAGCTATAATGATATCGATTTAAAGCAAAGAAAACTAAAGTCTCTTTTTCTTTTTCTATTAGAGACAAAGGAGATTAAAAAATATATATAATCTCTCGATAACGTTATGTCATATATCCATGTTAAGTCCATATGAGATCCTATGTATTATTTATAGATGAGAATAAAAGATATAGGATAAGTAATTAGGAGAGTCCCTCCCATCAATATCATCTTCTAAGGAATTTTATCATAATTAGATTTTCTTTCTATTAATCGATGATTATAATTAGAATCCAATTATATCTATAATATATCTTACCTATCTAATTAGATAAAAATATATAATTTAACACATAATTGTAACTTCTTTTTAAGCTACGAAGAGCTTTAATCTATTATGTAGGAAGTAGTAGAGAAGATCCGTGTTACAATTTGATTCGATGCCATTGATTAATATGCTAAAATGGACATCTATCCCTCTTCAAACATTTTGAATGCAACTAAAGATGCATTCTCAGTTCTTAGTTATATTGTTAAGATTCAATTCTCACATATATTCAATTCAGGTAGGACAATATGGTAGCTGATGGGCACTCTAAATTTTGATGCAGCATGAAAACTTGATGGTCCTTTCAAGAAAGTTGGTAGCTACCATTCCACCCAATCTTCCCAATGGAAGCATCACTATCACGGATCAAAATTTGCCATCCCTTTGGAATCCTACTTGTCGCATTAGAATTGATTTACCTATTACTGCATACGTATCCGGCCATCATTCTCCTTGGAGATTTAGTTGTTCCAGAGACTTCAACAACCAATTAGAGTCCAACATTTAAACTTGTCACATGTTCAATATTAAAAGATTAGATAGCATGTCGGAATCTTTGGTGCTAAAGTTAAAAGAAAAAAGTATTGACGTGAGTCAACCATCATGTATACAAAATTAATATTATTTAGATCAAGGCATATAATATCATACCGTATAGATGTTTCGAGGTTGATTCGATACAGTATGATATCGATGTACCGAGCGATACATCAGGACATACCGAGCGGTACATCCTGATATACCGAATAATTTTATATATTTTCTTCATTACTGTAATACTATAGCACTGCTACAGTATAATACTGTACCGATATATCGTCGGACCGATACGTATCATCTGTATCGGACGATACCATTCGGTACTACATACTATGGTTTAGATACATTACATGTCAAGGCCTTGCTATTCCAATGCAATTCTATATGCAACTGGGGAACTAATCATGGAATCGATTGATATACCTCTTGCATGCTCTAATGATATCCTAATTCACGAGATGATAACCCGAATCACCACAAAATTCTAATCTATATTTACTGACATACTAGTTATCTCTAATCTAGCAAAATTGTATTGGGCATATTCTTGATAATTTTTCTTTAATATTTAAAAGTTTGAATGATTTATCCCATGTTTTGAATAGTATCAAGAAAAAAATATTTATAATTATACATATAGTATTGTTTTACAGTGGACTCTCAAGATCGTTACTTTTGTGATTGATGTTGATTACGAGGAGTAGTCGTAAGTTAAATCCAGAACACGATAAGCGAGGTATATATATATATATATATATATATATATATATATATATATATATATATATATATATATATATATATATATATATATATATATGAAAAAAATGAAGAATGTGTGTTAGAGATGGAAAATTGTTATTCATATTGTAAATATATTGTAAATAATTATATTATTATAATATTTTATTAATCATGAAATACAGATATATTATCCTGAATTTTTATGAAAAATAACATACAAAATTTCGTATCATCATAAATTAATTATTTTTAGTTTAATAATTAATATTTAAACATTAAAGGCATACTAGTTGACCAAATCAGATAGTTGTCATATTTTTATTCTTTTACATAAAATATGTGATACATGATTGGATTAGGTGTCAGATACAACATTTGGTTGCTAAACAATACTCTCTCTCTCTCTCTCTCTCTCTCTCTCTCTCTCTCTCTCTCTATCCCATAGCTGGTAGCTAAATAATAACTTTGTGATTTTTACGATATTGCAACTAATTAATAATTTATTAATATCACATTTGAAATGTCAAATCACTAGAACAGCTTGTTAGATCTATATGATTGCATACTCATGGCTTGATCGACCACCTAATCGCCAAACTATAATAATATTTGAGCTTGATATAATATATGTCACATCATACATGCAATTTAATGTGGTTAGTGATAAGTATGAAGACAACAGCACCTATTTATCCCTACTTTGACCGTTCGGTGTGTTACACCAACTACCATTCATCTGAGGGACGGCCTCAAACCGGCATGGCTCGATGAGTCCTAAGTCTCTTTTGCTCGATCACGTGTCAAAGTTAGATGAAGACCACGTGCATGCCAACTAATCATACAGCACACACAGAGAGAGAGAGAGAGAGAGTACATGGCATCACTATATATAGGCAGTCTGCACTGCATGCTACGTGGAAGATAAGAAGAAGAAGAAGAAGAAGAAGAAAAAGATTGGACAGTATAAGAAAAGATGGCGGTGAAGGTGTATGGAAAGCCACAGGCAGTGTGCCCGCAGAGAGTGATGCATTGCCTGGTGGAGAAGGGCGTCCCCTTCGAGTTCGTCCTCGTCGACATCGACGCCATGGAGCACAAGCGGCCTGAGTACATGGAGAAACATGTGTTCCTTAATCCTCCAACTCTCTTTGCGTTAGTCATCGAGTTTGTATTGCGATCACGCTTAAGTTTAAGCTTGTTTCTTGTGGCAGCCGTTCGGCCAAGTTCCCTTCATTGCTGATGGCGACTTCGAGCTCTTCGGTAAACGCATTTAGCTTCTGCCTCATGGTTTGGTTTACGTGGATTATTCTTCTTGCTCATGGAGCTACGCCGTTGTTTTCGATCGAGCTCCTCAGAGTCTCGGGCCATCGTGCGGTACTTTGCGGCCAAGTACGCGGACCGCGGGCCCAACCTTCTCGGCCGGACGGCGGAGGAGCGAGCCAAGGTGGAGCAGTGGCTGGACGTGGAGGCCATCAGCTACAGCCCCTGCGCGTTCACAATCGTGTTCAACCTTTTCCTGTTGCCCATCCGCGGCCTCCCGGGGAACAAAGGCGAGGCCGTGGCCGCCATGGAGAAGCTCGACAAGGTCCTCGAGGTGTACGAGGAGCAGCTGTCGCGGACCAAGTACTTGGCCGGGGACGAGTTCACGCTGGCCGACCTGACCCACATCCCCGTGACGCGCTACATCGTGGAGCACTGCGGCCTGGCGTACCTCCTCGATGACAAGCCGCATGCCAAGGCGTGGTGGGAAGACGTCAGCCGCCGGCCGGCGTGGAAGAAGGTGATGAGCTTTGTGGCGTCCGGGGCGTCATTCTACGCCCCCTAGAGTTGCTGTGCCACTGCACATCATGTGTTCGATGAAAGGTCGGGGTCTTATAATGCGTCATCGGTTTTGATGTAGTAGGCAGGTGTTGTGACATTTCCTTCCTGAACGTCAATAATAAAAATCTGTATGCCGATCAGGCGAGCATTGTATCTTTGTTCGAGAAAGGTAAGTTGAGTCTGTACTTGATGGCATGCCAAGACACGTATTGAGATGAAAGCGAGTAAATTAGGTATCTTCTATGGAGAATATGCTGCATAGATTTTGCACTGTGGAGTTGTCGTTTTGTCCTTACTCGCACTCAGGAATAGGAGTTAGCATCTGCTATAAACGAACAAAATTAAATATGATTTACATATTTATATTAGTTGATTGTAAATTATAATTGATATATAGATTCTTAAACTACAACTTATATTAATAATCTTGAATAATATCTTTCCAATGTCTGTTGTCTCTTGATGCAAGTGTCTAATCCCAAGTTCTCATCAAATAAGATATGAACGACATCTACCGCTAATAATGTATCGATGGCTCCACATTGAGAAGACTCCACCGAGGAAGCTTTGTGCCGCTCGCTCCCTTGTGGACCACAGATAGATAGATGCATGGAGGGATAACCTTAGCATGACGAAGCAAATGACTAAAAGGAATCGATCTAAACAAAGATAAAAGGATAATGACACATCCCCAAACAACAGTGACATAAGGTTTCCGAAGCACCATAGATCTCTCGATGACATAGACGATGTTCCTTTTTGTGTGCTGTGACTGCCTACTCCTGAGAGGTGCAATAACGAGGGTAAACCCTCTCGCTCCCCACCAATCTGTTCATACTTGGGCATGTGGAGGTGTGCCGGGACTGTTCCTGTGGGGCGCCTTCCATGCATATAGCATTTTTGTCAACTACCGGATCAGCAGGAGCTCGCCAAGATTTAATGGAATGCCAGAGTCTGCACCGGACACTGTTGGGCGGTGCAGTAAGCTTATCACTGGCTGCTCCTTACCTATGACTGCTGACACTGTTCCAGCGTTGCAGCTCTTGCTCGTGTAACATGAGGCCAAAGCCAACCTACCCCAGTATCAAATTTGAGGAAGAAGAGAAGAACACCATAAATGAGAGACGTAGTTGTTGGGGCGGTGAGGAATCCGGAGGAAGTCGATGATGATGACCTCCCAAGAATAGACGTTGTACACCTCCTACGTGTGATCATCGTCTCTCACAGCTTTCTTCCTTCGGTGTGGGAGTGGAGCTACTAGGCGTGAATTCAAGGCCACCTTCCTTATCGATCCAGCTTCTGAGCACTTGCCCTCCATCTCTGCTTGTTTCCTGGCATCACTGTTGGTCCTGATTGGACCACCTTTGCCATCTTCGGTCGCCAATGACCACTACCGCCAAACCTACTGTGCGGAAGGACGATCTGCAACAGTATCAGTGACAATAGTAATAACTAACCGACGTTGCAAGTGTTCCTGCAGGAAGTCTTCAGCTTAAGATTAACTATTCAGAGAGGGTAACTCGGGGATTTATAGTGGAAGATCAACCTTCTCCAACGAGTCATTGGACGGCGAGGGGCTTCTAGGAAGAAGAGAAGGAGCCACATATGATGGAGGACCAAACGCAAGCGAAGTCAACGGCAGTCGCTAAGAGAAGGGCGTCATCGTCGTCGTCGTCGTCGCCATCATCACGGTTCAAAAGAGTCTGCGTGTTCTGCGGTAGCAGCACAGGGAAGAAGAAAGGCTATCAGCTCGCAGCTATCCAACTAGGAAAAGAATTGGTCGTTTAAGAACCACAGCATGGGTTTGCTGCCATTGCTGCCTGATAGAGATTTCGTTGTAAGCCTTTTTTTCTTGTTTCAGGTGGAGAGGAACATAGACTTGGTGTACGGCGGAGGGAGCGTTGGGCTCATGGGTCTCGTCTCGCAAGCTGTTTTTGACGGCGGCCGCCATGTCTTAGGGTCATTCTCTTAGTCTCTGCTCTGTCTCGGCCGCTGCCCTGCATGCACAAACTTACATGCACACACACGCACGCAAAAAATGTTTTGTGTTTTGATAACGATCCCCAGAATCTTCATGATTTCGGTGCTACGATGCAGGATAATTCCAAGGACGCTCATGCCCAAAGAGGTAAACCAGTTTCTTCCTTCTTCTCTTCTCGGTTCCCTCTCTGAATTAGAGGTTGGCGTCGCGTTCAGTGACAATGGTTTACTGTAGCGACATCCGACTTAACGTGGGTGGTTTTGGCCAATGTTAGATAACCGGAGAGACCATAGGGGAAGTGCAGCCCGTCGCCGGAATGCACCAGAGGAAAGCCGAGATGGCACGTCAGGCTGATGCCTTTGTTGCTCTTCCCGGTACGCGACATATCCTGCCACTCCTATCTAGAACACAAAATTTTCTTATGGATATCTATATATATTTAGAAAGAGAGAGAGAGAGAGAGAGAGAGAGAGAGAGAGAGAGAGAGAGAGTTTTGCTCAAGGACCCTTCTTGAGATCCATCAGCTCATCATTTGCTTGTGATCTGCACCCCTCAAAATGCCGTCTGAGTAATGCACTTTCCTGTGGTGTTAAACTTGCCAAG
Organism: Musa acuminata AAA Group; assembly: GCF_036884655.1. NCBI lineage: Eukaryota > Viridiplantae > Streptophyta > Magnoliopsida > Zingiberales > Musaceae > Musa > Musa acuminata. The sequence goes on from NC_088352.1 coordinate 3,967,510, forward strand.
TAGCAGCACGAAGCTCGAAAACTAAGCGGTTTGACTTGTACGTTGGCCGAGTTGAAAGAGTAGTGAGTCAACCTACTAGCCTTCAATTAAGCCACAAAAAATGTCGGTCCCTTTCTTATCAACTGAAATAACTTTGGCATCATTAGCGATAATAGTCATGCAGTAGGTCTGAAACATGATTACTTTGAACGTCACTATTAACTTGTTTAGCTACTTGGGAGAGCAGGAGGGTACGGAACCCTAGAAGAACTGCTCGAGGTGATAACTTGGGCTCAGCTGGGAATCCATGACAAGCCGGTATCTGTCGATCTGAACACTTCTTTTATGAATATGTTTCTGAACACTTGTCCTTTTTACTCTCATGATTTTTCTTACTGTATCTTCTACTACCACAGAGGTGTACCAATAATGTCGATGCAACAGTTTTAGAATTGATGCAATGTACCCTTCTACAACAGTTATATGAATCTCTGTGTGTGTGTGTGTGTGTGTTGTGTTCTGTGACATGAGCAGGTGGGTCTTCTGAACGTCGAAGGGTACTACAACACACTGCTATCTTTCATCGACAAGGCTGTGGACGAGGGGTTCATCTCTCCTGATGCTCGCCATATTATTATCTCGGCACAGACAGCTCATGAGTTACTGTCCAAGCTTGAGGTACGTATACCCATTCATCGCGTGTGTATCTGCTAAAGCAACTCATGGTTGAGATTGTAAGCACCTTTTACTCTTTCGGTAGAAAACAATTCAAACAACGTAAAAACAAAAGCAGAAAAAACATCAAATACATTTAATCTGAAGTGTGCTTTCTATATATTCTATGCTCTCTCTTGTGCAAACTTTTGGCAGCAGGTAGTAAAGGTATCTCTTGCATGCAGGAGTATGAACCCAGGCATGAGAGAGTTGCATCCAAACTGAGGTGGGAGATGGAGAAGTTGGGTCACCCCCCCAAGTCGTACATCGCGCGCTAGTAGAACACCACCACCTTGTATGAGTAATTATAAATGCCCAGTGATGCAACCATTGTAATCTTTACTTCAACTTTCGGAGTGTGTCAGTAACCTTTGTTCTAGTCTTTGCTAACTTTTACCAAGTATCTAGTCAACCTTGGGCCATTAATGTCTTTCTCCCCGTATGAATCCTAACTTAACATCTGAGAGGAGTCTTCCAGGAAAACCACAGTGCTTGAAATAATATTGTCGAAGACATTCGACGCAAGTGGAGTGGAGCAATAACACAAAAGATGAGCATTGTCCACTGAGAGGACAACAAAATGGGTTTGTAGTCACAATAGTAGCCACTCGAATACAAGTGTTTTCTGCTCGTTTCATCCTTCACATGCTTCCGCACGTTCCTTGGACTGGCGATGACGCAGAAGCCAGTCCTTGTATCACTATGTATGAAATGTTCTATCAGCCAGCCGGCTTCCTGTCCTCCTTTGCACTTCCAGTTAGACATCAGCTACAACTGTACTCCACAAAGCAATCGTGTGGTGGAGGAGGAAAGAAAAGATGCGGAAATCGGTTCAACTCTTGCATCGATGGGACCTTGTTGGTCCTGAGAAGAAGATGTGCTCCTGTAGAAGCAGCGGGCACAAGGTAGAGAGACAACCCAGTTTAGATCAACCTGCAGCACTCGGTTGGTGTTTTCCGATTAAGCATACGCAAAAAGGTGTTTCCCGTGGTGATTCGGAAGCGGAGGTTCCCTTATCTTGGAGAACCTTCCCTTGTTTGCATTGAACTCCAGGCCACTGCTCACCATGAGCCCCACATCTGTGCTGCTGCGATGCTGTCCAAAGCATGGCCACTCTAACCCTCTTTAAAGTTCTACACACAACCTGAGCAGCAGCACACATCACTGTCTGTATGCATGTCTATGTCAACTTTACAATCATAGCGTCCGATCCTGAAGGAAGTAGCAAAACACGCTGACACCTATAGCTAAGTTTGTAAACAATTGTCATGGTTTGATTGGATTTGGTTCGATCTATATGGCATGCAGTCAGATTGGATTCTATCAGGTTCCTACGACGCCATCAAAGGTAATGTTACTATCTCCTTTGAGAGGCTTTGGCCCATATAATTTTGGGCTCATTTCATGACAAAAGCTCCTCTTACAGAAGAGAGAGAGAGAGAGAGAGAGAGATAGCAGACTAAGTGGAGACAAGCTTTTCAATCTGTCTATGAAACATGAACAGTGAAGCCAGAAGAGAAAGCATACTTCATGATGCATGATTACATCTACTTATCATTGTACTTTGAGAGGTTGGCTGTCGCAGGACATGGTCAAGAAGCAAAATCAAGACAAAGCACTATCTTTGAGGATTAACTCCACTCGAGCATAATGGAGAACATAGTCACCAGCCTCATTACAAGCTTCTTTCCTCGAAGCAGCACATGGATGCTTTGACTACTCCAGACGACAGCCTTGGATATGCCAACTGCTAGAGCTCAGATTCCATCTGTGAGGTCACATCAAACAGCACTAGAGAGAGAGAGAGAGAGAGAGTGGGGAAGAAAACATTTGAAAGAATTAAGGAGGGCCAATTATGCGTCCTGCAATATCCTGTGAGCTTTATGATCATTGACCTTTCCATCCACACTCGTGGTACTGGAGAGTCAAAGAGACCTATAGATCAGGAAGAAGGAGAAAATAGAAGGCGCATTGAATCCAAGAACAGGAGTATACATTTTGTTGTGGAATGGAAAAAGGAATCTGACTCAGAACTCTACACAGATGTTAATAGCATCATGTACAAATCGGGCTTCTTTATGGTTTCCTCTGTTGGAGATTCCTAAAAACAAGCCTATGTACCCATGCCTGTACAGCAGAAGGTACCTCAAAGTAATTTCTAAGTACACATGTTAACATCGAGCATCATCTCTTTATTTCAGATGGTGTCTGCTGAAACCCTACACATTAAGTTAATATCTTTGATCTATTTTTTGTACTCTCTCATCCATGCAGTATCTAAGTGACACTGTTAAAACCAGGAATATAAATTAATGCTAAATAGAATCTAACCTTAAGAAAGGTTGATGGGTTCGAAATCTCATCTCATCTCATATTATCTTTATCTATTCTTATGTTTTTACTCTCTCTCTTTTTATCTCCATTAGATTTATCTGAAATTGTATATTCCAAATCTGTGAATTATATGTTAAAAACTTAATGATCAGATGAAAATACTGATACTATATGTTAAAAACTTAATGTCACTGCAGCCCAGCGCAGCCTTCATTGTGCGGCCCAAACCACGCTGCATGAATCCCATAAGGGAACTCGATATATAAGACAGAAAATAAATAATAATAGCCTCGTGCAATTTATTTCACATTTATCACACTAAATGACAGGTGACGAACATAAAGCTTTGATGCATCCACACGACGACACGTACATGAATAGTACATCGCCATGCAGACGTTAGAAAGAGTTGTATAGCTTCTATGCAGTCCCAGTGGCCGCTTCCTCCGTGCTCTTCGCCTCCTCGGCCGTGTGATTGCCTCCTCCTGCAATAGGCGCAGTAGCCTCTTCGGGCTTCGCCTCGCTCGATGGTTCCTCCGTGCTCTCCTCAGCGTTCTCGTTGGACTCGACCACGGCCTGAACGCAGCTCACAGATTATATATGGAACGAAGAGTAGTGAAGGAGAACCGCCTGTTCTTATACGTACCTCGGTGGCCTCGGCGGGGGTGGAGGTAACGTCGGCCGGGGCTGAGGCAACGACTACTGGTGGCGGCACCTCAGGGGCCTGGCCGTCGGTGGTCTTGGGTTTACTCGCACAGCCGCCCATGGTTTCTTCTGGCTGTGGAGGCAGGAGGAGTAGTTGTTGCAGAGCTCGGAGGAATGGCGAGGAGGAAATACGTAGAAGGCTGTACTTATAGGGTAGGAGGTAAGAGAGAGAGAGGAGGAGGAGATGGGTGGTGTGGAGGATGTGTCTATGTTTAGTGAGGGAATGGATGGAGGAACGATGAGCAAGGGAATTACAAAAGACTCATTCAAATGGTCACTCACACCAAAAGAAACCCAAATGTATTGGTTATTAGCCTTGGGTTTCCAACAAGGCACATGGGACCTAAGAGATCCCTCAGCAAGAACTTGCTCCATGACTTTTCTTGTTGACCTCAACATTTGATTACAATATGACAAGAATTGACTCCTTGTTATAAGTAAGGCTAAGCAATCAAAGATTCCTTTCTCTTATTTTCTTTCACTTATATCACTTATTTGTAACTTCAATTATCAAATATGATCGAAAAGAGAATTCGAGAATTCGTCGAAAAGTGGAGTTACAAAAAGACCAAAATTTGATGGAATACCTGGTTCAATCTGTTTGATGTTCAAGTTAGGATTAAGATAAAAATAGAGTTATTGATGAACAATAATTGACCTTAATAATAATAAATTGATTGACTTTATAAGAGGTTGGTCCAAAAAAATATTATGCGATATGAGTAGAATATTTTCTTTTACTTGTGTCCTTAGCCGGTTCAAGTTGTTGTTAGAACCCTTGCATATTCTAAACTTGGGGTTGATCTCTTTAGGGGATCCGTCTCCTTGGAACTCTATAGGGGTTCCTTCCTCCAAGTTGCTGCTCAAAGGCAGGTTTTAGAACCCTTGCAGATTCTAACTTGGGGTTGATCTCTTTAGGGGATCGGCCTCCTTGGAACTCTATAGGGGTTCCTCCCTCCAAGTTGCTGCTCAAAGGCTGTAGAAAAGATTCATCTATTGCTTGTGAAAAGAGGAGGAATACATGACTATTTATAGGGTTTCTAAACCCTAACTCCTAATATGACTCCTACTCAAGACTCCTTCTTTACAAGATTCATATTTCTTTACAACTCCTAATTTATCTGTAAGAAACAATCTCCTAACCCTAGCCGGCCTCTTCACCTCTTTAATAAGAGTCGGCTTATGTAGGTTTTACATGCATGTCCCTCTCAATTAGGACTCTCCTAGCTAGAGTCATAACCGTTGCTTGCATATTTTTTTCTTAAAACCTTCAAATATAAGATGACAGAACATTTTCCTTTCATCATAAGTCTTTAGAAAAAAACCATAAATAATTATTTTTTTTCTAAAAGAAAGATCTTAGAAATAAAATGTAATTTAAAATGCAAAAAAAAGGAAAGACCTTAGCATCAAAACGTCCATCGATGAAAGCTCAAGCTCTTATAAAGAATCTAAAGGAGATGATCTTGAAAATGATGGCTCAACTACACATTATTTTGCATGAGATGTTAATATGACGACCCATAGGTTGACCATTTTCTCTCGTAGACCTCTCCCCAGTGGGGTGAAGAAGTAAGTACGTGTCAAATTGTCCACTAATATCACATTCATTTAATGAATAAATAGGTTTCTTTTTCAAAGAAAATAATCGTACATGTATATCTTGAATTACATTAATAAGTAGTTTTTAATTAATTTCTTGACAATTTTTTTATTGCATGTTTATCCTTAATCGATGATTCCATAAATTGGTGAAAGTAGTGGAAATATATAAATTATGTTAGGAGGTTGTAACCTTAGTAAAAGGGTTAATGAAATTAACGAATCACGAGGATGTGTTTTTATTATATTATATTATATTATATTATATTATATTATATTATATTATATTCACATATGATAAATATAATTATTTGTGACGCCAATTATTGTGTTAGTTATGTTCATTGTTAATTAGATACCTCATTAATCCACGTGTAGATAAGCACGGAAGATACTCGACATGACCGACCCATGAGGGAAGGGCAGCATATGTAATAAACCTTTGATTAGCCAAAGAACGTGAACGGAGAAGAAGCCGTGTTGCTCTAAATGCATCGACACGGATGCGCGCAAGGGGGCGCCCAATCCCTGGACGCGTCCGGCTTCAGCGGGCCGCTCCCATGGGTCGGACTCTACGCGGCCGCGGCCTCCGCCGCTTGCGCCCTGGCCATGGCCAGCGACGCCATCTCCGCCTTCCGCCGCCGCCAGCTCTGGTTCCCCTCTTTCCTCTTCTCCCTCAACGCCACCACCCTCACCCTCCTCTCCGTCGCCACAAAGCTCCCCCTCGACCTCTCCTCCCCCATGCCCTCCCGCCCTGACCAGCTCGCCAAGCTCAGTGGCTCTGCCCTCGTCGCCACCGCCACCGCCAACCTGCTCCCCTCCCTCGCCTCCGCCCCCGACGCCGCCTCCGCTGCGGCCGATCTCATCGCGCTTGCCATCCTGGTCATCACTGTCGCCGCGAACGTCTCCATCCAGATCGCCACCGGCGTCATCTACACCTTCGTCCCCGAGCATCTCGCCGTCCTCGTTCTCGCCCTCGCCCTTGTGATAATTCTCTGCTCCTCCGCCCTCGCCGTGCCGACCACGAAGCGGCTGCTCGAGGAGCAGTTCGATGACAAGTTCGGTTCGGCCTCCGACCCCGACGGCGGCCACAATTTCGACATCAACTCGCTCAGAGAGTCTGTGAAGCGCTACTGGTTGATGGCGCACACTTCCAGCCCGCAGTACGTGCTCGGCCGCACCGCCACCTGCACCGCCTCGGGGGCCTTTGGCCTCCTCACTTGCCTCATCCTCGTCGAAGCCTCCATGAGGTCCGTAATCAAGGACCCCCATGGCATGAGCTTCTGCAGTGGGACGTCGGATTACCAGTGGTCAACCACGGTCGTGTTCTTCTCTCAGGTGGTCGCCGTGGTGGTGGGCACTATTGCCCCGGCTTGGAGATGGTTTAACGCCGTCAGCTTCCGAGGGCCCTTCCAGCAGAGATGGAGCTGTAGGGATGAGGTCAGAGTGGAAAGGTACTGGATCCAGAGGCTAATCGAGTGGAAGCAAGATGCCTCCTCGACGTTCCTGGTCGACGGCAGCCATCGGAGCAGGAAGATGGTACACGAGCTCAAGAATGTCGTCCTGGTCTTGCTGACTAGAGCTCAGATTGTGGTGGTAGTGATCTGCAAGGTGGTGCGGTTGGCGTCCGTGTTGCCCACGAGCTGGATCCGTCGCTGCTGCAAATGTTGGTCGCTGAGATGGGGCTTAGTGTCCATTCCGAGTTCCTTGTCCACTGCCAGTGGTGCGAGCAGGACTCCTTCAGGTTTGGAACATCTGAGCAACTTTGTGCTGCATCTGGAAGGGGAGAAGCATTTGGTGAACTTGATGATGAGGAGCGAACGTGAGGACACGGAACGATGGATTCGGAAGGGCACTAAGAACCAACCTGCTCATCTGATTCAGTTGATCAGCAACCACGCTACTTTCTCCCAAGGATTTCAAGGTGTTTGTGAATTTGACAGTAGGAGCATTCCCTCCTTGGTCACCGACGAACCTCCTAATTGTTGGGAGCTGCCTTTGGTGACCCTCACTACGGTTGCGGTCGCTCTTCCTTACATCAAACCTGATTTGGTCAAGTCACTCCGGTGTGCAGTGAACGAAGGCCTCAGATATGTCAGGCTCGTTGACGAGCATCTGGACACGAAAGGGCTGCATAACATGAGGAAAGCAGGAGATAACCTCTGGCTGGGAGTAGACCTGTATGATAAGTGGCTGGACAAGGATCTCCACGAGTTAGTCTCCGAGGAAAAGAGTGGTAAGAAGATCATCGAAAAGCTAGGAGAAATTAGCAGAGAATGTGTTAGCAGCTTTGAGCAAAAAATGAGAGATGGTACTGAAGATAGGAGGAGCCCGCTGGAGTGGCCTGCAGACGTCTTAGCATCCAATTCTATGTACAGAGTGAGCAGTACTATCTTGCAAGAGTATGACGGCAAATTCGGGACGGATGACAAGTTATTTCTGTGGTTACAGACCATTATTTCTGACATATTCTGTGCTTGCCTCACCAATATACCAAGAGTCATTTACATGGAATGCATTTGTAGCTCAGTTGAAGTGAGGGAAAAGCGAGTGAGGGAGGCTGCTTTTCTTCTTGGTGAGGCTACAAGCATTCTCGAAATACTTGGAAATCCAGAAGTGACTTGCTTTTATCCTAAGAGCAAACAATACATTGAAGATTGGTGCATGACAAGGCAGGACCAAAATCCTAGTCTTCCTTTGAGTTCTTCTTAGAATCACTTCTGAGCCATTTTGCGTGATCATTCAGCATGCTTGTATTGGTTCTAGGCATTTACGAAGCAGTATTCGAAATTAGCGGTATCTCGTTGAGCTCCATTACATTTATCAATTTGTTATTCTGCGGTCTACATCCCATCTTGAAATTTTCATGCGCAAGATAATTATTAAGATGTGAGGGGCATTAGATGCATGCTTTGTTGCTGGAAGCCAAGAATCTTGGCAATGCAGGTGGGTACAATTAGGAGAGATGTGAATTGGCCACAGGCCCTTGCATTTACTTATTGGATGAAACAAACAAAGAAGTAAGATGCATGTGTTTTTGTTGCAAGATAAATGCTACAAAGTATTTGTTATTGAATTGTGAAGAGTTATGTGAGTAATGATATGTGTCCAAGAATCTCTATAGGAAATGTATTGTTGTGATGCTAACACAACACCAGCATAAAACTGCTCCCACAAATGCTACAATTTTTATTAGACACTGATGCTGTTTAATACACCGGCAATATATTTCTCTCTCTTTTGATTTCCCCTCCATCCTTTTTCTTCCTTTTTATCTGTCCTCTTTCATGATTTGATGCTCTTGATTCACCATGGTTTCGGTTTTTCTTTCTTTGATCCCCCTGTCACACCCGTGCCGTGCCGCCTTCTCTATTTTCACTTCACCTCTCCTTGGCTGAGTACAAGAACTCGACCACATTACAAGGCCGGTATCCATTCAAAACCTGTGGTTCTTTTGAAATTCAAACTATGATCTTATTGTTATATTTTTCTTACAGAGGGATGGCAAAGTGGCAACCAATCCCAGCACTGTTCTCAGGGAATGTCATTCCTGACCTTATCTTGCAGTAACATATCATCAAAGATACTGTCAACTGAGAATAAATCATGATCCTGTAGTAGTGCTTGTTTGTGTTACTCCATTCTTGCTATACATTCTCTTTTTTTCCATTTTGGTGAACTTTAGATGTGTTCCAAAATGTGGCATGTCTTGTAGGGAAAAGAGAAGGATGTTCACTGACAGCAAATACATGTCTTGTTCTCTTGCATTGTCAGAAAGACATGGTTTTTGTTATCTGATGTTCTATTAAATGTAGCTGCCAAACTCTGTTTTCTAATCATGTAGGTTTAAACCAAAATTTTATATCTTCATATATTTTCTCCTTAAAGGAAAAACCATAATTTCTTTGCCTTCTAAATGGATTTGGTTTACATCTTATTGGTGGTTGAGAGTCTCATTTTCCTATTTAAGCTATATTTTCTGCTTTTCTAATTGACTAAAATTCACCTCAGGGTGGTTGGAGTTGAATTGAGTCAAATCAAACTGGGAAAGAATGAGCTAATTGTTCTTTTAGGTTGGTGTGATTTATGTTCTCTAATCTCTTTCTTTGTTCTTGGGGTTCCTCTCTGTTTCAGCTACTTTGATTGTGTTTCTATATGACCTCTCTGTTTCATCTACTTCTTAATCAGATGCTCTTCATTTTAAAGTTTTGATACTTAGACAAATAAAATTAAATTTCTTCTAATGCTGAAATCTCTTCTATTACTCTCGAAGAGATGATATGATGATTTAACTTGTGACATATCTCTGATCACTGAGAGAATAAATCAATGGAGTAAGATGTATTAACTTTTGCTGGTTGTGCAATCCATTCATTACAAGCATAAGCGAGCCAAGAGCTGCATTCATGTACCACACATAGCTTCCTCTTCTACGGATAGAAGTGATGAGCAAATAGGAGAAGGGCATAAACTCTCATACAATTGACGATCTAAAAGGAACAGATGAGAAAGAAGGACAACTAAAACATCATGCCAACAATGTCAAGGTATACAAATTAAGAAAAACACAAGAAGAAATTTGTCAATAGCTATTCCACCTCCTTGATGTTATATCAAGGAGTTTTACAAGGGAAAAGGCACATAGGATGTGACATCTAATTTACACAGAGGAGTTATGGAAACAACATCATGTTAGTGCAGCAACATTGGTCAGATCCTGAGGAATATTTTGGACTTAGAAGGCCACCCGCTGCTAGTGTTGTTGGTCGAGGGTAGAGTTTAGCGTGACGAACAAATTGCCCTTTCACTCGAGGCCGCTGCTCTGCAAGTAACTTTCTGCTGTGATAGCGAACCTGTCAAACTCAGAATCAATAGATTGAAGTCAATGGTCTACAAATGAAGATGAACAAAAAACTGCAATCTGATTTGCTTTGTCTCCATCTAAAAATCACATATGTTCTATAACAACAATAGGAACAGAGACCGGAATGTTTTGACTGTTCAAAGTCACTATATGGATCTTTTGTCGCTATTGAGTCTTGAATAAAATAATAATTTTAGTTAAATAAGGAGATTGATAACTTCTAGTAAAAGCTTCTTGTATCTCTTGTATCTCTTCTATCTCTCATTGCATCACTAGAACTAATTATTTTACCTCTATGAACTATAGTATCTCTAGGTCCTCCCTCATTTTATCATCTATTGATCTATTGAATGAATACATAGTTGTTTATAAATGAAAATATTTTTTTACTGTTCTTATGTTCTACACAGCATTCTTATCTCAAGAATATAACATTTTCCTCTTAATATAAAAAGTATCTGGTGCTAACCATGATCCTCTCCACTTTAACCAGCCAACTTTGACTTATCAATTTTTTAATCTTGTTAAATAATTAATTTTATTTGTTATAATTTCTTGTTCACCCAACTTAACAATAACCTAAAAAATTATTCTCTTGATATTTACTAAAATTACATAAAATGTACTCAATCTAAGTCTTAATTTAAAATTTATCTATGTAAGTGAAATTTAGAAGGCCAAAACCATAAAAACTTAAAACTGATCTTTGATGTTCTCACATGCTAATAGAAAACTCAAAATATATACACATTGTAGTCCTAACATTAGTTCTAATGGAGTGTTGTCCTGACATGAGTTCTAACACAAGTGATTACTCTATCATACATATCCTTTACAATATCAACATAAATCTTCCTCTTATAAATCTCACTATAACATATCTCTAGAGTATCATAGTAATATTAACCTTCATCTGTCTCTTCTAAATCTCACTATAGCACATCGCCAGAGACTATCATAGGGTTTTTCTAAATAAATTAAACCATATTTAAGTCTTCCTTTTTCTCTTAACAAGTTTTCATTCATTATTTTGATCAGTAACTTCGAGACATTTTTGAAAACACTAAAATATAATTGAGTACCTTTTTCTCGAAGCATCTGTCTTTCCTCTTTTGTCGAAATTTGTTTAAAGCCATTTCTCTTTGGCTCATGCTACAATTTATTGGCTTCGTTCCTTCACAAGTCAATTTCCCCTGATCAGTTAGCCTCACTGTCATGGGCCTCAAGGTATTTGTTGTAGAAGTGCATCCAGTAGTTCCATCGGGAACACTGCTACATTCACTGATGTTGAGATGACTTCCTTCACCATTACAGACAATACCACCAACACTCTCACCAGCCACAGATGAAACATGCCTCTGTTCATCAAGTTCCATGTGTTCTTCTTGATTTTGTGCAGAATGATAAGATGAGCTTCTGGAATTATTCTCATCTGGAAGGTCACCTTGCATGAAGTTTTGAATCCCTTGGCACGGTTGGTTTAATGAGTTTGTCTGTATAATCCCTTCCATCCATGAAGATGAAGTGGTACTCCAAAAATGGTGGCCTGATGGCTGATAGATCATGTGTTGTGTTGCTGTATCATACCCAGAACATAGAGGCATGCTTCCAACTGGAAGAGGCAATGGAATAACTCGAAGGGGGATGCATTGAACTGGAGGTTCCACAGCTGGAGATTTGGTCTCTTCCATATTTTCACTTGAATATTTGTAGTTTAATAGAGGTTCAGTGCAATTCTGACCACTGCTTCTGGATCCTGAATTCTGTTGTATCAACAACGGAGGCAGTACTGTCCTGCTATTGTACCTGCAGTGAATTATAGTTCGAGTGATTCTCTGACAAAACTATAGAAAAAGAAGGCAAATGTCTACAAGAATTCCAACTTTCTTTAATTATAGAAAAGATACCCAGTATTTTGTAGAGAAAGATCCTCCACAACTTTCACAGAACAGAGGAGAAAATGTTCATTAATTAGCAAAGATGTAAAATTAACGGCTTGAATGGTCCACCTGATTCCCTTCTTTATTGATACAGAAAAGAACATGGACTGTTGAACAAGACATGCTACTTAGAAGGGTTGCAGTAACAAAAATAAAAATAAAAATAAAAAATGGATCCAGTCACAGAGGAAAAAAGGGGATATGATGAATTAGTATAAAGGAAGTAACCTCTCTCAATGAAATTTCTGACACCATAATCTCAATTTAGCGCCAATAGATTAATAAAGTTCTTGCTAAAATAGGAGAATTAATGTCTGCAGCCTTGCTCTAAAAGCAAAGAGGTTGTTTCCATATAGTTTATATCCAGTAAAGAAAGTGACCATAAAATCCAGCTGCAAATGAGAGAGAAAAATCCTTCTTTCACATAATAAAAATTCTACATTCTAATATTTTGTTTCAATATCCACCTTCCTTTATAGAAATTGAGCAGTAATATGGCATCAGCTTTAATTGTTTTTCTACACTAAATGATGACAATAGCCCTCAAGTCAGTCATATGCATACCAGGACACTATTGTTCTATTGGCACAAACTCTAGAAACCCTTGTGCCTTTGAAGTATTGTACTACTATTCTCCAGCTCTTATAACTTGGATGAAGCTCTTTGAAGCCCCTCTTGAAAACTTTCATTAAACATATCCCTGGGGATTAAATTACTTCAACTTCTTTTTCATGTAAAAGAAAGAGGTGCATGCTGGAAGTTTGACTTAATTTTTCATCTTCAGAACTTTAAGAGTTCCGCTAATAAGCCCAACAGTATCTCCTAAGTCCTACTAAACATATACAACCAATCAGATGCCATGTCAAATTTTTTAACATCATGAAGCTTCTTATATGCAAAAATCATGTAAGCTTGACCAAACCTGGTAAGATAAACTACATAATTCTTCAAAAGTTTTATTACCAGGGGAAGAATGACAACTTTCACTTCATATAACCTACAAATGCACTATTTGAAAATAAACATGTGCCTGTTGCTTCAAAGTAAAGCCTAATCCTTAAAAGGGTGCCATTATGAATGATGAATCCTCCAAGGCTGGGATCGGGGAGGATCAAATCTATTCAGCCATACCCCTGTAATGTAAAGAGGTTGTTTGCACCAAGGTTCGCAATACCGTACCGTACCGGTATTTCGATTTGGGCTCAGTACCGGTACGGTACGGTATACCGAGTATTGTAGCACTATAGCAGTGCTACAGTACTCTCGGACCGGTAACAATCGGTCCACGTACCGACAACCTGTCGGACCGGAACGTACCGCCTATACCGGGCAGTACGGCTCGGTACGGCAGACCCTGGTTTGCACAATTAGAGGCATTGCACCTAGGGTGATAATAGAGCAACTTGAATATGATATTAACTCTCAATGCATAAACCTAATCTTGATGCCAGTGATATTGAAAAAAAAAAACTGAACAAGTAAAAGAAAGCTGATCAGAACAAGAGAGTATTTTCACATTAGACCACAGGAATTTTCTGGTTAATGTTATGATTTATTAATTCAAACATCAAAAAATTATTAAGTTGTGAAAAAAGCATTATTAAACACTCACAGTGAGAAGGCCGATGAACTTGAATGGTTCCATGTATTGTCTCCATCACACTCTAGTTTCTCAGGGAATATTCCTTCAAATCTTTTCAAACCGAGCTCCAAATGAGGTATGGGATTAGACTTGCACATAAAGCCAACATCATGAACTGCTATATTAGAAAAACCACTTTGAACAGTAGTACTGTCTCCAGATTGAAATACACCCTGTGGTTGATTATCAATCACCCGGATCAAATCAACAAGATCCCTAGATGTTATGTCACGGTGACATTGCCAGCCATTTGTTGCATTGGTGATACTGTTGGGGGCCAGGCATTCGTTTTGTGTATCATCTATATTTTCATTGGATGCTGTGCATAAACATGTTCTAACAGGATCAGTTTATCTCAGTTCATAAAGCGCCAGATATCATAAAAGAAATTTGAAACTATAAACATGGAAAAATAACACCATTAGCTGCATTTTCTTACCAAATGATGCATTATCAAATTGAATATTCTTTCCATCATCCAGAGTTGTTGGTGCATGTAGCTTTTGTTGATTAAGCTCCATTTGAGTACTCTCAGCTTCCACATCTGAGCTTGTACAAGAGCTCTGCATAAGAGGTGCCAAATTGTGCAGTGTGAATGTAAAACTCCAGTTTTCGAATCAACAGTCAAAACATTGTCAGAAGCATGCAAAAATACATTAAGATGATGGCATGTATTTTATCAGTGGAAACTATTCTATAAAATATATGAGCAATCTAGTCTTTACAAACAGAACAAAATCCGAAGAAACAAAATGGCAACTGAGATTTTCATAAAAAAATATCTCCTTTTGAACTTGAATAGTCATTGAGCTACCAAAACAAATACAAGGTTAAAAAAAATTACTTGCAAAATCTCCAATCTAATTTTTGATAATTAAGCAATAAGTAGAAAAAAATTCGATTAATAATTTCATAATAACAAAAGAATCTTTCCAAAAAGTATAGTTATATAGATGCTGCTGACTGCTTAAGTTCTCACCAGAACAAATGCAAATCTTATCATATATGATAGACATTAAAAGTTAAGAAAGTATGAAGATTTCTTACTTGAGCATCACTCATTTGCTCCTTGCACTCCTTATTTGCCTGTATTATACCTAAATTCTCGGTAGAATGTTCTTCTTTACCAGACTGAGCTGTCAGTTTATGCTTTGCATCACAATTGACTTGAATCTTATGAATGTCATCCTGTTCACTTGCCTTTTAGACAATGCAATTATGCAAAGATCAATATATGCTCAAATAAGGACCAATATGAAACTAAAGCCACACGTTAATTTAGAGGAGATAATGATAACTAAGGATGCAAATGAATCTTACGATTTGCCTTCTCCAGACATGCTGCCATAAATTCCTCAGCTCATTCTTGCGAAGTGGTTTGGTAAGAAAGTCAGCTGCACCTTTCAACATGCATTTGAAAACCATGCTGGTAGAATCATGTGAAGACATCACTGGATGAATCAAAGGAAAGTGTTTATTTGTGACAAAAAAAATTACTGCTAAGAAAAACTTCTGAAGAACAATAGAAGTAGGAAGTCAAAAATCAATTGCATCATACTTATGACAGGAATGTTCTTGAAGGTGTTGTGATCCATCATCATGGTGAGAAGGCCAAACCCAGAGATTGATGGCAAGTCAACTTCAGACAAAACAAGGTCTATAGTCTGGGGTTTTTGCTTCAACGTGTTCCATGCCTTTAAGCCATCTGACGTTGCAGCAACTGGTGAATTCCAAACAAAGAAATTCTAAGAAAATGTGAATCGTTCAAATGTTAATATACCTTGAAAATGAAAAGCATAATACACTTTACCAATGGAACTACAAAATGAAGAACCTTAAAAATATGATTACTGGCTTATTGCATCATAAAATACTAAAGCAAGCAGTAAACATTAGTTAGTTAATCTGAAAGATTAAGCACACAGCTGAAATATATGTACAATGCAGAACCAAGAACCCACGTCATGTAAGGATCTGTAAAATAAACATTTGCAAGGCATTTATATGCTTTAATGTGACACATCCGATATAACTCCTATATTGGCATGGTCCTAATTACTCTAGAAAACCTAATCTCAATTTTTCACATATACTAAGCACATGATATCTAGCAACCGAAGATAAAATGAACCAATATGACTCAGCTTTCTACTTCAAACTATTCATTTCTTTTCTTTTCTTTTTCCAAATATCAGTGCCTCTTCAATGAAACTTTTGGTTTCATTGAACTTACTTTAATAACCCTCCCTAACTGCAATACAAAATTCAAGGATTAATGCAAAGCAAGAGTCTACAAATTTATCATGGTCACCAATCAATTCATCAAGTAATCATATCCAAACAGAGTCTCGATATGTAAAATTCCCCAGAGAGTCCATCGGAACAAACATCAACTTTTCCCCCTCTAAGAAGTCTTTATTGCATCTGATCAATGTCAATACAACCACATAAGTGGAAATTCTGCAGTTGAGTCCAACAAATCAACTCTATAAGCAATTCAATTTTACTTAAGTTTGAAAAAAGAACAAAAAATTGAGCATATATAATTATCGTCACCAGTGAACGACCGCAAAAGTAAATAAAGCATTTCCGTCAGCAAATGGTTTCTCAATTCCACCCATTTCAGAAAAAGTATCATTCCAAATGAAGTTTCTAAAACCATAACGTATTGCAAAAAATTGAACCTAATATACTTCCAAATTCCAAAGGCCAATTGAGAGAAAAATAAACACTTCGGACTCAACCACAAGAATAAATAAACAAATAAATAAATAAACATAATCGATTCTTCTAACATAAACTCCCCCATCTTTTCACTTGAATTGGTAAGAACAGACATACTAATGATGGGGATCACGTCAAAGCATCAAAGGATCAGTGGAAGAAGCGAAAAAAGGGATCCCATTTACATATGAAAGAGGAAACGAACCTCTGTAGCCACAGTTCCTAAGGAGGGCCGCGATGATCCGCCTGGTGGATTCGTCCCCTTCCACGAGCAGCACTCTCACCGGCATCTTCGGCAAGAATCTTTCAGCCCCCTCCTCTTCTTCCCTTCTCCCTTCCCTCTCCTGTCTCGCCCCCATTTTCCACCACCAACCCAAACCTCCCTCTTCTTCGACGAAGGACCAGAAGGAAAAGAGGAACCAAAGGACCTATTTACCACTCATCTCATTCTCTAGTGCGTGCGGTAAGCGATGCCGCAGCAATCCGCTCCTCCGCCACAACCAAATCTGCCACCCGAGAAAATATCTTCCGTTTCCCCCCATCTTACTGGCGGGCGAGCCACGTCAACGCATTCCCTCGGTTGCCGCTACCCGAGCCTCGCGGGGCCCGGATTACGTGTTTCGAGAAGGGCCACCCGTTCGGATTCTTCTTCCGTGCATCCGATTCGGCCCGGAATCGGTCGACCACGAAACGAAACGTGTCAACAGTGAAAGATATTTCGGGGAAGACGCGTGGCAGATCATCATTACACGGGGACCGTGCGATGAAGGTTCGGCTGCGATCGCGGAGCAAGTTTTAGCATCCGTATCCCGCGGATGTTAGTGGGCCGTCCAAGGTGGAGCCCGAGGAGACGAGGAGCGGCACGCGGTGGAGCAGGATTACTTGCAGCGTGCGTAGGGGAACATCCAGGGGTGTCGCCGTCGCTTGAGGGATGTCTCTTCGGCATAAGAAACGAGCATGTGATTGGCTGTGGCATCTCATTTTTCCCAACCCATTTGATATTTGGGTCATTTTACTTAATAAAAAACAGAATAATTTATATTGATTGTTTCGAATCGGATTGAATTTTATTAAATCTATGAACGAGTATAAGTCGAGTGTAATCAAATTTTTTTCATCAATTTAATTAATTTATATTTTTTTTTCTTCTAAAATTGCTATATATAATTTTAAAATATTTAATATTATTTTTTAATTCTTGTGATTTTAGGGTGAATAAATTTTTAGAAATTTTTTTTTTAGTTGAATCAATGATCAAATGTAACCCGTTGTATTTTTATCAAATCAATTCAAACTTCTCTAAACTACTAACATGAGATGAGATGATAATAATATGTTTGGCATCATTTTCTAATTTTTATATGAATGTAGAGTCATTATTTTTTTAAAATATGATACTTTTTGACTAAATTTATGATCTAGTGTAATTCTTTAAATTTTCAACAAATATATCTAAACTTCTCTTAAACTACTAGAGTGAGATTCTAATATATTTATTATTTTTCTGAATTTATATAAATTTAGGATTATTAATTTTTGAAATTTGATATTATTGTGTTGAATTTATGATCAAGTGTAATCTATGTATATCTTTTTTTAATTTTTACTAAATATATCTAAACATCTCTAAAACTACTATATGCTAATATGTTTATTATCATTTTTTTTCTTTTTTTTTTATGAATTTATGGTAATTTTTTAAATAAAATATTTTTTTGTTAAATTTATGATCAAATGTAACTTTTTGAACTCTTAATTACACCTATCTAAAACTTCTCCAAAACTACCATAGTGATATGCTAATATGTTTATTATCTTTTTTTTACATGAATTTAGAGTAATTAATTTTTAAAAATAAGATATTTTTATATTGAATATGTGATCAAGCGTAACTCAAGTGAAATTCGAGTTAATTTTCATCAAATCCATCCAAAATTTAGTTTATTGACTTAGTTTTCAAAAGGGCAAACATTATCATCAATTAATAGATCAAATGGACATTAATTAATTAGACAAGATTGTGCGTAATGACGTATCCAATTTGTGTGTTGACAAACATCTAACATAAATTTATATAATAGAAATTGCCAAAACCTCCTCTCTTTATTTTTACCCCTAAAAAAATGATCCTATTTTTATTTTTATTTTCCAAATGATGTCCCTTATTTCCAATAATATAAAAAAATATTCATATCAACCGTAACGAGATATTTCTTTTGTAAGTTTTGAAAACATCATATTAATCGTAGATAGTTACAATGTTTTTATTTGGCTCAATTATACTATCAATCAATAGCATTATAGCATTGAAACTGATAAAAGGTATTTTTTAATATTATTCGAAACAAAGGAAAATACCGAAAAACGAAAACAAAGGATAGTTTCGAAAAACAAAAACAAAAAGGGCGAGAAAGTAAATACCTTCCAACAACCAACTATACGAAACGCCCATATTTACGCTGAGCGAAGGCGACCACAATTACACCACCGAAAATGAACAGTGCTGCCTCGTCGAAGTGGTTGCCAAATGCACATACGCAATGGCGACAGCCTCATCCTTCGTTGCAGATGTTGATTTGGAACCATTAAAGAAGTACATATATAATTCACGCCGGTTAGCAGTCGGTATCACATGACACAGATGATGAGGTCGTCTTCGAGTGTTTGTTCGAGCTTTGCTTTCGAGGTATACTTTTTGTTGGTCTGATGCCATCTTCACAAACGTATTCAATACACAAGGTGAGTACTTTCATGGAGCTTTTATGAAGGAAGAGAAGAGGAAGAGGGGGAGAGAGAGAGAGGTGAGTACTTTCACGGAGCTTTTATGAAGGAAGAGAAGAGAGGAAGAGGGGGAGAGAGAGAAAGGTGAGTACTTTCATGGAGCTTTTATGAAGGAAGAGAAGAGGAAGAGAGAGAGAGAGAGAGAATGGCGGACTTGAGCAGTGAGGAGAACGCATCGTCAAAGAGCACTAGCCTTCTCCTCCAAATCGTTGAACACCCTGACGGATCCGTCTCCCGTCCCTTCGTCCCGATCTCTGCGCCCTCAGACGACCGGCCGGACGCCGCCGTCCTCTCCAAGGACGTCCCTTTAAATCCCACACACGACACATGGCTCCGGATTTACCGCCCCAGCGTCGTCCATCATACCACGAAGCTCCCCATAGTCATCTACTTCCATGGCGGCGGCTTCGTCGTCTTCAGCGCTGCTTCCACCTTCTACCACGGCTTATGCGAGGCCATGACCGGTGCGATTTCGGCTTTAGTCGTGTCGCTTGAGTACCGCCTGGCCCCGGAGCACCGCCTCCCTGCGGCGTACGAGGACGCCGTGGAGACGGTTCTGTGGATCCAATCCCAAGCTCGAGATCCGGCAGCGGGAGAGCCGTGGCTGGTACACCATGGGGATTTCTCCCGATGCTTTCTCATGGGCAGCAGCTCCGGGGCGAACATGGCGTACCACGCCGGACTTCTCGCTACGGCCCTGGAGCTGCTGCCCCTGAGGCTGCTGGGGTTAATCCTCAACCAGCCTTACTTCGGCGGGGTGGAGAGGACCCCATCGGAGATCAGATCGGAGGACGACCCCATTCTCCCGCTCCAGGCCAACGACACGCTGTGGCGCCTGGCGCTGCCGAAAGGCGCCGAAAGAGACCACGAGTTCTGCAACCCCGTGGTGGCAGTTCCACCGGAGCTGAGGCATCTGCCGAGGTGCTTGGTGAAGGGCTGCGAAGGGGATCCGCTGGTGGATCGACAGCGGCAGTTTGTAAGGATGCTGCAGAGGGAAGGAGCGAGCGTGGTGGCTCGGGTGGACGAAGGAGGGTTCCACAGCGTCGAGCTCTTGGATCCGATCAGGGCAGAGTCCCTGTTCGCGGAAGTCCGGCGGTTCATTCGCAATGATCTCTGAGAAGAAGAACAACACGTACGTGCCGTCCTCATTACTTCTCCATGCATGTCCGATTTAACGTGAACTTCCTCTGTTGTGTAAACCCATTACATTCTGCGATTGTGAACTGTTGAGATGTCGTCAATAAATACTATAAATCTACTAAGAGTTCATCCGAACAACAAATCTTCACTTAGGATCTCCTTCTAATTATTGATCGTCTTCCTTGTTATATATGTATGGACAATGGAAACACCAGATAAAAGCACAAAGGGAAAACAACTGAGAGTTAAAGCTAAATAACTCGTCTTTTTTTGTGCTCAGAGAGAGATTAAGCAACAAAAAATGACAAGCATCATATTGACAGTACAACATTACCATTAGCAGCACACCAATCAATCTCTTGGAATAAAACCAAATGTTGAAGGCAAAAGAGGAGAGGAAGAAAGGAGAGGGTGCCTATGAACAGGAATCAGTAGTACCAAACAGAGTTCCTTGGTTTCTTGTTGGGAGTTGGAACAGAGGAGATCTGAGGCACCATGAACGCGTCGTCGCTCCACCGCTCCTTCCCGGACTTATCTCTGTGTGGGAAGCTGCTTGCTACCTCCTTGTCCACCAGCCAGTGCTGGTAATGAGCGGCCGGAGGACAGTGCGGAAGGAACTGCGGCGCGTGGGCCGCGCAGATGTCTTCCAGCCCTCCGCCATGCAGGTCCAAACATGGAAGCGACATATTCACCTGGACGATACGGTAACAAAAGTTAGATTACTGTGGTAAATGGTAATTAGATCTGAGAAAGATTGGATCTTTGAACATGTAGTTGCAGACCTCGAAGAAACCATCCATGGCGGGGGCGGCGGCCGTGTCTTCAACCAGAAGGTCCTCGACGTGCCAGCCTGGGCACGTCTTGGTGAGGTACTCCGAGATGCTACTGGCATTGCCGCTGCTGGTGGCGCTAAAAGACGCGCTAGCTGAGGGAAAAGCAGCAGTTTTGATAGGGTTGCCTGGGACCACGGCGGCGGTGGGGTCCGCCACCATGGCCTGGCCTTTCTTGCTCTTCCAGATCGCACCGTCCCTGCTGTTGGCTGCCGCGGCCGCCTCTGTGTCGGGAGCCGAGAGAGGCGCGGAGGAGAAGCGGACGCCAGTGAGAAGGAACCTGCTGTGCTTCATGGTGAGGTGGTTGGTGCTATGTATGGCGGCGTCGCACTCTGTACAGAGGATCGCTCGGTCCTCTTGGCAAAACAAAATCGCTCTCTTCTCCTGCAAATCACACAACCCAAAACCCAAATCCTTTTGTCCGTAAAGATTCAAACCCACTCGAATAGCTTCTTCCGGTGCTTGCTGAGAGTACCTGACAGACGTCGCAGAGGGGGTTGGAGTGGACGGAAGGGTAGTCGAGGGAGAAGCGGCGGTGCTTGCCGGAAAGCTTGTTGGCGCAGTGCACCCGGCGGTCGCAGGCGTCACAGAGGGCGGCCTCGTCGGCGCAGCAGAACACCAGAGCCTCCTTTTTGCCGCAAACATCACACAGTATCTTCATCACACAGCCGCCTGATTTCCACTCCTCTGCTTCTGTTCCTCCTTGGCGGAGCGTCTTCTTCAACCGCTGGTCAATGGAAGCATGGAGGGAGATAAGACTCTGACGGTGGAGGAATAAATCAAGTGTAGTGGGGGATCTATTATAGAAGATGAGCTGAAAGAGAAGAGAGAGAGAGAGAGAGAGGCGACAAGAGGAGGGTTCCCAAGAATTAATGCTCACGTACGATGGCGGCCAGCCAAGGAATCCTCGTTTCCACTGCAACGATGCCTTATCATCTCTGTACGAGATGGCACGCCTGACGCACGTAGGTGAAGCCCCGTGGTAACTAACAAGCACGACTCGCTCCACTGTGGCTCATGTCAACGACGCATAAGAGACACGGTTATGGTACATCGATATCACGTCTCCGTCACGGCAGCATAGCGGACATAGGTATCTTTATGTACATCCCCACATGAATGAATGCTATGTATGCATCACATGGCGTCACGTAGAATGATCTCATCGCTGTTCGAGTGTCGCATCACTGACACGGCACTGATGGAAATAACACGGTTCGCACCACCGACATGTTATTATTCTCCCAAGCTTTCCTATCACTCGAAAATATGCGATTATATATTTTGAATTATTTATGTATCATCTCATATATATATATATATATATGGATGCAAAAGATATAAGGTAAGATAATATTTTTCAAATAATATTTTTCTTTTTTAATCCCATAAATATTTTTTTTTCTATCGACGTTTTGATTATCATCACTTCTGTCTTCTTCTGTCCTTTTATGCCCTTTTTTTTCTTCTATCGTCATTGTCTATTTTTCTTTCTTTCTTTTTTTATTTATATTTTTATAAAAATAAAATTTAAAAAAAAATTGATTTCGAGATTATAAATAAAAGGTATTCATGAGATTATAAAAATTAAAGAGCATGATATCGTAAAAAAAAAAAAATCTTTTCTTAAAAATCACTTAGGTATATGCATCTCGGTCTGTAATTGATTATTTTATCTTTTGTTGTGTAACTGTTCAGAGCTTGTGGATCCCGAGTGAGGCATTTTCTCTATCCTGTTCTCTCTTTTGTGGGTTCTAAGGGATATGGGAGGCTTCGGAGAGACTGACATTTGCGGACGGACATGCAAGGGTGCCGCACGACTTAGACAAAACTAGCTAAGTCCGTGACAGATGATATCAGAGTTTGATTCAATCTAATCCGCTTTTCAAGTAAGACATATGATTCGAGTTCATCAAAATCAAGAAAATTGGGAACATGTCTAATGAAAATAACTTAAATTAGCATATATTTTTAGAATTTATCGATTGACACTTCATCTTCGTATCCAATGAGATTAATTGGTGAGCTGGTCCTTGAGCTAGTAGTGACTCCCAAGGCGTCGTAGCATGTAGAAGATGGACCTGTAATAATTGGTAGCTTCCAAGCTCGCCCAGCTTGAGCTTCTTTGTGGCTTCAAAAGATAGATAGATAGATAGATAGATAGATAGATTGCCCATAAAATGTCATCCATCACTTTGGCGGCATTAGTCGTTCCATTATTGGGTGGTCCGTTGTGCCCATAAAATTTGATTCCGACATGATATCTTGTAATCGAGTTCCCATTTTGTACATCCCAACTCGGTTGCTCAAGTGGCCCATACTATGGCACATGGGAATAAGGAACACTTGCATTTGAGATTCTTTTCCTTTATTATTTTTTTTTCTGACTCAGCAAAGTAGAAAGCCTTACATTAGATTAGATTATGTAGTTCTATATAATTAGATAAAATATATTATATAAAAAAATAAATTTTGATTATGGTTATCGATCAATAAAAAAAAAAGTTCAATTATAATAGAATTTTTTAGGAAATGAACTTGATGAAAGATGACACCTAGGATTTCTACGCTTGCCTATAAAAGGAAAAAATATATTCTAAAGACTTAATGTGAATAATACGAATATACAAATATATAGATAAGAGAAAACGAGAATAAGAGATATAATTGAGAAATTACATATCGTTCCTCATCTTTCCTTTCTCCCTCACGAAGGATAGAAAAGAGAGAAAAAGTTAAGTTTAATTCATCTTATAAATTGACATCATTATAGTTTTTGGATCTTATAACTTACAAATCAGATAAACATTTTATTAACAAACATACACATCGTAAATTTAGATTTATTGTTATTTGATTTCAGATTTTGATATTAAAATCTTTTACATAATAGTATAAATATGATTTTTATGCTTATAATCATTCTTTGTAAACTTTGAATATATATATATATATATATATATATATATATATATATATATATATATATATATATATATATATATATATATATATATATATATATATATATGAGTATTTGAATCATCTAATAAAATAGATACAATCATTTATTGCATGAGATTTCATATTGTCAAGTGGTCCACCTGAGATTTGATAGATTTGTTAGATGAGGATTTAAACTCTTAACCTACATCACCAATAAATTAATTATTTACATACATAAGAAATTGGAGCTCACACTCAAACGCACATTTAAAAGATGCAATTTTTCCCACTACTGTATATTGAAAAGAGTATGTATTTGAGTGACATCAAATAAACTACAGACAAATGAATTAAATATTTCTTTGTGAATAAGAATTACAGATGAAGCAATCCAATATGTTTGATTTTTCATCCCCCATTTGTAAGAACACTAACAACCTTTTGTTCTACCAAATTTTACAACTTTTTGATAGAAAAAACAAATTTCTTCCGGTCTCATTTGCCAGATGAAAAAAAGAAATGCCTTTACATCAAAATGCGGAGAACGGCAAGGCCAACAGCAGATATGGAAACAACAGTTCCGATGCAGTATTTTATCACCTCATATTTCGCTGCCTCCAACTGGGCCCTCAATGCATGAATTTCCTGTAGAAAAAGACCCATAACCTATCGTTAGTCTTATTAATTACACTGTAAAGGAAATGTCATCGACGTAACTTTCTATGTCATACCCGGTCAAGCTTGGTAGTGATGAGAGTCGTTTCAGCATTCTGCTTCGCTTGTTCATCACGGATGCGCCTACGTTGAAGAGAAGCACAAGTAGATCAATATGAATTGAAGAAGTGGATCTCTTTTAAGTTCAAGATAAATTGACTGTTATTTCTAAAGACAAGTTCCTGAAAGCTGACTACATATCAATCAGATTGGTACACACCAAAAAACAAACGAATAGAAAACATATTTCCATCAAATAAAAACAACGTTGAACAAAGTCTCTACCAACCGAAGTATATTCAACGTATGAATTCATTAATCAACATGCAAATCAAAAAACAAAAACAGAATAGCTCCTGGAATTTTGCAACTTACCCCCTTTCAAGGTTTAGATCCAAGCGTTGGCCTGCAGTGACTTTGTCAATCTCATACCTGCCGCAGAACAGTGAAGCTTAGCCTTGTCAGTAGTTGCAAGATTCATTGTTATTTCAAAATTAAAAGGGACATGAGACAAATGCGGGTCAAACCTGAGCTCACTGTGCATTTTTTCGATGTCAGCATGAAGCTTTTCAGTTTCGCGTTGCAATGAAGAGAAATGATGCTCCTGTATCCAGATTGATATGAACTTCAGAAAACTGACTTCAACGAATATTGCACAAGCATGGGTCATCTATTATTCACATAATAATATGCTCGGGTATTAATCAAGGATGAGAAGACTGCACCCAGAGTAAACGTTTTCAGTTTGCCTAAACAAGTTGTGTGCATGTAAAGTACCAAGCAATTTGCACAGAAAGAGACACGAAAAGGGAGATATTATGGTGTCATAACTAATCAAAACATAGTTAAGCTAGCTTGCAAAAGTCAAAATACTGTAGTATATGCCAAAAGAAAAAAAAAGTTAAAAATCTACTAGGAAAGATCAAGTTCTTGAAAAAGTCACGATCAACATTGAAGTGTATGATAATTTAGGAGTTGCAGCAGATTGTAACACACAAAAATGTGTTACTGGGTCACTTGATAATTAATATTTCATTTTGAGTATCAACTGCATACTCAGGAGCAAAAGCTGCAAAGATCTTAAAAGAACTTAAAGCAGCAACATGCAAATCTAAATAATAGGGACCCTTTTGCCTTATAGGGTCTCATTATATTTATTTTGTGATCTTCGTGTCACCAACATCTCTTATATATAACACAAAGGGGAAGTATCTAAACGCTATCTTCTAACTAGCAATCCTCACACCCTTCTCCAAACTCTAAATTTTGATGACTATAATTTACTTTGTTGCAATTCTCCCTAAGCTAGACATAAGCCACTGACGGAGCAAATTGTTCTACTTACAGGTGATATGCCTAGGATCATCTTAACTTCAGATTTGACCGTGTTAAATCCTTTTTCCGTCTCCCTCATCTTAGTTACTAAAATCCAAAGGATAATAAAAAGAGTTAACTAATTTCATGAAATTATTAAAATAGACCTAGCTTTATCCCTGAATTCAACTTCAACTAAGGACTGAAAATTTAGATACCCTTTCCTGCTCCCATTAAAATATATTTACCACAAAAAAAACCAGCCTGACACCCAACTTTCAATCACAAAACAAAAATAAATATATGGCAGACGAAGTTAAAGATGATCAGCTCAAACTCATCTGTCTATTAGCCAATGCAGAATTCTATCCAATCCATGCATGTTGCTAAAGGTAGCAGTTTTTCTCCAGTAATCGAAAGAGAGAAAATGTCAACCAGATGAAATCCCTAAAACCATATTCACTTGTACGAGGGAAGAAACAACCTTTTTCAAGAACAACCAAAGGATTATTTAGAAAGCAAAATTAGGATAAGAATGCCATACTTGGGAGCTTTGTATTTCCGACTTGAACTTGGAGAGATTCGCGTCTTGAATCAACTCGCTCTACACAGATTGTTACGATCAACGTTAACAAGAACACCACTACTGCATCGACAAACAGACAGGGAGATCCAAATCCAAACCTTCTGCATCTCCGCCTTGGAGACAAAGGATTGGGCCACGCTCTCCAGGCTATGATTCAAAACCTCCGTGATGGAGGACGTGATGGCCTCCGCATGCTTCGAGGGGATGCCTTGCGCCTCCAACCCTCTGACCTACCAGAACCAAGAACACCTTGAGATCATCCAAAATGCAGACACGTCAGATCGAACGGTCTCATCTTACCAACGCCAAGGTGTCGACGAGGAAAGCCCTCTTTCCATTGGTCTTCCCGAGCTGCGAAGAAGAAATGGACCGAGCCGAGCAACCGAAAGGGGCGCCACCGCCCGTGGACGTCGACCACCCTGATCTCCTAGACAATCGAAGCGCCGCCCCTACTCTCCTGCAAGCAATAGCTGCAGTACCGGACATCGGAACCAATTCCCGATTCCAAGGGAAGAACCAAAATCAAGAAAAAAAACGAATTTTTTTCTCTCGAAAGGAAACGCGCTTGAATTGTTGGGAAGGAAGGTGGAGTTCGCTAGGGAAGGAGAGATGAGGAAGAAGGGATCGTATGCCTTCCGACAATCCACCCTCGCTTTACCTTCGACTCTAATTTCTATTGATAGAGGCAGAGAGTTGTGGTGGGTTAATTATGGGAATGGTTCGGATTGCAGAGTTCGCCGCGTAGATTCTTTGGTCAACATCTTTTGGGAAAGAAGGAACGGCGGAGAAGGGGGATCGAACAATGCGACGGTCAAACTTGATCCACGGGAGACGTTGCCGTGCTGGCACTGCTCCGTGAACAATTCACCTCGTGCGCATCGTCTCGTGGTGCCACGTGTCCGGTGTCTTAAGTCGTTTTACGAAACGTGGGTCTATTCGGTTCCACGTCTGAAACCGAATGGAACTGAAATCATATAGAATTGATCTTATTTTTTGATTTTATTTTTCGATGAATTAAAGCTGTTAATTTTGAAACCATTGATTCCGAAACCGTAATTGGATCTAATTCGTAATGAATCACAACTATCGATTCCGAAACCACAGTAAGGCCTAACGATAACATGAGAATTGTTCATTACAAATAGGATTGTCGACTGGTGTGTGGCTGGAAATCATGAACAAGAATTCCTAAACAATTGGATTATGATTGATGTAGCATTACTGTAGCAGCCAAAAAGTAAGTATTGAATTATGGTGACAAATAGATGGAGCCAAACCAAATGTTGTAATGGCAAATGATGCACATTATGGAGGACAAATATATTTGCAAACCGATCGATTAACAATCCAAATCAAATGTTGTAATGGTCCATCCAAGGACAATAAAAGCTGCTTCAGACAAGCTGGATCTTCCACCTGCCATACACATTTTGGAGTGAACCCTGAAAGTGGTAGGTTTCCAATTCAATTCTTCAATCCTATATAGGGCTCTTAGGTCGATCGGTCTTTGATCAACAAGCAAATGTTAAAAGGGAATCACAGAAAGGAAATGGTCAAACAGAAGGCAGTAATGGATGGCTTCGGATGATCTTCCAACTCCATCCAAGTTTCTACATGGCATCACAAAATACAGCTTACAAGTATGCATGGTTTCCACCACTACAAACAGATGGAAAAGAAACTGAACAAAATAAAACAAAATCAGCTGTCCTTTATGCTCTTTCTTCATCATGAATGGAAATAGTTACATGATGCTCCCTTCTTGCAGTGCCCCATCTCATGGAACCTGCATATGCCTGTCTGCCCTCTTGGAGGCAGAGATGATCCTCCACCAGCGTGCGTCCTGTTCCACAAAGGCCTCTGATTTGTATGCCCAGAGTCGTTGCCTTGTAAATTGTCACCCTGACCTGAATTCCTGTCTCCACCTTGTGATGGCGGTTGAATACTCGAGCTCTGAGGATTTCCAGCTGACGGAACCCAGGACGGGTTCATATTTCCTTGTCCTGATCCCCAAGCAGAATTCATATTCACGGTTCCCTGCATTGGTGCTTCCAAATTCTGGTTTGCGTTTGGGTATGGTGGTGCTGCCCAGCCAGGATTAGGATTTGGTTGTCCTTGTAAAAGCATTGCCCAGACAGGATTTACTGTTAAATTTCCCTGCATATGACCACCCCATCCAGAAGTTTGGTTTGTGTTCCCTGCCGCTGGAGTAACCCAAGCTACATTCATATTTGTGTTTCCCTGTGCTGGTGCTACCCAACCTGGGTTCATCATTGTATTTACCTGATTCTGAGCTCCCAAACCCATGTTCAGACCTGCAATTGCTTGAGCTGGTTGTCCCCATGGCATGTTCATATTACCTTGTGCTACCATTCCCCAGCCAACATTTATGTTTCCTTGTGGCATTGGGGCCCAACTCATATTTCCAGTTCCTTGTAGAGGTCCTGAGTTTGGGCTTGGATTTTGTGAAGCCACTGGAAAACTAGTGTTTTGAACATTAGATCCAGTATCAAAACCCAACTGGTTTGGTTGTACAGGCACAGCATTTGCATTTGCAGATGTTTGTGATCTCTGAGCTGAGCTAGACTCCAAAGCATCAGATTGAACAAATAAGTTAGAAGCTGCATCACTAGGATGAGCACTCAGATTAGGCGCTCGAGATGAGACCTTCTCTGACATTAAATCAGATCCAGGATATGAAGTCGTTAAAGCTTGATGTATCTGGTTGTCCAAAAATCCAGTCAGAGGAACTGGATTCCTCTCTGAATCAGCCTTGTAAATATTGGAACTGGCTGCTGGTGTTATATTTCCCACTTCAGTCGCATGGAATTTTTCCTTAGGATCTTCAGATGAAACACTGGTGTCCAATTTAATACTAAGCCTCTCAGATTTTTTTCGAGTTTCATCAGCAGATCTACCACGTGTTCTCAGTGATTCCTTGCCATGATCATGTTGGCTTTGCAAGAGAAAAGACAGTTCGAGTTCAGAATTCTTTTTCTGAAAACTTCCAGCAGCATCTACTTCGTCCGGATGGTGGCTCAAATTTGTGGCTTGCCCCAAGAATACAGTGTCTGGTGCAGATAGCGATGCAGCAAGAGATTGTCCACCACCTGAAGTAACAGTTTGCTCAGGGACACTTTGTGAAGAAAATGAACCCAATTCCCTCAATGAATTTGATATACCTCTACTGGGTTCATTAGTTGTGAAGGACGACTGCGGTTCCTCCCTGCCCCCCGTGTTAACCCAGGCTGAAGCAATGGCTTGGACAGAAGCACTAGATGGTAAATGCTTATTTAAAGAACCTTCAGCGATCAAGCTCTTCTTGCTTGGTTGTGGAGTAGGAGGAACATTAGTCGAACCGTTTCTCCTATGATATGAGTCATTTACCGGTTCAACTTCAGAAGTGCTGCTAGGTAATTGTTGGCTTGTAGAACTCCAATTAGGATGAGGATTCTCATAATATGCATCTGACCTACTGGCAGTGTTTACTTGACTGCCTATAACCTGATAAGACAGTGCTGGAGGCTGATTGCCATTAAGTGGTGACAGTGGCCGTGGACTATTTTGTTCTTGTGATTGCCCAGACTTGCCATTGGCTTCCTTTGGTGATACCCTGCCTCTTGAAGAGACTTCCATCTTGGGGGATGCCCAGGAAGCCTGCCGAGTAGCCCATTTCTCATTCTGACTAATGCTCAATTTTTGTGCATTTTGCTTGATATTAGACAATGCAGAAACATCACTTCCTCTCTGAACACCAACCAAGTTAGGTCCGGCACTAAATCCAGTAGGTGAAACAATCACTGACTGGGAAGTGCTGTTGTGAGGAGGTTCCCACTCCGGCAAGTCTTTCTGAAATTTACCAACCAGTGCATCAGAGAGTAATATGGAGTCTTCTTGCTTCTCAGAAGCTCTCCAAATCCTCAAATTAGGAGGGAAATATCCAGTATTACTCCATTTACGTAACTGAGTCATTGAAAATGGCCCTTGGATCTTCCCAGAAGGATCTTGGTAGTGCCAAATCTTATCAGATTCATTTGCTACTGCTGCAAGATCACCAGGTAAAGGTGCTATTTGATTTTCTTGTTGACCATCAGCTGACTGTTCAGATCTAATCATATGCTGTTTCTCATGATAGAGACTAGCATCTGAAACACTTGCAGTTACATGACTTTTTGAAGCCTCAGAACTATTTGCCTGGCGTACATCATTAGCCTGATTCAAGGTAAACTCAGTTGTATTGACATCTCTACCAGCAGAGGAATCTGCAATAGAAGCACCATCTACCAGTGCACTTCGGTTCGAGTCCCAGGTATTTGAATTTTTCCGTGAACTACTCCGGTTATCACTTAAAGTAGAACTTCCTTTTCCAGGAGACTTTACCTCCCTTCCATTCCTAAGGAAGGAAGATCCTCTTGACCTGTCATAGTAATCTGCATGTTCAGCAATTTCAATTGTAAATTAGATCAAGCATCAACAAACTAAATAATCTGAGCATAAGGCTAAGTGATATGAACTTCCAAGTTGCCTTATACCTTGCTTTCTCAAATCTGACTCTTCTTCTTCTTCGGCAGACTCATAGTCGGGATCCATATGTGGGTCAGTATGTATTTCAGGGACCTCATTTAGCCTACGATTACACTCTTCAGGTGTGTTCAATAGCTGCAGCTTCTCTATACACTCTCTAAGCGTTAGACAAAGTTAAGGCTATAGAAACATTTATTGGCTCAGATCATTAGTGCAAGCAATCAGTTTAGATGATCTGACTATAATCAGCACAACACAGCATCGAATAAGAAAAAATTTGCAAGCATGTCAAGCTTATTCAGAAGCAGACAACACAGATAAAAATATTACACCCAGGACAACTAATGTAACATGAAAATGGCTAAGAGCTCAGATAGCAATAGAAAGTGTTGCATCTTTACCAAGTACTAAATACTCTGCTAAGAATTTTACATATCTTAAGCAATACGAAAATCAATCAAGCTTAGAGTGAAACTTGATATTCAAAATGTTCTTTGAAAGACTTATGACCAAAGGTTCATCCAGCCTCAACACTCGAGAGTTGGTGGGGAGGTATTAAGGTAAAAAAGAATATGGATTTCCGGAAAGAAAAACCCTAGTCGACAATTATAAAGATCTAACTTGTTAACCGCAATTCAAAATTATGAAATGGGAGCAAAAACCTCCTCCAAAATTCCAAGACTTGAGGATTACACTGTAGCAAGGGAAAATTACATGCTAAGCTAAAGGAAGGAGTTTTCATGTTAAAGTTGCTAATACTCCAATGATATACAGAATACAAGTAGAACAGTTAACTACAATGATATGTTTGATTAAACTTTCATGTCCAACCTGCCATGGCATAGCATGTTTTACCCAGGTAACAGAAACCAGAAGTAAACTATTCAATCAACCATCATCTTGCACATAATAACGCTGGTTTTTTTATATTTTTTAAATGTCTTTGTATATTGATTAGAGAAGAACAGGAAGAAGAATCTTAGACATCACTTGCAATATATAAGTTGCACAACCACAGAACAACATGATAACTCTTATGTGCTAGAAACAACAACAATGTGTGATTCATATAAAACTTTGAAAAGCCACATAATAGAATTGTTGCCCATGAAGAAAGTAAAAAATACCATCCATTATAATAAAACCAACTATGCTTCTTCGTTTCACCTAGACAACTTATGATAATCAAGACATTCAACATATTTTGCAGAGACTGGGCAGTTGAAAAATCTTGAGACTGTTCAATCCACAAAAATGTTCCCAGTCAAACATTCATATAATATGAGCAAATAGTATGGTCCTCTAGGCACAAGAATGGCAGCTGCTGACAAATACCATAAGTTAAAAATGAGAGAATTCTGGGATTTCTTTATGTAAACCCAAAAAGACAGGGCAGATATTGCAAGCATGTTTGTGCAAACAGGAACACAAGTACACAACCAAATGCACAAGAAGACAGTCACACTTCCCTACAAGTCAAACACACAAGCATCCTTGCACAATTGCTGAAGCACAAGAGATTGTTTATAAACACCACCACAAAATGATAATCAACTCGTGGAGCCTCTCAAGGCACTCACAAAAACAAGGAACTTACTAAAAATTAGCTAAGTGAAAAGAAATTTAATAATTTAATTGTTTCAAAAAACACTAAACGTTATGATAAGCAGCAGGACTTAATAGAATCAGTATTGATAGAAAGAGTGTGTAACTAAAGGATATTCTTTTCTACGACCTTTTTCACTCGCACGATCACGAAGATGACCAAGTCTTAACTTCTCACTTTCTAGCCACTGTCAAAGAAAAACATGATTAATATTATACCAGGAATAAAGGCTATTTATACCTTCTCTATCAAAATAAAAGTATTTAGCAGAAAGATACTGACATCATTTACTCTAACAGGTTGGAGAGATCTAGCCTTCTCCTGAACATCACCCTATAAATAATAACAAAAACCTTTTCAGATATTCTGTTTGACATATAGATCAAGATGAAGTAAATAAAGATAAGCAGACAGAGGCATACCACTGTTAGTCGACCAATAAATCCACATTTAATACTTTGTCTCAACCGTTTGCATTCCTCCTACATGAAGAACATGATCTTGTCAAGTATATTGACCAAACAACTTGTCAGCCAAACAGACTAAAATATAAAATAATTTTCAACTCTATAGCAGCATAAAATAGACAAATACAACCACTTAAAGCTTTAAAGATTTATGCAGAGGAGCTACTGGAAGTAACTTTGTCATATAAACTAAAGAGAATTACAATGAAAGAGCAAGTCCGATCTTGCCTCACAGAAAAATCATCTAATACTTCATTTAGTTAGCCTCAACTCTCAATCATGTCTCTAGAAACCTGTCAGATTGGCTTATCCTGTTATGTAATGCTACGTCCTCCATTGTTTAAAGTCAAAAACTGTTGGTGGTCCTCACCCCTCCCCACCCCCAAACAAAATATACACATGCATCCCAACACCAAAAATATAATGGAGAGGATCTCTAAGGGCACTAATCTGAGGAAAAAAAATTCTACTAATTTAATTAATATACCCACTTGACCAGTTGACAGATAACCTTGAAGAACCTTGAAGTTTGTAATCACCTCCACAAGTAGCCAAAATCCCAACATCATACAAGAGTCTTTTTCAAGTAGTTTGCATCTGTAGAATTTGATCACCCATGATAGTCAGTCTAGATTTCTGCAGGACTGCCTAAACACCAGTTCAATATCAAATGTTGGGGTAAAAACATGCATAACTAGGGGCTTCTGTCTTTGAGAGAGGCAAAGTCCTCAAGACACCAAACTAAGAGCTAAAAGTTAGTTTATTACTGAATATTTTAGAAAATATAATAGATGTTTTTGACATCTTATGAAGGCTCACAAGGCCCTACACTCCGACCACAACAAACTATTAAATAGGACCAAGTTACCTTTGTAATTAAATTTTGGCACTTCAATTAAGCCCTAACCAAATACCCCCCTTCGTATTTTGCCTATAGACCCTGTACTTGTGCAACTTTAGGAGTGCTAACTCCTTTCTAATATGTGACAAAAGCTGGCAACTCCTATCACCTCACAAAAAAGGAACTCTGCACCCCATTTTATTGGAACAACAATCTTTAACATGGACCAAGGGTCTAAGTCTAGGAAGGATGCTTTAATTGGGCTAGGCCAAAGGGCAGGTCTAGCTTGCATAAGGTATATGTCTCATTAGATTGGCTGATCCCAATCAAAATAAAATCAAGATCACAGCAGTTTGATACCAGTCTCCCTGAATTATTTTATAATCATCAAGATTGGACAAAATTAATTGATCCCATAATGGTCTCAACTGAGTACCAGAACATTTGAAGTTGTCGGTTTAGTTCCTAACTAATCATGTCATTTCTAACTTCTAACCACTAAATTGTCTGATTTTCAGCTGTTATCCTTTATTGTCACAAAATTTCCAAGTAATCTCCAATCAATACCACTCATTTCTGGCATCCAAGCTCCTTGCATCACTTGGCTTTTCTTTCCAGTTGTCCAGTGATAATGTCTATTTTCTTTTAATCATGCTCTTGGGAAGCCACTTGTCTTCAACTGGAAAACCAAGGAGCCTGAATAAGAAGATGGCAAACCAAGATATTTACAAAATGAAGAGGAGCCATCATCAAGCATTAGGTGCTGCAACACCAAAAAGCTTAATTATCATTGTTCAAGACAATTGATCAACTGGTAGCAAAAGCTTGCAACAAAATAGAAGCATCAATATGGCACAATCACAGATTGATCAAGCCATGCATGTAAAACCTACATACGCATATGTTGACCTGTTCCTAATTGAGGATTGCAAATTTCAACTCCTTGGCCTATCAAAGTCAGAGAGCATCGCATACCCAGCAATTCATGGCTTAATCAAGTAGTTCAAGGTTGTGCATAGATTTTCATCGTAGGATTATGAAGCTTAAACTGCTGATCAAGATGGTGGACAAGCATCTCATGCACAGACTTGGTGCAACAAAAGCATCTGATGCAACCTAAAGGTTTAGATTAGTATCCTATAGTCTAAGTTATGATCACTTCAAGCCTTCAGTTTTTAGGTTTAATTTGCTTGCAATTTAAGTCTCTCATTTGTCAAATTTAGTTAATTTCAGTTTTTCGGTTCTAGATTATTTTCCTCCAAATTACTTTCATTTTTGGTTAATAGTCATCTATTCTAGGTGTCTTAACAATTTAGATATGTATAAGGTATAGTGCTAAGATGATACAGGATCTGACTGATTTTATCTTTTTTTTAAGAGTCCAAATCATAGGACTCTTTACGCCCATATAAGAAATAATAGATGAATCAATCAATTGTGTTGCATTGAGTTATGAAAGATATGAGTTTTTCTTTTGCCACTCCATTAGTATTCCTTGTCCCAATCCCTTTTCTCCTCGCCATTTCCTACTCTTTCTGCTCCCTTTCTCTTTCTTCCTCTGTTACTACCTACTATTGCAACCTTTTCTAATCAAAGTTCCTGAAGCTAAAAAATTTCAACACTTGCAGATCAATCATCACCAAAGACAGCACTATTTCCTCTACAACAACAGACTATTTTTTGTTGGAACTAGATCTAGTCTACATCAGAGGTATCTTGCTCCAACAATATATCTAAATCAACTTTAGATATTGTTTATCTGCAACCAAACATGCTGGAAGAACCATGAAACAGTTTACTTGCTGTCCATAACTTTATAATGGATTTCTACAAATCTGCCCTCTGCTGCATCAAGGCTCCTTTGGACCTGCATGTTCAAACGATGCCTGCCAGATCACTTGGTATGATCAGCATTCAGATGTCCAATAACTATAATTCATAAGATAAAGTTTGTGATAATCTATATAGTGAAAAATAAGATTGGTAGGCAGATGTGCACACAAGAGAATTTAGTAAATATTTAATCAAAAGGTCTAAAGTAAGAAAATAACCATGGAGATGAACAAGGTATAAAGGCAACACATCTTTTATGTTATGGAAAGAAAAGCAAAAGAGAAAACCTCTTATGCAAAAGACTACGAGGCCAAAACAACACAAGAGGGAAAAAACATGTAAGCTCTAATAAAAAAAAAGGTGAGCTCCTGATATGAGATGAGATCATGGTAATAACCTCAAGATAATGAGTAATCTTAGTACATATCTGTCAGTAGAATGTAAACTATTATGGAAGATCAAAATAGGCAAGAGTCCATTTATTCCTTATGTTAAATATGTGCATTCAAATATAAACTGAAATAAGATAAGCAGTTGAGCACCAGCTTGCATGTTTGTGGATGTGCACATAAGAGAATTTAGTAATTTTTTATTCAAAAGGTCTATAGCAAGAGAAAACATATGAAAACTCACACATGTTTTACAAAGGTATGAAAAGAAGAGAAAATGAAGATCATTAATTCAAAAAATTAAAACCATAACAGCAAACGAGCAGGAAGAAAATGTCAGTTAAAAACAAAAAGGTTCACCTCCGTGAACTCCTGATTTGAGATTGAATCAATGGTAATAACCTCCTTCTTGTTTAAATTTATAGTCTCAAGTGTCACATCAGTAGTCTTCTTACCGCTTTTGTAACTTTCTGCTGCTTTGCCTGTACCTGTATAGAAAATGAAGGCAGCACATAAATATTACTAGTGCAAACACCATAAAATATGAGATGTTTAAATAGCAAGTAAAGCTTACCAACAACTTGGACTAAACGATACATATCTTGCCGTTGACCAACACCAGAAATTCTTATTCTTACAAATGAGCCAATAACTATCTCATCAAATGAAATATCATCAAGCAATTCCTCCATTAAGTTGCGACGCAGATACATTAAGCTAATGTTATGAGTATCTATCGCTGCATAATCATCAAGATTTGTCAATAATTCCTTCTCCACTTTTTTCCGTGTTTTTCGTCTCTTATCAGGAGCTAGCTTCATGGATGCATCACTATTTCCTTTAGTATCTGTTTGATCTGGATCTGGATCTGGATCAGGATCTACTACCCCTCCTTGCTTGTCCTCAGTATCCAGTGGTGAAACTTCTTTTATAAGAAAATGTGATTCAAGAAGTTTTAGCATTTCAAAATGCCCCACGCATGGCTTTCCAAAAAGGTTTTTAAGCCTTGAATCACAAATAATCTGACTTTTTTTACGAGGATCACGAAGGTTATTTCTTTTTATGTAATCAAGTAAAAGACCTTGAACATCAAACTGGGATAGGACAGATCTATCACCATTTTTCATATGTGCCACAAACTCTAAAAGTTCATCTGATGCCCAACTGATATCCCTGCAGACAGATTGCCTGGGAGTTTCTACTTCTTTTACCAAGACTTCCTCATTGATGGTGTTTCTAGATTTTTTTCTTACCTTCCTCCTAGAAGAAATGCTTTCTTCTTTGTGCTCCGAGGAGCTGTCTGAACTTGCTATTTGTTCTTCTTTAACATGATGCAAATCATCAGAAGATTCCTCGTTGCCAATGGCCACATCAGATCTCTTCATTGGGTTTTTGGCCCTTCTCAACTCTTCTAATGACAATGACAATTTTGCTTTCAGATCTAACCAGTAGTCCTTGAACAAATATTCAAAACTACTTTTATCATCAAAATCTACTCCGACCTGCATATACAAAAAATATCACAATATTACAATAGTGGAGATGACGTGGATAGAATATTACATAGTAACCACAAACTAAATCAAAGGGAGAAACATTGTGTTAATTATTTGAAGACAGAACCACTTTGGTATTCCCAAAAAACATACTGGGCTTTTATCATTTCTGAAAACACTATAGCAACATGGAAATAAACATCATGATGGCACATAAAAACAGATGCATAAGTGCCCTGCATAAAACTAAACTGAATGAAGCCAGAGGTTTCAGCTAATATTCAAATCAAGTCCAAGGTTGCTTTTTTCGGAGTCATGGTTGATGGTTCCACAGTGCAACAATATAAGACTTGTCTCTAATTTGTATTAAATTAGAGTAAAATTGATGTTTAGGTCTTATTTCTAGTATTTAATATGTCAAGAAAGTAATTAAATCTTTATAATTCAACTTTTGGAAGATTTGGTCATCTCTTTAAGTAGAATATTATAAAATTAGAAATGCTCCAAATAGAAGAGCGAATGATTTGTTACATACTTGCCATGTAAAACTTTCAAATAGCATATTTACCACTATATTCTCTGAAATACATATTGGTCACTAAAACAGATATTTGGTCATAGCCATGGCCAATTTGTCAACTGTCTTTTAATATGGTGAAATTCTTTTTAAGATTCTTTTACGGCATTTTGGCTTCACATTTCTCTTTTATATTATAAAGTAAGATATTATTTTTTATC
Organism: Musa acuminata AAA Group; assembly: GCF_036884655.1. Classification (NCBI taxonomy): domain Eukaryota; kingdom Viridiplantae; phylum Streptophyta; class Magnoliopsida; order Zingiberales; family Musaceae; genus Musa; species Musa acuminata. The sequence continues at coordinate 4,006,219 of NC_088352.1, forward strand.
ATCTTGAAATACTTGATCCAAAAATTTATTTATATTGATTATAATCCAATATGATTTAGGTCATTAGTTAACATTAATGACAAATATCACAAGAATATACCTTCTATATTTTATTTGATGGAATATATAACCAAAATATATTTAAAAAACCGAAAGACAGAGACATCTTAATCCATATATATTCATCTATGAATCTTAGTTTGACTTAATTACAAGGCTAATGAACTCCCACTCATGGGACAGGACAAAATTATATGTAATAGAATGAAAAATTTTGATGGTGGGTGGCCTTTAGATGCATTTATTTTTACTTTTACAAAGATTTGCCATATCCAATTTATTTTGATAGTACTGTTTCTTCTTAACATCAACCCTACCAATGTTGTCAAATCCAAAGGAAGACTGCATCTGCATCATCCCACCATAAATGGTTGAAGATGATGCATAATGAAAACTTGGTTAATATATTCCAGTGTCAAAAGAGCTAACAAGACATGACATATCAAATTATGAAGAAACATTATCGGCTCTCCAATCAAGAAACTATTACAATGAACCACGGATTCCTCTAATATGTCAGAATGAAATTGAAAAGGCAATTCATATGCTTACCACAGAACTCTGTTAATTGACATTATCTTTTTGTCAGCAGACTAAAAAAAGAACTAAAAAAGACTTTTACGATGTACACAACCATTTTGATAACATATCAAACTGGTATGTTACCAAGATACCGAGAAGTATTTTAACCTGTACTGCTTCATAAGATGAATAAATTATAAAAATTATATGGTATACTGAGTTGCTTGGTCCATTATCGGTACTTGATTGGACCAATAGATACTCATACTAGGCAGTACATACCAATCCAACAGGTATTTTAAAAAATGTGGCCAACGACATTAAAATGTATAAGGAGAATGCATATCCATGAGATGGGTTCTATCAAAAGAACACAAAAAGTTTCTAATTAATATGTGGACTAGACATGGCACCAATTAAATACAACAGAAATACTTTTTTCATTAATATGTTAGAATCATGTGATTAAAAATTAAAAGTTAGAAGGAAGATAGAAAGGCCAAATTTAATACATAGATCCAGAGAAACAATATAAACCATTATAATTCAGCAACATTTACATCTTCACACAAGCAAATTTCTTGCAATTTTTTGTTATAATTTAATTGCGAACAATAAACAAAATTAGAAAATCAAACAAACCATTTCCTGATTCCCATGAGCATTTGTCTCTATTAGCATCACAGTGCTCATGCAAGTTTCACAGAAACCTTTGTTTCCTCTAACACAAAAAAATCCAGCTTCTTTGATGCACCCTCTACACAAAGAGTGAGTACAAGTAAAGCACATATAGAGGGCAGACCTTTCACAGCTGCTACATATATGCCAACCTAATTGCAAAAAAACAAATATGTTAGAGACACTGAATAGGAAATGAAGAACCATGGTTCTTTCTAACTTCTTGAACAACATGCTGAACACGAAAATAATTTGTTTTTGGCTCAAAAGGAGAAAAAAGAAAGGCAGTTAGAAGAGAGAGAACAAGCCAATTCTAAAATGTGACAGTACTTGAATATATGATGCTCTCCTGCTGGACCTGGCAATTCAATTTATCTATCTGCAATTTTTCTTATCCAGTTGAAATCCAAGATGCAAAAGCCTAACACTTCCTAGCAAGGCCTAGTACACACTAGCAACCATCCTAAAACACTTTAATACCTGTTCTTCATATTTTTCTACATATTTCCTTCCATGATATAGTTGCAATTGTCAAACTTAACAACCAGCTGTTAACTCGACCAAGGAATCACGTACCCAGTATGTATGGACCAATCCCTACGGGTCTGACCAAAGATGGTACCAAACTATATAGGTCGGTACCCATCATTACTATTTTTTTAATTTTTTTTTTGGGCAATACCAAGCGATACAGGCCAGTGTATCATCAGACTCATAACAGTCTGACCGATTACCAAAATGGTACCAAACCAAGATTTAAATCCTTGAATTCAACCAAACAATCAAAATCATAAACTACCATGTTGACAACTTTGAATTTCAACTCAACTAGAACCAAGTACAATGCTTTAGCTAAACAATCACATGGGTTAATAAGAAGAGAAATTTATTAGACAATAGTGTGAATAACTCCTCCGGAATTATAAGAAGAGAATCTAAATCTGCCATTAAATAGCCAAGAGGAATATTCATAATCACAAACTTTTCAACCAATTAGTTGTCTTTTCATAGTTGTCACTCTTACTAACAAAACAAATTAGTTTATTGCCTTGTTTTGCTCACACAAGATGTATGGTTCTGTTGGCTTCATCTTGTTGCAACAGTAGTATACCATTTTGTGTACAGGTGGCCTCATCTAAATACAAGATGTTCTATTATTAAAACCCAAAAAAGTTCAGGCAAATTTTTTGGAACAAAATCTAAAACAAAATTTGTTAACCTTCATTTATGAAGCACAGAGACTTCAAATGCTCATTGTACTCGTGTTATGTTGATGCCCAACACTAACACTTTCTGGAGATTTCTCAAGATGTGATGGGTAGCTGAAAGCTATTGTAAATACTATTCTCAAGACACGATGGGTGGCTGAAAACTAATTAGGGCTCTAATACCACCTACACTTGTTTATGTTAATGTACTAATACATGCCATCAATTTGAGGCTTCATATGTATTTTGGGCTATTGACTTATTCCTTGTGTCACTTATTTGTGTTTGAAATACTGTTTTAAATTAAATATATGCTACTTACATGATTGGATTATATGCTCCCACAAAACTTCACATATGATGATAATAGATTGTTTATATAATACGTTATAAAATATAATATAAAATATACATGTATTAATTGTTATCTTCATGTCATGTTGTGTCCTACTATTTATTAGATTTGATGTCTCTGTTTATTAATATCATGTTATTTCATAACCATGATTGATACACCTCTGTTATTGCCCATAAATCTAAATTTCATTGAGCTCTATCATCAACATGAGACCTTTTTCATACTTTTCTCTCATAATGTGCCAATTGAAGAAACGAAACAATCACACCTTTTGTCTAGTGAGGGCTGCTAAACAAGATCACTTGATCACAATCAATGGTTCTTAAATATACCAAAAGTAAGAACAAAAAACATGGAGTTCATGTGTGTAATGTATCAAACTTACCAACCATGAAAACAAAATCAATAAGGAGGTGAAGATCTTAATGAAAATACTCTCCCTGTACAATAACATAAGTTAAACAATTCAAATTCAATCAGCATAAATATATAAAATTTAGCCAACACTATGGTCCTATACATGACAGTTCTGCCAATCAGGGTCGAGGAAGGGTGATATAAAAAGTCATAATTAAGGAGGTTAGCTCTCACTCAAACCAAATATAATTTGTCGACCTACTACAGCAGAAGTTTGCCTAATAAGTTCTAAAATTGCATACTACATGAGATGCACCAAACAGCCTAACAACAAATCTGTAACATACAAGAAAGGTGGATTATGCAATGTAAGGGATGCACCAAGTATCCCTTTTATTAATCTTGTACTTCTAATGAGAATGAGTGTACAATGTTAGGGATGCAGCGTGTGCCCTCTTCATAATTGCAGCTAAATTTATATTTATCATAATAATGCAATCAAAGCTATTCAATCTTTTATTCATTTGTGGAACCATGATTTGTTACAGATTTTTAATAGTTTAGTTCTATAACAAACAACGAATACATAAGTTTGCAGACAGTTACGAACAACATGACATATTCCAATTCCATGACCAATTTAAATATCCTAGCTACGAAACATTAGCAAAAATTCGAAGAGACAAGCCAGAAGAAAGAGTAGAAGGAACATTGAAGAACATACCACAGGTCCACCGACCCTTTGAACGGAAAAAGGCCTCGTCTCGATTGACACATGAAGGATGGTATACCTTCGGACAACCCCTAGAAACAAAATAAAGGAGAAGTTCATACAAAAGAAGCCCAGGCACAATGAAAAGCCAGATGAAGCATACTAACCTTCGATCACAAACCACAAGGTCACCTCCATCAAAGCATATAAAGCACACTTCCTCTTCCTCTTTCCTCTTCAAGGGAGTCCTTGCAACCTGAGACTTAGTCGGTCGGCCCCTTTTCCGCCGCCCTCCACCTGCTTGCACAACGACCAGTGTGTCATCTGTCTCTGCATCCATCTGTGCTGCCTCATCATCCATGGCATCAGTTTTGCCATAAGACGTGGAAGCTGCATCAGGCTCAATTGCGGCAATGTTCTCATCTCCTCTATCAGAGACAGAGGGAAACTCATCAAGAGAGCCCCGAAGCATTTTAGTTCCCATCTCAGCATTCACCATCTGCTCATATAGGGGAAGTGGCACATTGTCCAGTGTGTCTGCACAAGCCAATGCCACCTCTTTCACAGCATCATCATCACATGTGGTAGCAACAGCAACAGGCTCACAGGATGCTATTTTCTCAAGTCCTCCACCAGAGCCAAAGGGCAACATAGCAGAGGGGCTCTTAGGCATTGAAACATCCACCTCCTCACACACATCCGCCTGCTTGCATGTGACATTTGGCAGACCATCAACATCTATCTGTGGCACTTCCTCCTCCACAGTAGCAGTATCATCTGCATTGTTGGCAGAAGTGTCGATATCAAAGGCACCAAATTTCAGGAGACCACCATTCAAACCAGAGGAGGATACAGCTGGTGAGCCCTGAGGCATCAAAACCTCTCCCTGAACACCATCCTTCCCTTGATGACATTGGGGAACTGGAGCACTATCTACATACATCTTTGGTGCCGCCTCTTCCACAGCATCGTCATCACCTGCATTGGTATCCGTGGCATCACTCTCAAAGGCAGCAAATTTCAGGAGAGAGCCACCAGAACCAGAGGGAGATACAGCAGGCGAGCCTCGAGGCATCAAAACCTCTTTCTGGACAAAGTCCTTCCCTTGATTGCATTGAGAAATTGGCACACTGTCAACATCCATCTTTGACATTGCCTCTCTCACAGAATCTTTTCCACCAGCACTGGAGGTGGTTGCGTCAGACTCAAAGGCAGCAAATTTCAGGAGACCACTGTCAGAACGAGAGGATGACACAACAGGCAAGCCTTGAGGCATCAAAATCCCTCGATGCCACTGGGGAATCGGGACGCTATCAACATCCATCTTTGACATTGCCTCCTTCACAGAATCTTCCTCACTTGCATCAGTGGCGTCAGTCTCAAAGGCAGCAAATTTCAGGAGACCACCATCAGAACCAGAGGGTGGTACAGCAGGCAAGTCTCGAGGCATCAGCACTTGTTCCTGAACAAAGTCCTTCCTTTGATGCCACTGGGGAATTGGCACGCTGTCGACATCCATCTTTGACATTGCCTCTTTCACAGAATCTTCCTCACATGCATCGGTAGCGGTGGTAAGAATCTCAGAGGCAGCAGGTTTCAGAAGACTACCATCAAAACCAGAGGAGGCCACATCAGGCAAGCCTTGAGGCATCGATACTTGTTCCTGCACACCGTCCTCTCGCTGCGACTGGGGAATTGGCGTCTTTTCAACCTCTTCCAGATCCATCCGCAGTGGCTCTTTCAAGAGGTCATCATCACCAGCAGCGATGTCGCTTGCGTCAGGCTCAAAAGCCTTAACTTTCTCAAAACCGCCATCAGAAAGGGAAGGGGACGCTGCAAGGGAACCCCGAGGCATCGAAACCTCTGCCTCGAGGTGATCGACCGCCTGCTCGCACTGCGTAATTTGCGCGTCATCGGCTTCCTCCAAACTCTCCCTTGCTGCCTCCCCGCCGACAGCATCACCATCACCAGCGGGGGCGGCATTGCCGACAGCCTCCAAGGCCACAAGTTTCGGGACAGCTAGGTCAGAGCCGGAAGGGGGCGAGGATGACAAGGATCCAGACTCCGCCTGGTGGCATCGAGGAGAGCCGGGCTCGCCGGCCACCGGCAGCTGCGGCGACGATGGCGGTGGGTTATCGTCGCCTGGTGGACTTGGGGGATAGGGCTCAGCGACGGCCGATGAATCCTCTCCTCCTCCTCCTCCTACTGGTTCTTCCATGGATCGTTTCAAGCCAGGGATCTTGGTGATTCCCAGCTAGGGTTTCGGAAAACCCTAATTATCGTCGTTTCCACCCGCTCGAGCAAAGCAAGAAGGGGGCGTTCGGGCTCTCGATTTCCACTCGCTACAATTGTTGATGGAGATTTTTTCCTTCTTATTCCTTCTTTCCTAATGGAGACAAAGAGCTGTGATGGGATTTCATTCCGTCGCGAGGGTAAATAATCGTGAGCATCTCGGGTCGGCTTCCACGACGACTGAAATGGACGGCCGAGATGGAAAGTGGAAGAGAGATGGACGGTTCCTGGGACGAGAATTGTTAATAGAAAAGCTGTCTTTCACGGTCCGTATACGTCGGACCCCTTTCCACACGTTTCCTGTGCAAGCCATCCTTAGTTTAATATCATGATTTGATGGCTATTTATCACATAACCCCACTTTATTAATATTTCCTTTTATTTTCTCAGTCTTCGCCTCTTTACTGCCTAATCCAACTTTTTTCTTTAATTCTATTCCTATATAATATGCATTATTTTAGAAAAAAATATATATATGAGGGATGTATTCCACAAATTTTTATGATAAGATTATCTATGTGACTTGTGTGTTGAAGATTTGAGCTGAACCCACCCATATTTTAATTTAATTTTTATCTATAAATACTATTTTCGGTGTATTTTATACCATATTTAAATTAATAAATATAAACTGGTGAGAAAAGGAGTTCAGTATCTGACAAATGTTAATTATAGTATTTTCCAAAAAAGTATGATTAGTAATATTCTCTAAAAAAAAAGGTTTCAATATTAAGTAGTAGGTTATGATGCAATTAATTTCCCTTTGTGTTATTGCATTAACCGTAAATATCATTGGTGATGAAGAAGAAGAAGAATACATCGATAACTTTATTACTTATTATATGGTGATGATCTGACGATGAACCTTGATTAATCGATCGAAACTTGTTATCTACATGTTCCTGGCAGGGCAAATTGATAAGTAAATCTAAATGTTATAGGTAGGATCATGGTATATAATTTCGAATTGTACTGTTTGATACGGACGGTATATATCGGTCCAACGATCGTACTATAATTATATAGTAATATACTATAACAGTGTTATAGTGTTATAGTGTTATAGTGTTATATTGTAACAGTGTTATTTTGTCCTAGTGTAGCACTCGGTTCGTCGGTACCGAGCCAACTTCGAAATACCAATATGATACAGTATTATTTTGTTATCCTTTTGTTATTTTGTTATTGTGATTAGATGGAAGTTAGTAGCACACAAGATATTATTGGAAATCTCACTAGAAGAAGCATTTAACTCATCTGAGACTTGTAACATTTGCTTTCCAATAAATTGTCGATAAATTCAGCAGTTGAGAGTCACACGCGATTCACCAAATTTATCAACTCATTAATGTAACTCATCTTCCCTGTGATGGATGAAACATCTGACAAAAATGAGAGCAGTGAGATATGTTCATGAGCAATTATTTTGTCTCCCATCATCTCTTAAATTGATTATCCAGGGGGAAGGTCATCAGTGGGAAGATCATTTGATTTGATTTTTTTTTGTTTTGTTTTTAGTTCTTAAAGCCTCATGTGAAAACTATTTATGAGGATTAGACTTAGGGTGTATTTGAGAATATATTTAAAATATGTATCAATAATTTATAATATATATTTTTAAATATAAATTATTGTGTGATATTTTTAAAAATCATATTTAATATAAATTTTGGATTTAAAAACACTTAAATATTGATGATATCTCAAGATAGTATTAGCATTTCAACATTTATAAGATGCTAATGTATTTTTTTAATTTTAAATAAATCCCAAGGATTAGAATGTTTGGAAATATATTTGAAATGTAGATTAAATGAAATGTAAAATTTTCAAAATGATAGTAAATTTAGGTTGAAATTTATTATAATGAACTTTGATTTCACAAAAAAATATAGTAATTTAAAATTCATGAAATATACAACTCATGGTATAATAACAAACAAAGCTTTTGAATAAAATTGACATATTTTTAATGAAAGGCTCTCTGAAATTTAATCCAAAATAATTTAGTCAAAACTGTTTTGTTGCGGATAAATTTAATCTGTATTTTTTCGATGATTTTTTATTAATTTTGATATATATTTTTTACTTAAATTAAGGGTTAAATACGGATGAAAATGTACATTCCATGATGGAAATATCTAAATAAGGTGAATATAATCATTACTTATTACTAATAGTTTACTATGGCTTGTATTTTTAATATTATGCTTAAAAACACTAAATAAATTAATGTCATTGGACATGTGAATATTATCGCATTGTGATGATTCATTGCATCATATTTTAGCTTTTGATTATAATTAAGTAATCTTATGGTTTCTACGTTACCAATTTTCACATGGTTTTTTAATATAAAATAATTCATAATTATTTTTGTTTTGTTAGAATCGATTTTGTAGAATAATTACTTTTATATTTTTATGAAGATAATAATATTAGTTATTTTCTTAATATATAAAACATAATAATATTATACATACATTATTAGAACGTTGGGCCATTTGCACACCTTTAACACGTTGTGTCATCTATACATACGATAACAATACATACATAAATGATTGGGGAGGGGCGGCGAACAAAGCAGTAAACTCCGGTGTCCGCATAGCACTCCGTGCGCGATCCCATCTCCTCCAATCGCAGAGGACCAACACTTGAATGACTCCATTGCTGCACACATCTGCCCTTTGTTCTTCTCCTCCTCCTCTCTCAACGCTGACCGCTGACCCAATCGCTTACTCCTTTCTTGCGTCTTTTCTTGGCAGAGTAGAGCGGCTTCTTCTCCGCTGGACCGGCAGCAACTGCTTAGGAGACAGCGGGAAGATGGCCACGGCGGAGCCGATCATGAACGCCTCGCTCGTCCCGGACTCCGAGCTCATTTCTCGGGCCGTCCAGGCCGCCTATGGGACCATCCGCGCCGCCCGTGACGTCCTCGTCGAGCGCTACAGCTTTGCCGAGCTGGCCGCCTACCTGGATCGCGTCGTCCCCATCCTCGACCAGCTGAAGGCCACGACGCCCGCCGCGAACCGTGACGGCAGTTCCCCCCTCGCCGACGCCGCTGGGATCCTCGCCCGCGAGGTCGAGGCCGCCCGGGCTCTCGCCCTCGATTGCGGCAAGCGCAACCGCATCTATCTCCTCCTCAACTGCCGCCGCATCGTCACCCGCCTTGAGTCCGCCACCAGGGAGATCGGCCGCGCCATTAGCCTCCTCCCCCTCGCTTCCCTCGATCTCTCCTCCGCGATCCACGACGAGGCCAAGCTTCTCAGCGATTCCATGGTCCGGGCCGAGTTTCGGGCCGCCGCCGCCGAGGAGGAAACCCTGCGAAAGTTGGAGTCGGCCATCCAGGAGCACAACTCCGACCGGTCCTACGCGAACAGCCTGCTGGCCCTCATCGCGGACGCCGTGGGGATCTCCAAGGACCGTACCGTTCTCAAGAAGGAGTTCGCGGAGTTCAAGGAGGAGGTAGCGGAGGCCAAGCTGCGGAAGGACCTCGCGGAGGCGATTCAGATGGATCAGATCATTGCCCTGCTCTCTAGGGCGGACGCCACCTCGTCATTCAAGGAGAAGGAGGTGAAGTATTACAGCAAGAGGAACTCGTTGGGGAGCCAGCCATTGGAGCCCCTCCAGTCCTTCTACTGCCCCATCACCCGTGACGTGATGGAGGATCCCGTGGAGACTTCTTCTGGGCAGACCTTCGAGAGGAGCGCGATTGAGAGGTGGTTCGCGGACGGCAACACCACTTGTCCGCTCACCATGACACCTCTCAACACCGGCTTCCTTCGGCATAACATCACTCTTAGGAAGTCCATCGAGGAGTGGAAGGAGAGGAACAACATCATAATTATCTCTTCGATGAAGTCCAAGCTCAGTTTGGACGACGAGGTGGTGCTCAGGAGCTTGGCCCAGCTGCAGGAGCTCTGTGAGGAGAAATTTTCGAATAGGGAGTGTGTGGTGATGGAGGATTACTTTCCAATTCTTGTCGGATTGCTTGGAAGGAATAACTCACAGATAAGGAATCACACACTCTATATTCTTCGATTATTGGCGGAAGATAGCGATGATAACAGGGTAAGGTTTCATTCCAAAAATATCTATGATTGTCTTACTAATAATATCTAGGTTGGTACCAAGATGCCTATGATCCTTTTGGTAAGGTGTAAACATTTCTATTTGTGTTGTTCACATGATAAGGATGATGGCTGCTAGTAAAGTAGTAATAGCTTCTGAAATCATCAAAAGTGAAATTCTAGAATAGTTTGCTGCAGGAAAAAATAGCTGAAGTGGACAATGCCATTCAATCCATTGTGAAATCTCTTGCACGGCGCACCGATGAACGTAAAGCAGCAGTAGCGTTGCTGTTGGAGCTATCAAAAAATAATGCAATTTGCGGCCATATTGGAAAGGTACAAGGCTGCATTCTTCTACTAGTGACAATTATAAACAGTGATAACAACCAAGCTGCTAATGATGCTAGAGAGCTTTTGGAGAATCTTTCTTTTCTAGATGACAGCGTAGTGCTGATGGCAAAGGCTAACTATTTTCAGCCACTGCTCCGGTGTCTTAACTCAGGTACTTTTTTTTAATCTGGTTTTCTGGTTATTTAATCTTAAAATTGTTATTTGTTTACTCTTTCAAGACTACATTTTTATTCTAGAAATCATGATCATGACATAATTTCTTTGTGTTCTAATATTGGTTTCTTCATACAAAATTTTTATTGTTTAAGAGAGTAGCTTCCTTTATTGAAGACTTAATTAACCATTTCCTTTGCCTTTTCATCAACTGGTGAACATAAAGCAATTATTTCTTATAGTAGGATTTTTGTATTTGTCCAGAAGTTATCCCATTGTCTACTGTCCAGATGTTATTGCATGGCAATTATGTGCTTATTATTTTGTGTTCCTGTTTACTTAGTAATTCCTTACATTGATGCCTCTAATCATATCGAAAACTGTGCGTCTTAATTTTCTAAATTTCTGTCTTGTTAAGACTAGCACCCTTCCTATGCTAAAGTAAATATTTTGTTCTTCAAACAAAGATTTATTTTCAAAAAAGAAAGTAAAATGGGACCAATTGATGGGGAGTGGAGAATACTCGGAGAGGATGGGAAATAGGAAAGCAGAGTATCGGGGCTTCAAATGAGAAAGTATAATAACAGAAGTATGAACGGAAGTAATTCATATAGTGCACATTTGTCTAATTTTTGCCTTCTACACGATGAGATGATAGGTTATAGAAGTGACCATTTTGTTGATTATGTTGAGACTTAAATCAATGACCTACCTCTTCTTCTGCAATCTCTGAGCAAGAAAGAGGCATCCTAAAATACTGTCAGCATCTACAGCGGTGGATTTCTATCACTGATGACTTTCTAGCTCAACAATGTCATCGACTCTGCTACTTTCTTGCAACAAACTTAGTAAACGGGTCTTTCATGATAGGAGCCTAGAATTATTCATATATGATGAAGGTACGATATCACCATATTGAGAAAATGATACTAATGGGAGACATGCAACTGATAAGGAGAATGGTTCCAGTCTGAGTTCATTTATTTTGCAAGATTCAACCCCATTAAAATCTCATTTAAGCATTATAGGTTAATTTTCACTCCAAATATTTTAAAGAATTAATATTTGATCATGTGTAATTATTTGAAAAATCATTGATTCTTCTTGAGTATATCTTTCTGTATTTCTCTTTGATTCGTGTTTCTCACTTTGTATCAATGCCCATTGTTGCTTTTCCTCATTCTCCTTTCTTATGTCGTATTTGTGAAGCCCTTTGCGCTTTGACTTGCCCCATTACCTTAAGAAGATTCTATAGGATGGGTACACGTAACAATCAGATGTAGTTATCACCATACAGTATCTGAAATTTGCAGTATCATTACTCTCTTCTATATGTGCTTACCATACAGTAGCAGTCCACAATTTTTTAAATTATTTAACCTTAAAGTAAGTTGCTGTACTTGGCCACTCACGTAGCGAGTAAATTTAAGTTTTTCTTTCAATTCACAGGCAAATTGATTACAATTGTCTTCTTCCTCTACATTCCTTGAGTTGTAAATAAGATTTCATTATTTTATTCTAATCAGAAAGGATTTACCAAGATTGGATAAATAGTTAAAAAATATTGTCTTCTGGGTTCTTCTCTAGATTTTGTTGCTTTCTCATTTTTCAGTTAATACTACACTTATGAATCCATCTAATTCCTTATCAAGGTACTTGGATGTTTTTCCTCAATATGAAACAGAACATTCGTCAAGCCTTTTTGTATCATAAATTGAAGGGATAGTTTTCGCCAAAAATAAAGCAGTCTGGCATGAAGTTCTTTGTTTGTTGTCTAAGAAACGTAGATGAGTAAATGTTTTCTTACCTACTCCATCAAAACTTCTATGATTATATGAGGTCTTTCTGAAATGATTTAGATGTTTTTTGCAACTTACTCTTTGTAAAAATATAAGCATGAAAGATTACCTTATATATTTCAAGTACTCAGAATTTAGATTTTCAGGTCCAGAGTATTTGAAAATGAAAATGGTAAAAGCATTAGCTGAAATGGAATTAACTGATCATAGCAAGGAGACCTTGTTTAAAGAGGGAGCATTGCAGCCACTTCTTCAGATGCTCTCATTAAGTGATGCAGATGGAAAAAGAATGGCCATTAAGGCTATTCAGAAACTCTCCAGCTTTGCTCCTAATGGTTTACAGATCATCAGGGACGGAGCAATTTCACCACTTCTTGACCTACTATTCCAGGCAATACCAGCATCTTCCAATCTAAGAGACCAAGTTGCAGCTACTATTTTGAATATCACTGTATCAGCCGCTGCCTTGCAAACCAATGAAGCCCTGAGTATTCTGAAATCAGATGCTGAAATTTCTCGGCTCTTTTCCTTGGTGATGCTGACTGGGCCAACTATACAACAAAGCATTCTAGGAACATTTTATGCGCTGTGTCAGCTTCCATCAGCGAAGGACATGAGAACTAAGTTGAGGCAGGTAACTATTTGTCCAAGCCATCTTCATGAAAGCATGGCAATTAAGTTATTTTATTCTATTCATTGTACAAATTCAATTTCTGAAATTTTATTTTTATCAGTTCATCTCCTTTTCTGTTCTTTTCTTGTTCTGAACTCCCTACATAAGACGTGTAGTTTCATTTATTATTCCAGAAATAATCTACAGTATCTAGTCTTATCCCACTGACGAAAACATTGTTCTCTTTTAGCATTTTTCCAGATTATTTTGTAATCTTGATTTTTTTTGGTTTCATACAGTTTTCTGCAGTCCAATTATTAATTTCACAATGTGAGCACAGAGATCTTTCTGTAAGAGCAAGTGCTGTTAAACTGCTATCTTGCCTCATGGAAGATGGAGATGATACTGTGTCAGCTGAAAGTGTTACTCAAAGGTGTCTGGAGACTTTGCTTTCCATTATCAAAACCTCTAAGGATGAGGAAGAGGTAGCTGCTGCATTGAGAATCATTTCTGATCTTCCTATAGGGTACACCCATGTAACTCGATGGATTGCAGATGCTGGAGCAATAACAGTATTTGTCAGTTATATTAGAGATGCAAAGCTTAGTGGGCCCTTCAGGAATAAGTTAATAGAGAATGCTCTTCGAGTTTTGTGCCGTTTCACAATGTCAACAAATCCAGAATGCCAGAAAATAGCCGCTGAGTCTGGATTGATCCCCTTGCTTGTCCAGTTGTTGGGATCTGGCACTCCAGCTGCAAAACGATATGCAGCTACTTTGCTATGTCAGTTTTCAGAGAGTTCACTCAGCCTGAGCAGGCTGGTAGAGCGACATGGAGGTTTCTGGTGCTTTGCACCCCCACCTGAAATACGATGCCCAGTGCACAATGGTGTTTGTTCAGCGGAGACATCATATTGTCTTTTGGAAGCAGATGCCATAGGACCACTTCTGAGTTTGCTTGGAGACTCAGATTCCAGCATTTGTGATGCCGCCCTAAGTGCACTCTCAACACTCATAGAGGGCGAAAGGCTGCAAAGTGGCAGCAAGGTACTTCATGAGTCAAATGGCATTGCACCCATTGTAAAAGTTCTGAGCTCTCGGTCAACTGAGTTGCAAGAGAAGGCACTTAACGTTTTAGAGAGGATTTTTCGACTGCAAGAGTATAAGCGGATCTATGGTGCTTTAGCACAGATGCCTTTGGTTGACATAACTCAAAGAAGCAACGGTCCTGTTCGAGCTTTGGCAGCTAGAATACTTGCTCATTTGGATGTGCTTCATGATCAATCTTCCTATTTCTAAGAGGCAGTCATTTAGATGCCAGGATAAAGCTCAGTTCCAACTGAGTGGTATATCCACAAGTTCAGTTCAACATTCCATGCTTCATTCGGGTCACATGATAACTTGGAAAGGGATGAATGTGGTTTGTAATTTGTATCACGTTAAAGCCATCTGGAGGACTTGGTGAGACAATTCTCATTGAGCACACCGAAACAAGAAAGCTAGCCAGTGCGTGCTGCTATCACACACATCAATGCTGTTTTTATGTGGAAAAGAAAGAAAACCAAGTTCACCCTGACAAAACTTTCAGCATGATAGCTCACATTTGTCGCACAATCTAACCGCTTAGAGCTTTTGACATGGTTGAAGAAAGATATTGGGTAGCACAGTGTTTCTCAACTTGGCGACTGTTAAAGATATCGGTTATTTCTTTAGGAAGGAACCAGAAGTTTTATGTACAATGTTGCACATGCATCCACATTTCAGGTATCTTCAACTTCTAGCCCATTCTTTGAAGAGTCAACGTAAATTTGCTTCTTCATGAATGAATAAAATGTGTCTTTTGTTTCTTCTTCAACATTCTATTTTGAGATTATTGATAAATTTATGCCCATATGAAGCTAATGATGCCTATCTCAACATGCTGATTGCTGATATTAGGTGTGAAAATTTTCATACCTTGTTCTATCATCTAATATTTGTTTTCATGTTAGAACGACTCTATCTTTGACATTGTCTTGTGACTATGGATGCTGCTTTGTTGACATGTTTACACATGAGTAGGATTCAGTTCCATATCTTATCTGAGAATTGCTTGCGCATAAAATAGTGAGGGCAATGAGGAAAGGGCTCCGATATTAGTGTTGTAGAAGCTACACTGTGGTCTCAGAAAAATAAAGAGAATCACAAATACATGTACGGTAGTTCATAAAAAGAATCACAAATAACTGGAGGGATAATTAAATACTTACAATGTGAGAAACATAACACCACATAGTAAGAAAGAAAAGATCTTTAAGAGCAGCTAAGATAAAAGGAATCATTGCACTATAAGCTGTTCTATCTATTTGACAGCTGAAGAGGAACAATGATTCAGTATCACAGATGGTATAACTATGATGATCACACGCTTCCTCCACACATTACATCATATTATATAACAGACGACAATTGAACATACTGTGTCAGCATATACATAGAACTAGGCGTGCTTTTTTACTTCTAAAAACTCTCGAGGAATACTTTAGATCCGATGAATCATAAGACGAAAGCGACTTACTTATATGCCCGCTTGGTACGAGGGTAATAGTCCCTCATGACCAGTAGATGAGGATTTCCAAGCTTCGCTAACCCTCCTTGCACTTGTTTATAAGCGGAAAAAGGGACTTCGCCTTCCTCTTTGCTCGATTAGTTCCACTTTTCTCTACCTCACAGACATGCTCATACACCCCCAACCGTAGCGCAGCTGAGACCAAAGAAGAATTATGAGTACCCAATTCAAGAAGTACGGAGAGTGCACATTCCTTGTTCTTGGGGGTGCCTTCTTTTATCAGCTGCACGACGGTTTCAATGAAAGGAAGCTGCCCTATGGCAGTGTGGCCATCAGGATGTGATGCCAGAAGAAGGAAGATCGAGAGGGCTTCATCCACCATGCCAAGGTTCTTGTCACACAGTACATTAAGCAGAGGAGCCACTATTCCTGCATCAATAGCTCTAGCCTTGTTCCCATAGTTCAGAACCAGATTAAAGAGTGCAGTGGCAGCATCCTTCTTCCCCCTAATGGTCCCATCCCGCAGAAGATCCACCAATGGAGGAATGCCATTCATGTTCCCTATCAGCACCTTGTTCTCTTCAAGCATTGACAAACTGAACAAGGCTGTGGCCGAGTTCTCTTTAGCCTCAACCGTGCCGCTCTTCAAGATTTCAATTATAGCAGGAATTGCTCCTTCTTTGGCTATGATTCTTTTGTTCCTCTCATCGATCGACAAGTTCAACAGAGCTGTGACAGTGTGTTCTTGGATCTTCGAATCGGGATAAGGTATCAGGCCGACCAGAGCAGGTATTCCACCATGCTTCGCGATCAAAATCCTGTTATCGGGATTCTCCTTGGAGAGCATGCGGATCTTCTTCACTGCCTTCCGCTGCACATCAAGATGAATGGAGGACAAATCTCTCACCAATGAAGGGATCTCTTCCTTTTGCTCTAAATGATGAGAGTCCTGGTCTGCATCTCTTTTCAACAGCTCAACTTGGTTCTTCTCACACCACTGCATGATCAAGTTACGAAGAGCATAGTTTGGAGCTAAAGAGAGGTGAGCCAAAGTTTGTCTAGTCTTTGGGCAATTTCGATGACCTGCATCCAGCCACTTCTGTATGCTTCTTCGTTCATATGTCTATGAGAACGGAGGAAAGAGCAGTTAGCAAAGATTACCTTATCACAAGACTTAAAAACAACATAATTGGAGCAACTTGAAGCACCTGTCCTGTTGCAACAATGACAGGATCCGACATGATCTCCAGAGATACAGGACAGAGGAAGTCATTTGGAATCATCAACGATGGACACTTCTCGAGGTATTTAGGCAAGGTGACGTCGCTTAACCCTTTAGAATCTTCGACTCCTGCAACTCGTTTAAATTTATTGAGCAGATCCATGATCTGCTGTGTACTGTCTGCATTTGCCCCACATCTTTCTTTGATGAGCTTTTTGATGGCCATTGTTTCAGCTCTTAAATCTGGTAGAGTTTGCAACTCCAACTTTTTCGCTAGCCTTTCAAGTATGGCTCCATCTGCGTTCCTGTCGTCCCTTTTTGAGAGCACAACCATCAAATCCATGGCAAGCTCCATGTCTTGAGTATCAATTCTCCTCTTAGCTCTTCTTAGTTGCAAACTCATCAACTCAACCTCGAGAAAAAAAAAGAAACAAAAATAAGTGAGAATGAAAAGCTATCCATTTCTAGATTAAGAGAAAAAAAAAACACCCCCCCACATGTTGAATTTAAAAAGTAGTGATCTAAGATGTTCAAAAAAAAAAAATATCGATTCCTTTTATCTTTTTTTGGGTGCTTAATTAGAGATATTTATCCTTCTTCGTTTGGGTATACTTTTTGAGTTTTGTGAAAAGCATTTAGAATTATTGATAATTCAATCAAATCTTTAAGACATAAAAACAAAAATTAAGCCTATTTAATATATTGAAATAATTCAGTAGAGCAATTAACATCAGCAACTTAGGAAAAGATGGCTACCTGTTCTTTGACTTCATCCGAAATAACAAGCGCATCATACGGCATGCCCTCTAATGCCTGATTCATTCTGTCATATACCATATGAAACCTGCCCATTACCGCCTCGCTCTCCAATGCCTAAAAACCACCAGAAGTAGAGAGATAGAAAGGACTCAGATCAAATAGGAACTCAGAACACGAAAGGGATTTGGAGATCGTGAACATCATTCGATTCACACGAAGCGCAAACCAGATAGATCTTGCTCCCGTCGTGGCAGCACCTCAGCAACTTCCTGGCAGCGGAGAACGCCTTAAGCAGGCCACAAAGCCGGGCGTAGGCGGCGTCGGGGATAGGGTACTCGAGGTCCTGCAACTCCTCCAGCAGCGGCGCCACCAGCTTCATCCGCCGCACCAGGTTGAAGGACTCCTTCCGCTGCGTCCGCCGGTACTCCCCGAATGACCCAACGGAGTCGATGATCTCCAGCAGCTCCCCGACCAGGTCGGCCACGTCGTGCTCCTCCCCCTCCTCTCTTCCTGCGCCGGCCGCCATCGCCGCGGGGTTGGTCTTCTCCCCCTCCACGTCTCCCATGCTAAGACTAGGTTCAGTAGTTGGAACAAGGAACCGAGGAGGTCGGGTCGATCATGGGGACGACGACTGGAGGGCTGGCGCACAAGAAACCCCAATCCGAACGCTTGTTTCCAAATTTGTACCGGAGAAGGTTTCGGAGAGACGACGGATGGAGAATAATTCTCGCGCGCGCTTCCGCTTCCGCTTCGATGATATAAGAATAAAGGAGGGGATGTTTACCACCCGTTGGTTCGTTGGAGTTCTGCGAGAGGGGACGACTCCGGAAAGCATCGGAGCAACCTGCAGCTATAATTAGTCTGTTGCCGGTTTGGAGCTGTTGGTAGGCCGTTAGCACTGTAACGCCCATCAAACTTGAAACTGAATCACCGCCAGTAATTCGATTTTACATAAAATAGATAGATGTCTTTTTCATTTTTTGTAAATATATTTGATAGAAAAACATATTTAGGAAATTATTAATAGAACAGTGTCATCCGATAAAGATGAATTACTAAATAATTTTCTAAGTGAATTGCCACTTATATGATTTTTCATCCAAATTTATATCTCTTGGGATATTTCTTGAGGTCATGATTTTTCTTTCTCTTAGATTGAATGAAAGTTTCATTTCATATTTTTTAAATTTCTAAAATAATATCATCTAAAATTATAATATTATCAAAATAATTTAGTGAGAAATCAATATTATTTGTATTTCTATAAGGTGAAATTTTATTTATTTATTTATTTTAAAAAATTTATTTTGTATTTACTTATTTATTTTATATTTGGGCTATAAATTTTTTTATAACCGTCACTATTAATATCATGAGTCAAATTCATACTTTTTATTTGGATTTATCGGTTTTATCCTTTCAGAGTTAGCTCCAAAAAGATCTTATAAACCCTTAGTTCTTAATACTCCTCAATCAACTCAATATGAGACTAAATAATCTTATCGCTATTAAATTTTTAGCCCTTAATTGCTTTTATTGATAGTGGAAATCATAAGATCTCCGAGCATAGCATAGCATGCTACAAACAAAGTGATGATCTTAATCCTATATCACTGTTTATTCCGAAACAACATGCTGCTTGCTGTTCTTTCCCTGAAACATGGATGAAAGATGAGCCATCATCACTCCTCCACCAGCTGCTTCAGATTGATGGGAGCAGCAAACTCCAAGGAGCCACCGTAAAACGCCAACCCCGCCCTCGCCGACGTCGCATGCGTCGGGTGGATCCTATCCCAGAAAAGGTACTGGTTGCGGTTCCTGCAGTAGGTGGTGTTCGGCGAGCAACCCGCTTCTGCTCCCAGCTTCCCGCCTCCGCAGCATGCGCTCTTCACATCCTTGTACCCTAAACAAGCACGAACGTACGCTACTCGTCAGATGATATGATCTCGCGGAAGCATTAATGTGGTAGCAGTCGAAGCTTACGTACCGACGCCCGCGGGATCGGCAATCATGCTGAGAACGACGTTGTAAGAGCTTCCGATCGTGTACCTCACGCCGTCCAACTCGGAGGAGAGGTTGGCCAAGAGAAGCTTGATTCGGTCGTTGACACCCTTGGCCAAGCCGTTGAGTCCGTCGATGCATGCTCCTAAGGGATGCTGGCTTCTCGAGTACGGACAGCACCCGATGGGCGGCACGTCGATGAACGCGAACTTCCTCGCTCCAAGATCATACAGCGCCTGCCGACGACAGAGAAGGAGTGATCGTAAGATGTGGGTCGGAGCATTAATTACGTCTAGTTTGAACAGTGTGCACCTTCAGATGGACGCTGTAGTTAGCCACCATGGCATCGTAGAACTGTTGCGTCTCGGCAGCGCTGGGAGAGCTGTTGGTGGCGAAGAAGAAGGCGAAGACGTCGTTGCCGCCGGAGCTGATGAGGAAGACGGATCGGGACAGCAGATATTTCGCCCTGGACGCGTTGGTATGCGACACGATGTTCGATGCGAGCGCTGCAAAGTCTTGTACTTGCTTTGTCATGGTTATCGTACTCCCCTGGTGGATCGGGACGGAATGCAGGGGTGATCAAACGAAGGAGGAGATGGCCAAGCGAAAGAAAGATCATGAGCGGCATGCATGCTTACTGTGGTGTCGAGAATTCCGGATCCACCAGACGCAAAGTTGACGCCTCTCAGGCCTCTCAGGATCGGCGTGTGGGTTTCGTTGACGATAGAAAGATACGGCGGTGGGCTCCTTCGGAAACCCATATGGATTGCTGCACATACATGTCCAAGACAACAATCGTTCATACAGCAAGAAAGCGGAACACAGTGAGTGGACAACACGTCATACGAAAGCAACTTGAAACTCCACATATGGTTGGTAAATAGCACCCATCAGTTTTGTTGTGTTGCGATCTCATCAGGCGTGGTGATGGAACGTTCCCTACTGGACTGGTCTTTACCATATGGAAAGATAAGGCTTGCTCACTTTCTGATCTCTTGCATCATCCTTTTGTCTTCATCATGAGCAGCTGTGCATGGTGAGTGACTTCCACTATGAGCTTTGGTAGAGTTTGTTTGTAGGTCATCAAAGATGGTATAAAGATGTCATCTCGGTCATTCATTTATCTCAGAGAAACGATGAACTTGTAACTAAAGCCATGTCCATTAATGGCATAAAAGTTGCAGGCTTTCACCACCCTTAACTAAGTTACATCAAGTACAGCTTGCTGGGTTATATCATACTATAAAAGAACCTATGATTCCTTCCTTAATACACACACACACTGTAGCACCTCATTCTTCATGTGCAGACTCCTTTTTCTTTAATACAGACCATTCTTTATCTTGCAAAGACATGCTTTTCCAGTGGCTCTGTGACTCCTTTTCTATACAATGGATCATCTCAAGAAATCCATATCATCTTTTGATCATCTCAACCAATCTAACAGTTCATTAGTTCTAAACCGAATCGAAACCGCGGTTCGATTTCAGTTCTTGATTTTAAAATATTAAAATCGATTATTTCGGTTTCAAATCGATTAAATAGATAAAATAAAATTGAAACTAAAATTTAGATTTAAAATTTACTTTAATTTTTTTCTTCTAAAAAATAAAAATCAGTAGATCAAACTAAACCAGCGATTGTCATTCCGAACCGAAACCATCTGGAAACGCGGCCACCCCTACCCATGAGCCTTGTGTTCTTGTGCTTCTTCTATGTTGATGGACATTGCTCGGCTAAACGTACACTATCAGGAGAACTACTTACATATGAGCTCAAAAGCATGATCATGATGTCAAGGAAGGCGGACGTACCCATGAAATCGACGCCGTTGTAGCCGTTGCTGAACCTTCCGGTCGGCCTCTGGTGCGGGAAGTCAATGCCGTAGTGAGGGAAGTTTGCCTTGGCGTCATCTCCCGGCAAGTAGTTGTTGTTGCCGACGTCCGCCGTGGAGTCGCCGAAGACGTAAACCGCGGGAACCTTCGGCTCGGCGGAGACGACGACAGCAAGGAGGAGGGGGAGGAGGAGGAGGAGAAGGAGATGAAGGACCGGCCTCATCGCCGCTGCAGCAATTATTGGCCCCTCTACTTTGCGCAGGGTGGAGAAGGTGGCCTCTCTACTTTGCGGTGGGGGAGGCATTTATAGATAAACGTCAAGAGGAACTCCTCATTATGGCGCGTACTTTGTCTTCTTACATGACGGCGAAATGCCAGTGTGAACTGTGAACGTTGACCGTGGACTTTGACTCGATCCGCTCACGTTTGTAGCCGAAAGGCCATTTCATCTACGTGTCATTGGAAATTTGATGGAAACACATTATGCATTATACATTAAACGAATGTAGAATTTGAATCTATTGACACATTTGTTTAGAATCGATATAATAGTTTATCGTAGCAAAAACAAATCATTATTTATAGGGATTAATTAGAGACACCTATTCATTGTCCATATTATTATAATAACATCTTGAATCCTCATGTAATCAAATAATAATAATAATAATAATAATAATAAATAAAACTGAATTAAATATGCAAGAGCTTAACTGTTGTAGTTGTCGATCGAGCTGTCGACTGATAGGTGTTAACCACGTAGCATCAAGGTATTGACTACATGATGGATAGGTATCGATCATATAACATTGGATAATCAACTATGTGATTGGTACGTATTGATCACGTAATGTTAGATTATCGATTACATATGTATCGATTATATCATTATTCCACTGTCACAACAAAATTATCTCTGTTTTTGTTTTTGCATTAGTGTCTCAATTTTATTTAACAAATTTTTATATCTTTTTATTTTTCAAATCAATCATAATATTTATTTAAAACTACAAAATAAAATATTTATGAATCGGTACAGTATAAAGACGAGATAAATAAAAATAAAAAAAACAAAGTAATAAAATAATATTTCACATCACGATTCTTCTTTATGACCCATTCGGATCACGCGATCCACTATTTAAATCCTATAACATCAATGACACTCCGCAACGAATTGGTCTTAATAAATACTTAGTCGGAGTCAATATCGGTGGCTAATTAATTAATAAGGTATATATATATTTATATATTTTTTAATTAATAAGGTTGAGTTCATGTGGAGATGTGGTGTACCAATTAAAGTGCTTTTGGGACTTTATAGCTTACTAAAATGGATCAAGTGCTCGGCCAGGCTGTGCTCACTGTGAACTCGGACCGCCTGCCATCTGTGATCGCAAATAAAAGACTAAGCTGGCAAGAATCATTAGATTATATGATAAATTATAGAACAAGAATAATGTAGCCCGATATGGTTCTCCATATATGATTAGGTACTATTGTGAGGGTCACTCAAATGAAAAATGCACATCTCTTTCAATCATTCTCACACTTAAAATGGAGATTTCAATGTCAAAGCCTTCTCAAGGACTAGGAATGATGAGCTTTTTTTGTGTGTAGTAACTTTTCTTCTACTTAGATCCTCTATAGAGTCATTTTCTTTGCATTTTAATTATGAGGAGATTCATAAAATATAAAGGTTTATGAAAGAGTTTCTATGTTTATTAGAAACCATTTCTTAATAGAACATCTAACTTTAAATGGCAACAAAAAAATAAACAGCTACATATATAAGAAAGAATAAACACTTGTCAAGAAATCTTCCCATGCGCTTTAGCATTTAATTATGGACATTATGAATATGAAATATATTTTGAGGTGTTCATAGAACTCCATATCTAAAAAAAAATCATTTATTACTAGAACATCTTATTTTACATCACCGTGAAAAATAAATAGCTACTGATTATTTTCTGAGTCATCCATAACCAAATTAAGGCTTCAAAATAGAGTGTATATTATACACAAAATTCTTCTCTTTTCTTGCTAATTTCCTTTTGGTCCAATGTGTTTGTGAACAAAACTACAACATGGAAGAGGCATGGTTGTCTGTTTAGTCATGCAACATACAATTCTGCTTTGCCATCAATGAACAGGCTCATGAACTCGTCTCCGTCGACAGTCTCCTTCTCGATGAGAAGCTGTGCCAGCTTGTGGAGGATATCGCTGTGGGTGGTTATGATTTGCTTGGCCCTGGAATAAGCCCTCTCCACAAGCTCTCGCACCTCAGCATCAACCACATCAGCAGTTGCCATGGAATAATCTTTTTGAGTTGACATCTATCAAACAACACAATCATGCGTGCCATCATCAGTACAAGCCTGGATATATAAAGATCTAGGAACATAAGCTGAAATGGCTACATGTTCAAATACCTGTTGACCCAGGAATGGATTACCACCAGACCCACCTATGGCTACCTGTCCAATCTTTTTGCTGAATCCAAACCTCTCAACCATCTGTCTTGCCACTCTTGAAACCTGCATGAAGTCATTTGAAGCTCCTGTTGTGACATTCTCTTGTCCGAAGATCACCTCTTCTGCCACCCTGAAATGCAGCAAAAATACTTGGTTGATGGATGTAGTTATGACGTACAAAAGAGTTGGAGAAGTTTAGTGGGGAATATCCTTGCTCTTCTTTCTAACCTTCCTCCGAGGGCAACAGCCATTTGGTTCTCTAGGTAACTTCTGCTGTAAAGTCCTGACTCAAGTCTCTCCTCACTTGGGGCAAAGAATGTAAGACCACCAGCTTGACCTCGAGGAATAATGGAGATCTTGGCAACTGGATCATACTCGGGCATGAGTGCCCCCACAAGGGCATGTCCAGCCTCTAACAAAACATTGAAATATCATTTCATTTGAAACATATGGCAAACTGTAAAAATTGAAGCTCAGTTTATGAGACACTAACCATGATATGCTACCAGCTTCTTCTTCTCATCTGATACAACTGCGTTTTTCTTTTCAGGTCCTGCAATTATTCTCTCCAGAGCATCTGAAATTTCATCCTTGCTTATCTCCTTTAGGTCTCGTCTGGCTGCAAGAATAGCTGCTTCGTTCATCAGGTTTTGCAAGTCAGCTCCAGTGAAACCAGGGGTTCTTCTAGCAATTTTCTCAAAATCTACATCCTTAGCAAGTGCTTTCCCTCTTGAATGAACCTATAAATAGAAAAGGCTTTTACACGCACCATAACAGGAATCATTTACTAGCTACGATTAAATTCTGAGAAAATTGATATAAGAGATTAAATTACGTCTGCAACTTGTAGAATGGGCCCTAGTAACAGTAGAAGACCATTTCAAAATCATGAAGAAATTAATTAGTTATGCAGTATAAATATTCAGGTGCTTGAATTTTTTGCAATGGCACCTTGACTAGGCATACTCATTCTTACAGATGTAAGATATGAACCTATTGAATAATTTTGATGAAAAACACGTTGGCAAATTTGTGTTTAGCTACAGTTAGCAGATCATTGATTCCATGTAACCCATACAACTTGCTGTCGGTAGTTGCAACATTGAAATTAAAATGACTGAACGTAATCAAGAGACGAGAAAGGACAAGAATAGCCATTAAATTTAAACTAAAATTTAAGCTGAACCAAACCATCTGAAAAGAGGTGATCTGCAACACAATTTACACCTGAAACAGTAAATACGAATGGTTTTGCAATCCCTCATAGAGTCTCCATGTACTTTCCTTTTATCTTGTAAAAAATCCTTGCAATAGTAGTGTTTTATCTTCCAATTCACAGTTTGTCTCTTGCTTAATTTGCAGATGTCACTATGCTAGATGATTATTACTAATTTACTACCTCTCAATCCAAACCTCTTACCGTGCTTTCTTGATTTTATGTATGCTGATATCCTGAGCACAGGCTGTAAGTGCTTTTTGGGTTAATAGATTTTACTCATGTTTCTGGAAAAAGAATCCAAACCTCCTCGAGAGGGTAACCACTTTCCGTCACACAATTTGTAACAAAGTGGTCAAATGAAATATTGATTTAATATTGAAGCTATTTGAGGGCAACTGTGAAGTAGTAAAGCTTTCACATCAAAGACATAACATAAATTGGTTGTCACCCATACAAGGTATAATCTGATGATAACCTCATAAACTCCGCAATTGTCATTTTGGACCATAGGCTTGGAAATACTTCACCCTATAATACTTTTCAGACATGTGTTATCACAGAGCAGTTTTGGAACACTTCATCCTTATTATTTTGCAACACAAAGATAGTTTAGGTAGCAGTTGCCTAACCTTGGATGGTAGTAGTCAAGCTAAAATAAAGGTTCTCAACAAAATCACATAGCTTGATCAAAGACTTATTGGAAGAAAAACCAATAATCTTAAATAACTGATTTCAAAGAATTAAAAACTACAAGTTAAAACTTCTTTAAATGGTTCAGACACTTTCTGCAGAACTTAACAAGAAGCCATAATTTCTCAACTATTTGGGTCACCTACATGGATAATTCCTACCATTGAGCAAGGATGATCCAGCAAGAAAATAGTAATAGTGTGTGTCAAATGTAAAAAACTGCATCTTTGTTTAGCATTCAGCTATCTGTCATCATATAATATAAAATAAACATTCAAAAATCATCTTGATCATACTAAAGCGGACAATGGACTAAACCTAGATCCAGATGAAATTTTTTTCCAGTAATACATTAATCCAATATTCAAGTACCAGAAAAAAGAAGATGAATGAAAAGCTCCAAGCAAGAACTTTGACACAAAAAGCACTTCATGAATTTGCACTGAAAATGGTAGCTGAAGCCTCATTATTGTGGATCACTAACAAGCTTAACAATTTTTATATCACATACTTTCATTAGAGCCTCCGATTCCATGAATTGATTTCAAAAGGCAAAAAAAGAAAAGAAAAAAAAAATCAAGTTTGACGAAGAAATCCTAATTTTAGCACAACTAAGCAACTCTAGGAAGCAAGATTTTATAATTTGTAATTAATTCAGAAGATCCATCGATCATGGAGCAAGATTTTAACATGCAATTACTTTTGATGCTTCAAAAAATATGTTATGGAATCGGGTCATCGAACATCTACTTATTGTGGTACATGCACAACTTATCAAAATCTAAGCATCAACAAGCAAAAACATAAATATCAATAACCAAGAGGTATTTTATCAAACATCTACATAAATATCATTAACAATTAAAGAATTTATGAGTTAAGCTATCGCCAACAGACCTGCAGGATCTTCACTCTGCCAGCAACATCAGGTCTATCAACTGTGACCTGCCGATCAAACCTCCCAGGCCTCAGCAAAGCCGAATCCAGCACATCTGGCCTGTTAGTCGCTGCCAGTACTATCACTCCACTGTTCCCCGAGAACCCATCCATCTCCGTCAAGAGCTGATTGATAGTCTGCTCCCTCTCATCATTGCCACCGCCAAGCCCAGCTCCTCTCTGCCTTCCCACCGCATCAATTTCATCGATGAAAACAATGCACGGTGCCTTAGCCTTTGCTTTCTCAAACAGATCCCGGACCCTCGACGCCCCCACTCCCACAAATAGCTCCACGAACTCGGACGCTGCACACGAGAAGAACGGGACTCCGGCCTCTCCAGCCACCGCCCTGGCCAGCAGCGTCTTGCCGGTACCCGGCGGACCCACCAAGAGACAACCTTTAGGAATCTTCGCCCCCAAAGCCGTATACTTGTCCGGGTTCTTCAAGAAGTCCACCACTTCCTGCAACTCAAGTTTGGCCTGGTCGGCTCCGGCGACATCAGCGAAGGTGACACCGGTCTCCGGAACCTCCTGGAACTTAGATTTGGACCGGCCAAAGTCCATCGGCCCGCCAAGCCCACCCGGCCCGCCCCCAGGTCCCCCCTGGGACCGGCGGAAGAGGAAAAAGAGACCGGCAAAGGCGAGAAAGGGGAAGATCAGATTCCCGATGAAATTAAACAGCCCATTGCCGGCGTCCCCCTCCGAGACCGAGATGTCCACGCCGTTCATCGCCAGGATGTCGATCAGGTCGGGATCGTTGGGGACGATGACGGCGGCCCGGCGGCCATCGACAGCCGTGAGCTGAAGCACCCCGCCGTCCTTGCTGAAGCGGACGCGCTCGACCTTGCCCTTCTTGACGGCATCGAGGAACTCGCTGTAGCGCCACTGGGAGCCCTCGGGGAGGTCCGAGGACGTCTGCGGCCTGGGGGCCGTGAGGAGGGACTGGGCGAAGGGGTTGTCGGGCTTGGAGGCGGCATCGAACTGGACGGCGGGCGGCGAAGGGGGAGGCGGGACCGGGGCGACGTCCTCGGCGATGGCGACCGGGGGGAGGGAGGAAAGGAGGAAGGCGGCGGCCGCGGCAACGGAAGGGGACAGGGTGAGGCGGTTGTCGTTGCTATTCTTGTTGCGATCGAGGAGTGATCGAATGGAGTTGGTTCGTCTCGGGAGGAGAAGGAGGGAAGGGTTGGGCGTGGATTTCGGACGGAGTCTGGTGCCGAATAGAGTGGAGGTGAGGAGATGGCTTGCGGAAGCCATTGTAGCGAAGCGAAGCAAATCCGTGTGCGAGTCTATCTCTACGGGGATCGATCGTTCTTATTGCGACACGATTGCTGTGGAGTTTTGGATGTGTGTAGGGGGTGCGTCTACGTGGAGTCGATTGTGGCCAATCGTTTTGATATTTGGGGATTGGAGTGACAATGAGACGACGGAACGAAAGACACAAAGAAAAGCGTGCCAGCGAGGAAAACGAACATTAATTGTGTTGTGCGGTGAGCCACGTCGAGGCATTCGTTATGGCAGTTTCTTGTTTTCACTTGGAGTCATAGTCATTTCCAAGCAGTAAATTATATATATATATATATATATATATATATATATATATATAGTGGAATTCCATAATTTATATATGAGATCGTGATATCAGTGAATTTTGCAATAAATTTTGGCCGTTGTTACTTTTAATGAATGAAAAAAAAATCCATGAATGACAGGTGTTATATTTTGATGGGATGTAATTCATAATATAGCATTAGCATTTAAGTATTTTCAATATAATATCCGAACCAAATGTGATTTATAAAAAAATTATCAAACATCAATTTACATTAAAATATGCATTAAACCCTATCCAATAATTTAGTGAAGATGGGACCACTAGTTCACTTGGCCAAATGCTATGTATAGGAGCCCACCTAAGGTTATTGGATAAGTCACTAATTTAATTGAGTTTGAATCATTAGCCTAAGTTAATAACAATAAACTCAATGTGAAATTAAATTTGAGGGATTGCATATGCTTCTGTTGTGATATGTTGGAGAAGGTTGTGAAATTTGTTCAGGAACAAATTGATGAACTTGTGGGGGTACTGTTAGGATTTTTTTTTGAGCTATTTATTAAGTCTGTTTAATCCAGTTATTTACTGTGTTGTGTCCGTTTGATTTAGTTAGAATTAGATAAAGATTTATTTAATATTTATTTATTATTAAGAGTCCAAATCCTTATGGACCATAGGTGGAACTCTATAAATAGTGATATAATTATTTTTATCAATCAATCAATAAAATGTTATTCTAATACGTGGACAAATCCTAGGAAGTCAATCGTCTTGAAGTGATCATCCATTTTTCTTCCATTTCTTCTCTTTTTTTCGATAAAACCTTAGGATCTTATCATTTGGTATCAGAGCGACGATCCTTGGCATCTCGCTGTAGTGATTGACATAGCTATATATATATATATATATATATATATATATATATATATATATATATATATATATATATATATATATATATATGTTAAAGTCGATAACCACGCACGTTGTTCCTTCTCGGTTTGTGATTTCCAACGTCGACTACCACTACCTCTTCTCCATTGTCGACGCTTCTTCCCGGTCGGTGACCACCGCCGTCGTCGCTCCCTAGCTAACGCCCACCGCCGCCACTGTGCCCCGGCCAGCAACCTTCTCTCCTCGCTTCGCCATCTCGCTTGAGCAAGAAGGCTGCGACCATTGTTTCCCATCCAGCAGACCACCACTTGTAGCCGCCCATCAGTGACGCTGCCCTAGTATCTTTTGCTAGCCAGCCACTGTCGATTGTGATCATTCATCATCACCAGTGGCTTCCCTTATAATGCAGTAGAAACATAGTATCTTTTGCTGCCACAATCACCGGTCACTATTTTGAAGTATCAGCCTGACACTATTTTGATTGATACGAGTAGCACTAATAATTTTATGGACAGGAAAGTTACAAGCCGATTAGCCCACCATATCGAAGGCTACGACATATTCAAAGTAAAGATCACTGAAAGACATATTTTAACAAATGTTCAAAGAAAAAATTGATTATACAGGGGTCAGGAGTTTCTTGCAACAATTACTACATTGAAAAATCGACATGTTACTTACACTATAAAAAAGTAGAGATCATTCTTGATCAATGGATTATGATGCGTTACAGATAACCTATGATTGAAGTGCTGAAAGAGAAACTATGCGAGTTTAATGGATTGTTATAACACTTTTTTTGAGTTTTTGAATAATGTTTATTGAGTATGTTTAGTTCAGTTGTTTACTGAGTCTATTTGGTTTAGTTAGAAACAGGTAGAAATTTATTTAATATTTATTTATTATTAAGAGTCCAAGTCCTGATGGATCATAGATGAAACTCTATAATCCTTTTTTTCAATCAATCAATCAATCAATGAAATGTTATTATGGACAAACCCTATGAGATCGATCCCCTCGAAACAATCAAGGAGACCGATCCCCTCGAAGATATTAAGGTAGTTGATCCCCTCAAAATGATCATCCCTTTTTTTTTTCTTTTTTTTTATCATTATTTTTACGACAAGACCTAAGATCTTATCAGGTACAGCATTCTATGTCCTTCAATCACAAACTTATTAAACTTTAGACACCAATAATTGCCTTTCTTTTTCTTTCTATAAAACTCGTTTGAATTACAATCGTGGCATGCATAAAATATGTCAGTCTATTTTAGTGAAATCAAGAAATCAGTATGAAGCAAAAAAAAAAAAACCTTTTGTTTTGGTTTTTGCTCGTTCCAATACTGTTCTCCTTGTTTTATTCCTCCTCCTTTTATTCTTTCTTGGTTTGATACATAATTTCAAACTGATTAAAATAAATTTAAACTTGCTCCAAAATTTTAATTAATTAATTTTAAATATTTTCCCAGAGTATTTATATTTTAAAAAATAATTTTATAAATAATTCAAAATTTGTTAAATATATTATTAATTTAATTAATTAGTGTGGAGCTCTGTCCCCAAAAAAAACTGTGATTTTAAAAAATAAGAGCTCTGTGAAACAGAAAGGAAACAAATTGCTTTTTGTGGGGAAAAAAAGGGCAAAAACTGAAACTTTTCTCAGGAATATATTTTCTTCTCGACATTTTAATATCCCGCAGTTTCTATTCCTAGAGAGAGAGAGAGAGATGGAGAGGGAACCACTGGAGGATGCTTTGCTGGGGAGAAAGAGAGAGCGGGACTTAGAGGAGATTAAGAGCGTGAGGCAGTTCATGGAGCATGTGTGGGAGGAGAAGAAGAAGCTGTGGTACTTGGCGGGGCCGGCCATCTTCACGTCC
Source organism: Musa acuminata AAA Group (assembly GCF_036884655.1). Lineage (NCBI taxonomy): Eukaryota > Viridiplantae > Streptophyta > Magnoliopsida > Zingiberales > Musaceae > Musa > Musa acuminata. The sequence continues at coordinate 4,037,403 of NC_088352.1, forward strand.
ATCGCCCAGTACTCCCTGGGCGCCGTCACCCAGATCTTCGCCGGCCACCTCACCACCCTCGAGCTCGACGCCGTCTCCACCGAGAACATGGTCATCGCCGGCCTCGCCTTCGGCATCATGGTACGTCAACCAATTCCACTTCTTAATGATGAGAACAAGCAAGTTCTCCGGTCTTACGTCTTACCAGATCGTTTTCCTCCTTCTCCTCCCTCTGTAGTTCGCGTTGAGATCTCATCGATTCAAATCATAAAAGTAATTTTCATCGTATTATTGGTAGACAGAACTGCATAATTAGATATACACAACAGATGTTAGGGTTCCTTATTGCCACAACCGAAAGAAGAAACATTTCCTTGGGGGAAATTACAACTACCATAACTCTAATAATATGTTGAGTTCATTCTTGTAGACTTGTAGTTGTTAGTTCACTTATCGACCTTTAAATGATCGAGAGCTGCACTTCTAAAATGATGATATCAATTATTGGCGGGAGCAGTTGAAGACTTATGGGTTAGATGAATAAGCTCAGATCTCTCTCTCTGTCTCTCTCTTCTGCTACTGATTTGCATTGGCGTGAAGACTTTTCTGGGTGTAGATAATAAGCGATTAAAGATCAATGAGGGTTTCAAACTCTAAATGATTTTTTTTAGATGATTATGACATATCGCCATCAAAGCATTGAATTAGGCGTAGAGAATTGTTGGATAAGGTTTTGAACTAATGACTCTCATACCACCTCCAAAAATATCCTTAACATGCCTCAATTCATTCCATGAACTTATGGCATGAGTAGGTGGATGACTTCTCTGCCCTATCTGAAGGTGCGAGGATTGCAATTATTGGATCGCAGTCATTGTGGGCTTTTATTCGAGAAATACGAGTTGCTTTGCTGTCGGCATTTGTCTCACGGGTGTCCTGTTTTACTTTTCTATTGATATCTATGATCACAAACGAGGGATTTTTCTTGTAATAGTGTTTATGCTGTATATATTTGAAACTTTGTTCGGCAAATTCCAGAAAAATACTTTTTTTAGATTTTTTTTTTCCACGGAAGTACTTTTTATTTTCACAATTTCTTAACAGTTTTTTTTTTGTCTAATATTTAGAATACTTTCTTTTTCCTCTCTTTTCTTACGGATCGATCTATGAGGTAAACTGGCCTAGTTATATATTTTTTACATTGTGTTGTAGTATTTTTAACAATACAAAAAAAAAATACTATAATACAATACGAATACATTATAACATAATATTTTTGTACAAATTTTATAAAATTATCTTATTTATTGTATTTTTTATACTATGCTATCATATTTTTAATAATATTAAAAAAATACTATAATACAGTGTTTTTATATAATTTTATAAAAATATCAGTATTTTTATACTGCATTATAATATTTTATCGAATATAATAAAGCATTTGCGAGAAAAATTCTGAAAAATGAAAAGCATTTGCCTACAATATCATCACTAACTTGCGTTGCACAATATCATCCTTTTTTTCTCTTCGTCCTCTTATTTTTATCTTCTACATGATTTCACTCATAGCTGGGCATGGGAAGTGCCCTGGAGACCTTGTGTGGCCAGGCGTTTGGTGCAAAGCAGCTCCACATGTTGGGGATCTACATGCAGCGGTCATGGGTCATCCTCACGGCGATGTGCATCTGCCTACTGCCCATCTACCTCTTTGCCACCCACATCCTCCTTTTATTCCACCAGGATGCAGAGATCGCAGTGCTTGCAGGGAGATTCTCCCTCTACATGATCCCTCAGTTATTTGCCTACGGACTCAACTTCCCCATCCAGAAGTTCCTCCAAGCGCAGAGCAAGGTGATGACCATGGCGGTCGTTTCAGCAGTGGCGTTGCTGTTCCACTTGTTCCTCAGCTGGCTTCTCATAGTCCAATTCAAGCTTGGTCTTGTGGGTGCTGCAACTTCGCTTAATGCAGCTTGGTGGGTCGTCGTTGTCGGGCAGTTCATATACGTAGCTTGGGGATACTGCCCCGGTGCTTGGAATGGCTTCAGCTGGGGAGCTTTTAGGGACTTGGGTGCCTTTGCGAGGCTCTCTATTGCTTCTGCAATTATGATGTGGTATGTGTATGATCTTATTTAGTTAGATAAAATATATTATAGATATGATTAGATTTTAGTTATAATTGTTAGTGAATAAAAATGAAGTCCACTCTTATGATTCCTTAAGAGAAATTTTTTTAATTATCTTTTCTAGATCCTCTCACTTATATATGACAAGATATTTTAGGAATCATACAAACCTTCCGATAAATCCCTATTTCGTTAATTATAGTAGTTCTAAAAATAAAAAGAGATGAAAAGAAGAATCTAGCAAAGATCATTATTATATTGCTTCGTGACATTCGACCTATCTGGTTGATTATTGTGTTCAAAAGATATGTATATTTTATCTTAGATCTATGATACAAATTTTTGCATAATAATTTTATTTCATATAATTGATATCAGAGTCATATTATTGAAATCTAAGTTGTCATATATCATTAAAGAAACTAGATCTATTTTGATTTACTTATGCATTAGATTTAATTTGATTATATCAAATTATTGTTTCTATTTTGATTTTACGATGCTTACATCTTATGATCCAAATATGCTAAGTCCCTACTATTGGGTCTGTATACATTGTTTAATCCCTAGGTTGTCATGGAGAATCTATGAACAACGGAAGGATAAATATGTCGAACGAAAGGATATGTAGAATTGTATTAGTAGGTCGTTGCTAGAAACACTGCTATGGATAGCAGCGCGAGCGTCAGACATTAACACTATAGGACAACTGCAATGATACTAGTTTAGGCTGGCAATCACATAAGGTTGAGCAATATAGTGGTGGTTCCATTGCATTGTGCAAGCGACACTGTTGCATGCAACAACACTTCTACAAGTGGTGGATGATAGCACCAATGCTAGATATCGGTGTTGCTACTAGGTGCAATGAATAGCGTTGCAACTAGGCGATGGCACATGATGAAAGTGATTGTAATCGATGACATGGTAAGGGGTGACGGTTGCTTAGCTATGCGATAATGGTTGATGATGCTTAGCAAAGTGGTTTGACAACTTCGCAGCACAACAACAGTTGTACAACACGAATGATGGTGACATTGATGCACAACTATGCATTGACGGTGCGAGCACAAATTACGTGATAGAGGAAGCTACCATATATCGCTATATATGGTGATGGATGGTAGCTCTCATGAAGGATAAGTCATTGTGAGGGTGCGGAAAAGGGGGCTTACTGGGTTGCATCACTTAGTATCAGTAGCAATGTAGATTATTGTCGATAAGACAGGTACAGGCAATGCTGGACAATAATCAGTCATACAGAGGATACTACCAATCGTGAAGTCCTACAATGGTGGTGGAGGAAGCTACGATGAGAAGCTGACGGCAAGAAGAAATATGTTATTTAGCTCCAATTTTGAATAAAATCCTTAATTTTGAGTTTGTTTTAGGGTTGCTCCTTTAATTTATTATTTAAATTATGCCCTTTTGACAATTATTTAATTTTGACTTGATCAATGGTTTATTTTGATCAAATTTTGACTGATTTAATTTTAACCAAGTTTGACTTTGACAATTCCTAATTTTGACCTATTGCCCTTGGTTATTGACCTAATTAAAGTATTGACTATCTTAATTTGGTCAAATTTTAATTTTTGATTGAGCCTCAATTTTGGTCAATCCTAATTTTTTTTTTTGACTAGATTTGATTCTAAATATATTTTATTTACTTGATTAGATTTAGATTCGATCAATCTCGTTTGATCAAATTTGAAGAAAGTTAAATTTTGACTAATTTTTTTACTTTGGTTAACTCTATTTTGACTGTCTAATTAGGTTGATGTTTAGTCAAAATCTACCGGCTTATTTTTGGATTGCCCAATGGGCTTGCTCAATTAAATAAGATTGATTGGAATAATTTAAGGTTCAATTCTGAATTATAAAAACTATAAATTATGAATTTCTATTATGGCTTTCTCATATGACATATTGGTAAAATTTTATTACTTGTGATTCTTAAATTTGTGTAGTTATTCACATACATATGTTTGACATTATGAAATAAAATTTATTTATTTATATAAAGGTATGATTTATGTTTATCATGATTATAGTTATCATAAGAGTTTTTTTTATATTATTTAAAATTAAATAATTATTATGATCATTGTTTTATTATTATTGAACTATTTCTACATAAACTTATTAAAAAAATTTAGTGAATATTATTTGTAACTTATATCACTAAGTTTTATCTAACTAGTAACTATTAAAGTGGCATGAGATGGTAGGTTATGGGATGCAAATTATAATAACTATTTTACCATTTATAAAATATTTTAAATTATATTATTATATTAGTTTTATAGTTGCCAAAAAGGCTTGGATTAATAAATTTATCATATTACATCAAGGAATTAGTCATAAATGATATTAATAAAATAATATTCATAATGACACACATAATTATAAAATATAATCCCAAAGAAGAATTTACTTTGAATATGTGATAGGGTAATATGATATTATTTTAGATATTTTTCATTTAGGATTGTATACATAAAGATAATAACATCATTCCACATGCATGATATAAGTCCTCCATAATTCTTATGCATATGTAATTAAAAATTTATTATATATTCAAATATATATCAGATATTAGTCTTATAATTAGAATACTAGTTAATATTAAAAAATATTAAAAAAAAGATAACAGGTTATCGATAAGGGGTAAAAGATTATATGCTTAAAATAAATCGACTTAAAATGATGAAAGATTATATGCTCATATATCAGAAACCAAATCAGTTTGAAATGATAACATTTTAAATATTATAAATTATCCTGATAGTAAAAATTTCATTGTATAATTTATGTTTAAGCTAGACTTATTGACTTCATTTTAAATTTGCGTATATGAGTACTTTTCAAAAGTTTAGAATCCAATTGAATAAAATTAATTTTAAATCTTAGATTATATGATCATATTTAATTAATTAAGATATATTATAGATATGATTGGATTTTAGTTACAGTTATCGACTAATAGATAGAAAAAAAGTGGATGGATTCCTTAGGAGATAATGTGGACTTTTACCTTCCTAAAACATTTGTTTTAGATTTACGATTCTTGATTCTAATCGTGACGTTAAATTTTTATATAATAATTTTATTTCTTTTTTACTTGCTGTTTGTTTTTAGATCTCTTCTTCCATATTTGATGTTCTCATGTGTTTGCTGCCATCCATGTAGCCTGGAGTTCTGGTTCTACATGTTCCTCATCGTGTTGGCAGGCAACCTGAGGAATGCTCAGGTAGCAGTGGCTGCTATATCAATATGGTTAGTCCCTGACGGTCGATAACCTTCCATCTCTCTATCGAGAAATCCCATAATTTACCTGTCGACATTCCTGTTGCAGCATAAACTTGTACGGGTGGGAGATGATGGTGTTCTTCGGCTTCAATGCCGCCATCAGGTGATCCCGGACTAGCCTTCCTTCCTTTACACATTCTTCTTGGTTGTGTTGAAAGCCGATGATGATGGATCTGTCAGCGTGAGGATATCGAACGAGCTTGGAGCAGGCAGGCCGAGAGCGGCTAAGTTCTCGATACTGGTGGTCATCATGTCCTCCGTCGTTTTCGGCCTCGTCTTCTTTTCCCTGGTCTTGGTTCTCCAGGACGTTTACGGGGTTCCCTTCACCAACAGCCCTGACGTAGTTGCTGCAGTCACTGACCTCGCGGTGGTCTTCGCATTCACACTCCTCCTCAGCAGCGTCCAACCAGTTCTAACAGGTTTAGCATCGGAACCCTTTCCCCCATTGTGTCTTCACTTCTATCAACACTGCTTCAACTCGTGGACTCCGTGTTCAGGTGTGGCAGTAGGAGCTGGATGGCAGACATTGGTGGCTTATATCAATTTGGGATGTTATTATCTGGTGGGCATTCCAGTAGGCTGCCTGTTGGCGTATTATTTTGATCTAGGAGTGAAGGTAACCTTCCAGTTGTTGTACTGCTTTATCTTCTCTACTCTTGTTTCTTCTTCCTCCTCCTCCCTTCTACCTTACTTTGTCATGGCTACTCCATCATCTCCTCGTCGAGCTCAGGGTATGTGGAGTGGCATGCTAACAGGCGTAGGATTACAGACCTTGGTACTTATTGGGGTTACTGTAGGCACAAACTGGGACAAGGAGGTCATCTCTCTCTCTCTCTCTCTCTCTCTATTCATGTATCCATCTCTGTATCTGAATAATCTTGACTTCTGACCGTGGCAGGCAATGGAAGCAGAATCTCGAATAAGGAAGTGGGGAGGGTCTGTGGATGAACCAACAAACAAAGATTGATTAATTAGGAGAAAGATTAAATGTAGAATGTCCACAAGGAATGTGAATGCTTGCATAAAGAGAGTGTGGCTGGATCAAGTTCCTAGACTGTTTATCACTCTTTGAACTACTTGCTTTTATGGTACGTAAAAATCTCATGGTCTTACCAAAGAGAAATAAATATGAACATATTGCATTTTCTAAGGATATTGGGATCATTTTTGAGCTCCAATGCCTTGGGAGCTTCCTGTATTACTATGCAAATTCTTTTATTACGAGGAAGCCACAGCATATATATCCATCCCTTTGAAGCCAGTAGTTTTCATATCTATTCTTCTATATTTATGTTAAGTATATATATCTCTCTTCAAAACCTAATAAATTGTGTTTACTGTTGTACTTAATCTTCATTGAGCTAACTGTTTGATGAAACTCTAATTTACATTGATTTTATGCAAACTCATTATTATGCCAAAAGTATGAGTATTTGAAGTATTATTCCATAGGTTTATATGACTGATGGGATCATGTATGTATGTATTGTAGGGGAATTATGCTATGAATCTTATTTTGTCTATCTATATTTCTTTTTTTTATTTTTCTTAATTTTCTTTGCATGACTTATATCATATTCAAGATGTTTGATAATGTAGAGGGTTCAAATATCATAAAATTAACTTCCCGACTAATCACAGTTTGGGTGTTGGGAAGATAAGGATTCAATAAATAACCTTGTAAAGTTATACGGAGGGCATGTCTCACAAAAGCTATTTTGATGCATAAATTAATAATAGATGGGAGGATTCAAATATATATATATATATATATATATATATATATATATATATAATATTGATTGAGTAGTAGAGTTTTTCCTTTCGAGGATTTACCTGAGTTCAAATCATGACTAATGTCAAAAATAATTATGTTAATTTCTTGTCCATTATTAAGCTATAAGATCATATATCAAATCATCGGGACTATGGTTATGAGGTAATAACATATCTTAATCAGGATTATCAATTATTATCTTAACCAAGTAGACCATTTATTGTTATAAAGTTAGCATCTTTATCGACGTCACATCATCAACCGTATAAAATAAATTTTTTATTGATATGTCAAGCTCAATAATTATGATCTATCAATTTTTATATGATAATTTAATTATATATTTTTTTTCTATAGATCATTCTAGAGTGAACCAATCTCATTATAATATTTTTAATAATATAAAAAATATTGTAACATAATGATATATTAAAAAAACATAACATAATATTTTATTACTATTATTACTAAAAAATACTATAATATAACATCCAATTCATTAAGAAAAAAGAAAAGAAAAAGACATAAGTAGTTGACTATCAAATTAAGGATATCCTAAGTTATAAGATAAAAAATATAAAATAAAAATGAAAAATGAAAAATATTTTTCGAAAAAACTAATATATATATATATATATATATATATTCCCCCGGAATACGGAATTACCCTTATTGGCAAAAACAGATGACAAGTGTCACTCCCGCGAGCAACGACAAGACGCAACAGCAAAACAGCTTGCTTTCCTATACTGAACCCAAACCAACACACGTATAAACCATACAGTGGTCGAGCTGCACCTTCCTTCCTCCCTCCCGCAGACGCCTACCGCAATAACCACCACCTAAAACGACTCGTCTGGCTCCAATTCTCTCTTCTTGTGTGACAAGAAGTCGCATCGAATCGAAGAATCCCAACTCCCATGATTCATTCGTACCCCGTTTGATCCCTTCTTCCTCGATTCCCATGGCCTCCCCCGCCCTTGGACTCCTCCTCCTCCTGGCCGCCGCGCTGATCCCCGCGCCGGCCTCCGCAATCGGGTTCCAGTTACACCACCGGTTCTCTGACCGCGTGCGGCGGTGGGCGGAGGGGCGTGCCGTGCCCGGCGCGTGGTGGCCGGAGAAGGGCACCGCCGAGTACTACGCGGCCCTCGCCCACCACGACCGCGCCCTTCGCGGCCGCGCCCTCGCCGCCGCCTCCTCCGACCTCTCCTTTGCCGACGGCAACGCGACCGTCCGACTCAGCTCCTTGGGATTGTACGTCGTCCCTCTCTTGTTTCGCTCTGCTTGATTTGAAGAATTGGTATTGGGTGTTCGAAGGTTGGATCTTTTAAACGTCTAGTTGTGTGCTTTGATCTGATTGCCCCCCTGGGTTTGGGGATTTTGTCTTGATGATCAGCTTGCATTACGCGATCGTTTCTTTGGGGACGCCCAACATGACGTTTCTGGTGGCGTTGGATACTGGGAGTGATCTGTTCTGGGTGCCCTGTGATTGCAAACAATGCGCGCCTACCACCTCCCCTGATTTTGGTGTAAGCCTTCTGATATCTACTATCATTCTTTTCATGTTCCAAATTCTCTTTGGTAGCTCTTTTTTATCTTGTCTATGGATCTTCTTTGTGAGTAGCTTCTTTTCTGATGAACATCCTCTTAGGTAGAGTTTTTAACTTAAGATATGATTTCTTCTTTCTTATCATAAGATTGGACGAGGTGTAGTTGGTTTGCAATCATCTTTTACAAAACAATTGGATCAAAAATTTCGTTGTTGTTGCTACATCAGTCTTGTAATACCAACAAGTCCATACTCAAAATTAATCGCAATTTAGAACCCTAGCTATGGTAGAGGTGAGAAAAGTGGAACAATTACTGTAAGTTCTGGATTACAGACTACACTTTTCAGTATACAGATTTGAAGTCTTAAGCTAAACAATATGTTCTAATCACTTGCATGTGATTTAATCTTCCTTGTTATTCTTGACTACAATCCCTTCAAGTTAGGCCATGGTCACAATGAAAGATGAGACACTACAATCCCTTCAGGTTAGACCATGGTCACAAAGGTTTTATGAATTTGGCCTGGTGTTACCATTTGTTTCTGGATAATCTTAGACATAGTTCTGCGTCATTATTACAATGCATGATAACATGTAGATGTAATTCCTAATATGTCAAGGACATTAGTGTTCTGTGTGGAGTATCCTGTTAATTTGCAAAAATGCTCATCAGAAAATGCATTTAAAGCACTTCTGCTTGCTTTCAGATTTTCTTTTCTTTCTATGTTGGCTAGTATTCTTCCTTATGATTTTTGTGGTCGGAGTAAGTTTTAGACACATCATTGTTTTATTACTACCGATATTATCTCATTAATGAAAATTATTTTGGTCATTACGGGCAAGCAAACAGTTGTAAGCTGTAATAGGTTTGACTATGAAAATGCAAGTAGCAAATACCTTTCAAGGAAGTTTTACCTTTTCCCCAAGGGAACATCCTGAGAATGAGTTGCTCTATAGGAAAATATCATTGCGGACTAGTAAATTTCCTGGTGCATTTGTATTCGCATTTTATCATTGACTACAGCCATGTATTTCTGGTTGATATATTCTGTACTCCTTTGTTTGTACTGATAAATAACCCCAGTTCCATATAAAGTTTATATCTCCAAACCTACTTGTTCCTCTCGTTCTGTGCATCTTATTTTTCAAACACTTTATTGCAGCAGAATGTATCTTTTAACATCTACAGTCCTAATGCATCATCAACAAGCAAGAAGGTTTTATGCAGCAATGGCTTATGTGACCTCCAAAACCGGACCTCATGCACTGCAGAAGCCAGCAATTGCCCTTATGTTGTTCAGTATGTATCTGCTAATACCTCATCTTCTGGAATTTTGGTTGAGGATATTTTGTACTTGATGACCGAGGATGCTGCACCTCAAATCATTAAAGCACCGATTGTTTTCGGGTACTGTTGTCTTCGTTTTAAATCATTTCAGTTCACCAGAAATCCATATTCCTATCTCTTCCCTCCAATCCTAATTATTCTTTGGTTGGCTCATGTAGATGTGGAGAAACTCAAACTGGTTCTTTTCTAGAACGTGCAGCTCCAAATGGTCTGTTTGGGCTAGGAATGGAGAAGATATCTGTCCCTAGCATCTTATCCAGTCAAGGGCTTGCTTCAAACTCTTTCTCCATGTGCTTCGGAGATGATGGCACCGGGAGGATACATTTCGGAGACAAAGGTAGCTTAGACCAACAAGAAACTCCATTTGTTATAGACAAGAGTTTGTAAGTGCCTTTGTTAGATATGTGTGGTTTGCATTCTTATTTACAAGAGTAACTCTTATTTTTCTTTTGTTTTTCTTTTTCCCCAGTGCTTCTTATATGATCAACATAACTGGAGCCACAGTAGGAAATGATTCTATAACTGCTATTCTTAGTGCTCTTGTCGACTCGGGTACCTCATTCACTTATTTGGCTGATCCCCTGTATACCAAGCTAACTCAGAGTGTAAGATAAATTCTCACTGATGATCTGGAAGCATGCCCCATTCTTTGCTGATTTGTGGTAACTCATAAATACCTTTCCTTGTTACAGTTCAAAGCACAAGTTCAAGAGCAACGGCTCAATCCTGATCCAGATGTCCCTTTCGAATTTTGTTTTGAAGTCAGGTAATTAAAATGATCTGAGATGTAGAGAAGTTTTACATGTTTATTTTAGATGATACCTTAATTTTATTTTCCAATTCCTACTGCAGTCCTACTCAAACTACAATCTCACTACCTGAAATAAATTTAACAACAAGAGGCGGAAGCATTTTTCCTGTAAATGATCCAATATTTTTGTTTAGTTTACAGGTAAAGTATAAACATATCATATTTCATCCAGATTCATGGATATTTTATAAGTTCTCCTGATCTTTGTGATGTCCAGCAAAATGAATACTTCTATTGTTTGGCCATTATGAAGAGCAATGGACTGAATATAATTGGGCGTAAGTTCTTCGTACACATCTCTGAAATCATATACGACCAGGATTTATCTTGATCGAAGAAAAATTCTTATTTGTTTTATTATGAACCGGTTATTTAAGAAGTTCATTCATGAGTTCAATATCTGATGGCTGCCTTTAATCGTAGAAGCATGGTTGTGATCCAGTCATTAGCTTAATATATTATGGATTTTTAACAACAAATGGATATCTCTGTTTGAAACTGTTGTCTTTTAGATTAATCAGAGCTACTTTTCAAATCAATGCGGATTTCAATTAGTTTAACCTACAAGCATCTAAACTAGAAATTAGTGCTGTATAGCTCTCTTGGTTTCTTAGCACAGAATCTGTGAGAGGCACAAATCTTGTGCTCTACAAGAGTAGAAGGTGTACCACATTTTGCACAGATCAAATTAGACTTTGATCTTTTGCTTCATGGCTTAAACTATCTTGCGACCAGAAAGACTAGAATGATGATTATGAGGTATCTGCTTCTTTGTGGCTACTGCATGAGTTATAAAAAAGTAAACTATGGTTTCTCAAACATATCTTGTGCAGAAAATTTCATGGCAGGCCTCCGTATCGTCTTCGACAGAGAAAGGCTGACTTTGGGTTGGAAGAACTTTGATTGTAAGTAGAAATCTTTCCAAAAAAATAGACATTAGTTTGGTACAAATCTGAGTATAATTTTCAGGCTGGAGTATTGAGAACAAGATTAAGTGTACCTTCACCCTGTCACCATATCCACATTCTTTTGTTGCACCAGGCAGTGACACTACCAAGACAACCAAAGGTGGCATGAACTCTACTCGGGCGAACACTACTCAGGTCACCATGCCGAAGCCTCCTTCCAACAGCTCGACACAAAAGAAACTCACAAGTAGTCTCTTCTCATTGCTGCTTCTCTCATCCACAATTCTTTGATCGTAATTCCTTGGGTTGCTCACAGCTTCATACGAACATATACAACACAGTCTATACATTTGCATTTATCGTCAGATTAGGCATTGCAAATAAACTCAGTCAGGAAGTTTTACCATTTCTTGTAATTATTTCTTTTAATTTATATTTTTATTCTCCATATGTTTGTATGATTAACATTGGATCTTAATGAGGCAGTTATATTTGATTGAAATTTTCATCCCAAGTTTTAAATCATCTTATCATAATTTACAGTTTAGTTAAGACTTCTGCAGGGACAAACCCTAATGGATCTTAATACTATGACAAGCTCTCTCTATAGGCCCTGCAGGAACCTCATTCATGTTTCAGACCCTAAAAATATTGCCGAAAGAGCCAAGTGAAGGATGAGAGAGTAAATGTAATTTAGCTGAATTTATCCTTTTTTGTTTTGTTTTGTCTCATTAATGTTCACTAATTTCAAAAGACAATCCTGTCAGGTGTTCAGGCATACCAAGTGAATGAATCCACTATTTATTGACCTTGTGAGAGCGCTTCAAAGAGAGTCTTCTACACTGTCGATAGGGTTTTATGAGTCCAGTTATAGTCAACATGAGACAGACAATACATTAGAGGTCTTTGAGCTGTGATACATAAGCTTCGAAGATGACAAAAAAAAAATCTATTGAATGTGTTGCTTCAAAAAAAAAAGTTTAAAGAATATATTTTCTCTATTTTTCACTCAAAAAATTATGAATTTTGCACTCTCACCATCAGAGGAATTTTATAGACACAAATTCTGAATGCAATCTTTTTTAAGAAGAAAAATTATCCAAATTCCAAGTTTTCGGTGACCTCTACCGAACATGAAAATGATACAGAGATCTTGGTCTCAATCTTGCAGACTATCCTGATCATATTCCCAACTATTAGGCACCAAACAAATTCGAAAAGAGTATGATTTTGTTTTCTTCAAACTCGTGAATAGCAGAGATATTCACCAGTAGACAAGCAGCAAATAATCAACTTCTAACAAGTTGAGTAGAAGATGCTATTGAAGACTGGCCCAAAGATCAGAAATACTAGAAATGTATATCGAAGATATTAAAGATGATGGCAATTGGAAGAAGAAGAAGAAGAAGAAGAAGGGCCAGATTTAGCTAATCATTGGAACAGCTCCGTTGGGAAGAAGAATTTATACCATGCGCAAGCGGCAAGTTAAAACAGTTAGAGAGGTAAAAGTAAGACCGGGCATGGGATGAACTCTGCCAACAGATTTCCATCAACATACTTCGAGTGAATTGCTTCCATGCTTAAGACCACCAGATCCAAGTTCAAGTCGTCAGCTATCTCGCCTATGATAGCAGTTGGCATCTTCCCCTCTCCCAATCGTTCCATCAAGCCAAACTCCTTGAATCCACCTAAACACAAAATAAGTAAATGAGAAGCAGGCACCTCAACCAGACATCATAATTCAATGTAATGGGATGAAAATAGAACAAAACCAACCTTCTGAAAGGTGCCATCGGATACTAGATAGTTGAGCATCATGTTGGGGAATCGACTCTTTTGGCTTGTCATCGATAACTGCAAATGGAAAATCAAGTTCCACAGCCCTTCAATATATTGGTTCATATGGCAAGAGAAACTTAAAATTATTTTGTGTAACTGCAATACAGGTTCGATCATCGTACCAACAACTGTGATATTAGCTCCGTATTTTTTTGCAAGGGCAGTGGTGGTTGCTGCAGCCTATGAAATAGAAATGTTCATTTTATCAGCAGAGTAGAAAAGGAACAAAAATATCTGAAAGGGCCAATCTTCTGAAAAGGAAGGTAGTTCTACATTAAATTGATTGGATGTGACTAGTCCCAGAAACTGGAATACACTGTATCACACCTACTTTGAGGAAAAAAAGGATCAAGTTCAGTTTGTAGGAGAGGCTAGAATGACAGTAGAACAAAGGAAAAAAGAGAGATAAGATAACAAAAACTTCATAGTAGTGCACTTAAAAGCTTGTGTAACATCTGGATTAAAATAGCATAATATAATCCACAACCAACTAAACTTGACCAGAATTCTCAACAACGTACAGTAACAGCGCATATGGCTGTTGCTAATGTCACATATGTTCACCATAGATCGATTGACAGTCATATAGAATTCCTTGATGCAATTCTTCAATTGCTTCGCACAAATGCACAATCTTACCATATTGTTAATTGACAATCATTAAATATAGGATTCCTTGATGCAATTATTCAAGTTCTTTGTAAAAAGGCATAATCTTGCCAGATTGGCAGCTTTCTGTTGAACACATTTTGTGCCACAAGGATATGATAGAACGATATTTCCATGTCAAAATGCTCTTAAATCACAAAAGAAACTAATTTTGAGATGATATTCAAATGAAATAATTAACTCTGTTGTAAATGAACTAATAAGAAGTCAAAAGATTATATTTGCACAAAGAAAAACATAACCCAAGCACCATGCTCTTTGCGAAGGTCATGTCTAATTGATGTATGAATTTGAAACCTGACGGCAACAAGAAGTTAAATCCAGTAAAGTCCAAGATTTAGACAAATTGCATTTGTTGATTAACATTTGAAAATCAAATGCACTGGACAATTTAGAGGTCTTTTACTTGAAAAGAATAAGTGAAAACATCTAGCCACATTTTTGCAGCATAAGCTAATTAATAAGAAATTGTTGGCATAATATTTGCATTAGAAACTAAATCTATGATACCAAAATCATCTATAGGAATCAGCAGCATGATAATTGTTTGGAAACAAGATGGGCATTGGCTTCTCCATAATAACTTCACAGCTATTTTTGAGAAAAATCAGAGAAAATCTTTCCAATATGGTAAGCTTGCTCCTTAGTAACCTGGTCGATAACAGAATTAATCTCTCAAAATGCAAAAGGGAGACTGTGTTCATCAACCCAACCGAGGCCCCACATTGGTAGGAGTCATTTGCACTTGGCTGTGCTTTTTTAGGTTGCCTTTTTATAGCTATCCTTGAAAAATAAGACATAGATGCAAGCATTAACTGGACACATGGAAACCAGAAAATAAAAATAACCTGTCTTGTTCCCTCTGAAAGGTAAGGGTTCCGATCAGTGATTGGAAGAAGCACATGCTTAACACTTGTTAAAGCATCCGCTGCCAAAGCACTTCCAGATTCATGCATTTGTGCTCTTGCTGAAAAAGTGCAATTAATAATTTAACTCTGGACAATATAAATAAACCATCACAAGTATTTTGGGCTGTGCAAAAGCAGTACTGTAGGCTACGGCAAAAGATTCAACTATAAATAATCAATCAATAACAAAGTTTTAAAGGAAGTAATAAAATCTCAGCAGTTAAGGTAATGCACAGTGCATATGTGGCATGCTTTTAAATGGGCTGTTCATTTGAAGATACAAACGATAAAATACATTATCAAGTTTAAGTAATTCATAGCTAAATATATGCTTCAGCCTCCTTTAGGCTTTTAAAATTATAAGGAATAAAAAAATTAATAGTCTCTGTGACTGGTATTGTATCATAATTTATGCACTAGCATAATAATCATAATATAAAAAACATAAAACCATATAACTGACTGCACTGATTTTTTTAAGTGGACCAAATGTGGGAAGCACATGTACAGCATATTGAGACCACATAAACCAAAAATTAGGCAGACATATATCCACATCCACATATGCATCCACATAAAAACTGCTTTTGGAACTAGAATCACTACGATAAGTTATATCAACTTTTTTTGACCCATTAATGCATTATGTTTGGACAATCTCAAAGAAGCAAAAATTTTGTTCCAACGAGTAACAGACTTTATGAAGAGAATGCCACATACATTTCAACTGTATCCATATAGCTGGCTACAAGCTCATACCGATAAACTAGTTTCAGTCCTCAGATGAATAAGAAAACAAGAAAAAGAAGATAGTGCAACTGTAAACCCAAGCTAAAATCAAAGCATAATCAAACAGGAAGAGTAAAGAGAAGTTCCTTGATTCATACAAATGCCATAATTTTTTAGGGGTATACATTTTTTTTTTCTTTCAAGAAAACACCAAAAGACCAAGTCTTTGTATTGATGATACTAACTCATCTTCCACAAAGGCCCCATACCTAGTAATATAACTCGAGTGTCTTATTTTAAGATAATAAATTAAAAGCCAAAACATTAGGAAACAAAGAGAAACAAGAAAGAACGGGAAATGGATTAATATTCTGAAATCACATTTTCATGAGATCAATTTAATGGTGGCACAATTGCATATATGATCCTATAAAGTTAACTGTGTCTTGTCATCCTTGTAAATTTTCGATATGCACATATTTCCTGCTAAAATTGTAAAATATACACATATATCCCTTTAGCAACCCTCCATCAATCTAACTGAAAAACTTGTCTCGAGTTAAATAGTTCAATGGTATTACATTTTTTTCAAAAAAATATATAAGACATCAAAATGAAAAAAATGCTCTCATCTTAATCTTCGTGAAAAAAAAACCCAGTCTTGTCCAAGACGAATTCTCACATATTTCAAGAGACAACGTAATTGATATTCTTTGAATAATTGGAAATAAGGATGCTGCTGGATGAAGTTGCTTCCTATAACGTAATCGAGATTCTTACGACTAGCAGGAAAGGACTATTCGGAAACTTAATGTTTATGCAGTGAAGAAGGGCAAGAAAAAAAAATAAAGACCAAGATAATGGTCTTAATGTCTCTTCCCTTCTTCACTGCATAAATATTTCGTTCATGAAAATCCAAGATAATAATCTCAATTTCCATCATTCTTCATCAACATTATGTTCTTCAAGCAAAATCAAAAGATCAAGCGGGATTTAGGGAAAGCTCTACAGCAGCAATTATGACGCGGAATCAGAAAACCCTTACAAAGAAATCCAACTCCGCGTCCAAGCACTTTGATTCGGTACCCCGACATAAGCAGCAACATCATATATCACGCAGATTAGTGTCCATGATCTGAGTAAAATAGTAGGAAGAGTACCTTTGCTTTTGCTTCTTCTGAGGGTGGCGACCGCACTGGCCGGCTCAGCCCGGGAAAAGAGGGACGGAGAAGAATAGACCGTAAAAGCGAGACGACGAGTGGGCACCAGTGGCCGCCAGGCATCAGCGGCGGCGGCGGCGGCGGCGCAGGGCTTGGGTTGGGAGAGGGAGAGCATAGAGTGGGTGAAAGCCATGATTAGGATGGATTTTAGGACGAAGAGAAGAATCGCGGGTTGGGGAAAACGTTTTTGGATGGGCGACGAGTTCGGACCGTTCTGGATATATTTTTTTAGTTTTATTCCATTAAAAATTAAAACGTGGCAGCAGCTTCCAGAAGAGCCCAACGAATGGAGGAATTTTGCAGAGAGGCCCCTTTATCTTTAGAAAATTAAACCATAACCCTCTTTTGTCACTTTATTTCCTTTTGATAGTATGTTTTTCTCTTGCAATGTGACGGTTACAATTCCATATTGGGAAATTAATTGAATTATTATAATTTTTTATAAATTATTATGTTTTATGTTTGTTGAAGATTATTTGCTTGCCCAAAATTGTATGATGACTCCTACAACATGTGCATAGGCCTCGTTCTCTCGTGTGAAGATCGAAGATCATTTCTTTAGTCATTCGTTGAATAGTGCAAGCATTCGAATCATGAATTTTGATGATAAAATTAATTTATGAGTTTTTGGACTAATAAGATTTGAGATAAGTAAAATTTTGATAATTGTTTTGATACCCAAATTTGCATATATTGATTACAAACATAGATTAATTAATCAAATAAAGAAGGGAACTTCTTTCCACTTGGGAGGAAATTTTTTTCTGTCAAACATACATTAGCAGAAGTCAATATCATGCAAGTATTTTAGCCCAGGGATTAACTTCACTACGTATAGGGGGAATGAGTCCAAGAGTTGACTTGTTAGAGCCGCCAGATAAGTACTCATCCACACCAGTAGATGATGACCAGCCATTGCCAAAGCTGGATCACCTGCAGAACGACGCATCAGCCATGGAACTGCACTCCATCATAAGCTACACCCTCTTCCTCGCCTTCATGTCCGTTCTGTTGCTTGAAAACCTCGTCGGGGCTGCATCCTACACCGTCGGCGACGCCGAGGGATGGACGTACGGGTTAGATTACCAGAGGTGGGCGCAGAAGTACAACTTCACGGTCGGCGATGCTCTACGTAAGAGATCACCATTCGATCACCAGCTGATCTCGTCTTCCAGCTCCATGTAAACGTATGTTACTGGGTGCAGTGTTCAGCTATATCAGGGGACAGCATGACGTGTATCGGGTGGTGGAAGATACATTCCGATCCTGCGACGTGAGCTCCGGCGTCGTGAGCTCTTATGATTCCGGCAACGACGTGGTGAACCTGACGCGGGCCGCCAAGTACTGGTTTCTGTGCAACGTCAAGGGACACTGCAGGGGCGGGATGAGATTCGGGATCACCGTGGCGAGAGCAAGCCCGAGCCCCAGCGGAGGTGGCGACGGAGAGTCTCCCTTCCCGACATCTCCACCGCCACCGCTGCCCGGTAATGCCGGCGCATCCGTAGCAAGGACGACGTGGTGGCTTGTGGTGATAGGTTTGTGGTTCGTGATCGACTATTTAGGAGTAGATTGACTTCTCCTCCTCAACTGCTTGTTTCAATATCGTTCGATGTCTCTTCCTCGCTTACGTTATCTGCGGTGAGATTTATTGGACTGCTTAATATTGTATGTTTTGGTTGACGAAGACTTCACATGGCTATCTATGTTCAGCGTTGCGTTGTAATAGATGAATCCAACCTCTGTGAGTTCACTGTCATTTGATACGACTTGTACCTATTGGGACATTAATTAGATCTATCCGTCAGCAACCGACATTTTCTTATGATATAAGCTTACGTCATATATACATTTACTATCATTTCTTTCTCCTTTGAGATTATGTATACGTCGCGATGCATCAAAGATCAGAGCAGCTTTGAGGGTGGTAGAATGTGCACCCACAGCAGATAACAGCGTACGATTCCATCTTCTCTCTCTCATCTTTATAATTCTAGCTAGCACTATCAAGATGTGTAGCAGTCACATCGTACATGTGTTAGATTATATTATCTTATTTAATCGAATAAAATATATTATAATTTAATTAATGGATGAGATTGTTTAATCTGATAAGATATACTATAGTTATAATTAGAATTTGATTATATATTTATAATAAAATTACTTAAGAGATGATATTAATTAGAAAAATATTCTTAATTACTAGATATTATGTTATATGATCAGATAAAAATATTTTGAATGAAATAGAAAGGTACACTCGTCTAATCTTAAATATATAAATATTTGATTTTTAATTTTAATATTAAATTTATTTCGTATAATAACGTAATTATTATTTTATACTTACAACAAATACTCCCTCCCTTTAAGTGTACTTTTTGTTTATTGCCGGGTAGCCGTCTATTTCCTTGCTAAGCTCTCGAGTGCCCCATTGGCTGTGGCAGGCAGGCGCCGTGTCGAGAGGCATAAAGAAAGCGAGGTAAAGGAGAGCCGAGGACGCCGCACCACGTGAAGTCTCGTATTTTAGATGATGGATTGGACAGCTGCTGAGTACTTCCTATCTTTCCTCGATCTGTTTTCGATCGAAGCCAAGAAAAATTGATGCGATCTCGTCACTTCGACCCAGGTTTACTTCCTCTAAGACCACAAGCCTCAAATCTCTCTGGTCCATGCTGTTATGGCCAACTAGCAGCATGGAACAAGTGTGGCAGGACATCAGCCTGAGCTCTTCTCTTCAAGAAGAAGACGTGCCTTCCACGCCTTCTCCCTCGCTCTATGGCGCCAGCACAGCAGCCGCTTCCTGCTCCTTCGGTGGGAACTTGAAGGAAACCAGTAATCGCATTCTTCCTGCTCCCCTCAGCCTCAGCTGCGGCTGTCTTGACTCCAGCATCGATGGGGTCGGCAGTGGTAGCGTCGTCGACTGCTGCCCTAAGAAGCATGCGCTGGAGCAGCGGTGGAATGGGAGCTTCAGCAGCGGGACTGACGTCGACCGCAGGAAGAAACGGATGATCAAGAACAGGGAGTCGGCAGCTCGATCGAGAGCCCGGAAACAGGTACCGACTCCTCTCCATCAGATCGACTTCTACCTCTTTTAACAGTCTTGCGTGCGACAGGCTTACACGAACGAGCTGGAGCAGGCGGTCGATCATCTACTGTACGAGAACAGGTTCCTGAAGAGACAGTGCGAGGAGGTACTCCTTCGACCTAAGCACTCCTTCGTTTGTCCCCATCGATTAGATCTAATGCTACTGCTCGTTGCTTGTTTGTGCAGCTGAAGAGAACTACGGTGCATCAGCTCCCGGTGGCTACAAAGAGCTCCACCCTCCAGAGGACGTTAACAGCTCCATTTTAGGAAAGCGCAGGATGAGACCTTTTTTTCCACGACAAATGGCACCTCCCTCCCTGTCGGGACAGCTTTAGGTATTGTTCTACGGGTCGATGCTTTCTCAGCCTTCTTCCGAAGGCTGAGCTATTTTACTCAGTGCAGGTTTTCGTGGACAAGCTGCTCTCTACCTTCCTCGTTCACTCTGGCTTCTTCTCATTTATATTGCCTTTGCTTATGCTGCTTCCTCTGAGAATTCTACCTCAAAGAAGCTGTCTTGTTGCTGTTCCCTTGTCATCCAACACTTGGTCAACAAAGACATTCAATTCTACTTTTTGACTCACTGTTTTCTTTAAGAAATCCGTTTAATTTGTTTGGAATATAACAAATAAACAAGGAAATCTCTCAAGGATTCTTCTGTACATAGTATTCTGACTCAAATCCTTTCTATCTCTTCCTATATGTAGACTGATGGCACATCACCTTCAGCAAAGCCAAATGATCAGAGGAATGAATAGGTCCAGTAAAAGGACTTAAGATAACCAATCGTTATTAAGCTGCACTTAAGGCAGCAAACAACTGGTCATAGTATAGAAGAGAAAGAAATGTATAGGAATCGGTGGCAGTATGAAAGACTATGCAGGGAATGATATATACTGGGTTTGACTCTTTATCTTACAAGAGGAGATCATACATATAGTGTCCAACTTTCATTGAACAAAAAAACTTGAGAGATACATATAGATAAGAGGAGATTATTTATATCTGATCCCGTTGTTACTGTAAAACTATTTATATCTGCTGATAAGACTAGAGAAGTAATAAGATTATTTAGTTCCATATTGGTTTAAAAGATAAGATCATTTAGTTCCGGTTAAAGAGTATGAGAACCGGTCGTAAGTTCGTCAAATTTATTTTACCCTTAAATTGGAGTTAACACGTTCATAAAATGATAAAATCGTACGGGTATGCTCATCACCCAAAGCGAATAATTCCTTACGAGCTTACGGGCCGCACCAATAATCGACTGACCAAATTATCCCTTATCAAGAAAACATGGATCCAATACCAGTTAACTGATCATCTTGGAATGAAACATCATAAAAAAAAAAATTTGATGACAGTGCAATAGTGTGAGAGTTGATAGTAATATTATTGATGGTTGGAAGAGTTTAGTTGAGTGATTTATTTAATAAAAAAGTTGAGATTTAGATACCAATTAATAGGAATAAGAGAGATCTAAAATTATTCTCATGGTACAGAAATCAAAATTATAAGTCATTATATGAAGTAACAAAAAAAAGTGATAGAATATAGAATAAGATGTAGATCAAATATTTTCTAAAATTAATTTGGTTTTATAATAAGAAGACCAAAATTGATAATATTTATTTATTAAAATAACTAATAAAAATTATATAAGAGAAGAAAAGTTTAATTTAATTAAAAAAAGTCCCTAAAAAAGTTTATCATGATGAGTTTTAGAAAAAATAAAATATATCCATTAATTACATCAATATTATAAAAAAAAATATATATATTTTTTAGTATCTTTTAGTTTTTCATATTAATTCAGACAAATTAGAATCATTCTTATTATGCAAGAAAAGCAAATCTAGCATACATATATGAAACCCAACCTGAATAATTCTGATACCAAATGTCATAATTTGATTTGATTGAATGACTAATTTCATCTATCATATTTTTATAAAGAGTATTAACCCATTAATTTGCACGCTCATCACACAAGAAAAGTTTACATAGATTTACTTTACTATCAATTATCATACTGCAAAAACAAAAACAAAAACATTATCAGACTGCGAACTGAACTCCACAGCACACGCTGAAAAAGCAGGCGCCTTTTTTTATAGGAAAAGTAATCTTTAACTGACACGTTTGCAGTTCGTGGCATGCACGGCGTGACGGAGAGTAATTACCTGTATATACCTGCCTAAAGTCAATGATTTCGTATTTCGTAGTATATATAATCATAAATATTACAAGTATAATTCTGTAATTATACTTGCAATACTAATTGAAGCTCTAATTAACATCATTCATTGTGTATTATAATGATAAAAATATTAATAGCAAATGCACTATTAACAAGTAGCAGTTGACCGAGCACATGGCACGTCATGATGTCCGATTCGCTCACAAGACTGGTTGCTGTCCCGTAACTTGCAGCTGATGCGTTTACATGCAGCGTAATAGACTCCAGCTTCAAAGCATGTGAGTTCAAGAAAAGAGAACCTAATGATCGTTTTTGCTCGATTAGCTCTCCTACCTATTATACGGTACAGCACAATCCAAACTGTACAATAGTTCAGCCGATCACCGCCCGGATTAGACCTCCGACACCATCACGATCGCTGCGTGGTGGTCGGCACGGCAGGCGCGACAAAAAGGTTCCGGTCGCGTGCTGCTCACTGCGGTCCATGAAAAGAAGAAGGAAAAGCTGCTTTGCGTTGGGTGTCATGTTATATAAGGGCATGCAGAAGGACCGGGAACAAACGAAGCTCCGAGGGGGGGATTAAGACCGCACCGCAGCTTGACGAGGGAAATCAAGATGGAGGGAGAGAAGCGGCTGAAGAGAGAGGAAGAGATCGTGGAGATCGCTTTGGCTGCAGCTGCAACTGCGCTCTTCGTTTCAGGACTCAAGAAGCTTCTACCTTGTGTGCTACACCAATGGCCTTTGGCTCTCCTAGTGGCTCCACCCCCATTTCTCTTGCTGCTCTTAAACCTTATTATCGCGTCCATTGTGGTAATCTCCATCCAGCCTAATCTGGGGAGAAGGCGAGGGAGAAAGACGAAGAAAAAGAGCGGTGGTAGGGGATCCAAGAGCTCGAGCTATGCGGCTTCGGTGGGGGTGGGGGAGGAGGAGGAGAAGCAGAAAGGAGGCTTCGAACCGCAAGAAGAAGGAGATGCCGAGGAGCTGAATGCACGAGCCGAGGCGTTCATCATGGCTTTTCGAAGACAACTTCGGCTGGATTCCTTCTCATCCGGCGTTCGCCGAACCAAGGTGGAGGCGCCGCCCCGTTGACGTGGCTATGGGGGGTTTGCTGTTTGGAGTTCGAGATGGAACTCGAAGAGCTTCCAGTTTGCTTAATTCATGTTCTTATGGCAGTGCATGTTGGTGTTAATCTGAGATTGAGTTAATTAAGCATGTCCAGAGCCATTGATGGAATGTTTCACATATTTTCTTTGAATTCCATCGACTTCAATCATTATATATGTATATATATATGTGTATATATATATATGTATATATGTGTATATATATGTATATATATATGTGTGTATATACATATATATACATATATATATACATATATATACATATACATATATATATATACATATATATATATACATATATATATATACATATATATATATACATATATATATATACATATATATATATATATATATACATATATATATATATATACATATATATATATATATATATATATATATATATATATATATATCAAGAGAGAAATAAAACAGTACGAAAAAAAGAAAAAAGAGGAATTTTGGCCTACCAATAAATTTAAAGGCTCTCCAACTTTGGTCGGCCAAGCCGTATCGGATAGCGCTGGTCTCGATCTGTACATTTAGGGCTTCGTCTTCTCTCCATCGCGATCCCTGGTTGCGTCAGGTTCCATATCGTGAAGCGGCGGCCATGGCGAAGATGATCACGCTCAAGAGCTCCGATGGCGAGGTGTTCGAGGTCGATGAGGCGGTGGCCATGGAGTCGCAGACGATCAAGCACATGATCGAGGACGACTGCGCTGAGAACGGCATCCCGCTTCCCAACGTGACCTCCAAGATCCTCGCCAAGGTCATCGAGTACTGCAGGAAGCACGTCGACGCCTCTGCTGCTGCCGCCTCCAAATCCTCTGATGACTCTTCCAAGCTCGCCGACGAGGAGCTCAAGTCCTGGGATGCCGAGTTCGTCAAGGTCGATCAGGCTACCCTCTTCGACCTTATCCTGGTGAGATCCCTGACCGATTCCGTTTCTGTTATTGCTTTTCCCCTTTTCTATTCCTTGATCGCTTCTAAACTGATAGGTCCGTTTTGGTTTCCTAATTTACACGCTTTCATTAATGTATATGTAGATCTATATTCATATTTACACGCTTTCATTTACACGTTTTGGATTACTTATTAGATCTATATTCATATTTTAGACGTATAGTATTTATTGCTTATCAACAAATGTAGGGAAATTTGACGGAAATGTCGAGATAATTTTCATTGTTATCTATTTCTGGCTAGTCCATGAGATTTAATCTGACGTTGATGGTCACTTGTGAAATTGGGAAACAATACATCATCATGATCTGTTGTGTTTGCGTTGGCATTTAGTGTCGAAAAGGCTGATTTTGCTGCCGCTTGGTGTTCCATTACTTGCGATTTCAGTATGTTAATATTTCGTTCATGGGAAAGTTGACAATGCCACATCTTTTTGTTTTGTACTCTTTATCTGGCTGAAGAGCTGTCTCAGATAGGTCTTTAATCTTTAGGAGTAACAAATGCAATGTTGGAATCCTACTTTCTGTTAAATGCATAGGTGTTTGATACTTTATCTATATTTCAGTCTCTTTGTTTTTGTAATTCTTTCTTATTTCAGTATCGTTAATATTTCGTTCATGGGAAAGTTGACAATGCCACATCTTTTTGTTTTGTACGCTTTATCTGGCTGAAGAGCTGTCTCAGATAGGTCTTTAATCTTTAGGAGTAACAAATGCATTGTTGGAATCCTACTTTCTGTTAAATGCATAGGTGTTTGATACTTTATCTATATTTCAGTCTCTTTGTTTTTGTAATTCTTTCTTATTTCAGTATCGTTAATATTTTGTTCATGGGGAAGTTAACAATGCCACATCTTTTTGTTTTGTACTCTTTATCTGGCTGAAGAGCTGTCTCAGATAGGTCTTTAATCTTTAGGAGTAACAAATGCATTGTTGGAATCCTACTTTCTGTTAAATGCATAGGTGTTTGATACTTTATCTATATTTCAGTCTCTTTGTTTTTGTAATTCTTTCTTATTTCAGTATCGTTAATATTTTGTTCATGGGGAAGTTAACAATGCCACATCTTTTTGTTTTGTACTCTTTATCTGGCTGAAGAGCTGTCTCAGATAGGTCTTTAATCTTTAGGAGTAACAAATGCATTGTTGGAATCCTACTTTCTGTTAAATGCATAGGTGTTTGATACTTTATCTATATTTCAGTCTCTTTGTTTTTGTAATTCTTTCTTATATTTAATCAATTTGGAAAAGAGTCATCCGAGATTGTCTGCCTGATTAATCCTGAGAACACTAGTTTGCTTCTGTTACTTTTTTTTTTAACTTAATGTTGCTATATTATAATTATTTACTGTTTTCATATCAGGATCTTTGCTTTGTCTTTCTCTCTCACTCAAGTTGTAAACCCAGCTAGCTGTCTATCTATTAGTTTAGCTTTTGCTTGTTGTGTAGGGAACTGCTCACACATGCACACGCTCACATGCACATGCGTCCATGCACAGGAACATGCATGCACTCACACATGCACGTACACAAACACCATATGCACAAACATTTGCGCACACATGTGCCCACTGCGTACCCGTGCATATGCGCATGCGTACATTTATACACACACACACACGACAGTCTCTTTGGTTTGAACTTCGTCTACAAGCTACTTGAATCATTGGAGTTAAGCTTCTGAAGTGCCATATAATCCTAAAATCTCTGCAATCAGTCTTGGAAGGAGTTTGTATATATATTTTGAGTGAGGTTTTAGATTGGAACATGCTTGTGAGGGCTTCAGATTATCTAACCTATGGGCTTTTGTTTTATCAAGTAAGTGCTCGTATAACAACATGCTTGTGAGGGTTTGAGATTATTTATCCTAAGGGTTTGTTTGTTTATACATGTATCTTTTAAGCCAATAGTGTTGCTTTTCTGAGAGTTATTTTAAACGCTTAGTCTGACTTACCATAGTAGTAGTGCAAGATGTGGGTAACGATTGTAAAGCATTACCCTTATAGACATGTTGATGGTTGATGGAACACCAGATGTGGGTAACAATTGGTTTAATACAGCATCGCTAATTACTAATCATTAATAGACTATAGTCATTCGTAGATCACTTGATGGTTGATAGTGGCATCAAATACTGAACAGTGATACTGTTCATTGATAGCTTTTGGGTAATAAAATCATCTGTTGCAAAGTACAATCTTGGACAGCAATCATTGGTCATTGTTGGACCATAATGAAACATAAGGTAATAGTGTTAAGATCTTTGATCATTAAAAATTCTTGGTTGCCTCTATAATTAGTGGTTTAAATTCTATTATTAACATATTTTAGTTAATAAATGTTTGAGCTTAGTGTTATTTGACTACCATTGGTTTCTTAGCATGGATCATGAATTTGCAAACTTGTGGATGTGTAATACACCAATCTTATTAGCCCCACACTGCCTGTGGGCTAAGCTTTATATAGTATTATCAATTATGGTAATATAGCCCATATGGTTTTCATGCTCGAGTTGCGGCAAATATGGTATCAGAGCAACAACCATATCTGGCGTGTTGGCCATGTTGGGACTGATTACAGATTTTGATGAATCTTTAGTGTAGCAAAAACATGATGCGGTGGTCATAGAGCTTCCAAACTCCACATCACCTATGTGAGGTTTTGATTATCCAAGTTTGTGCATGATATATGTTTGACCTAAGGAGCGTGTTAGGAATTTAAGTGGGGGAGATTTTCTAATAAACTTGGTACATGCAAATCTATATTTATATGTATCAATATGCAGGGGTTTAGTTCGACTAGGGAAACTCATTGAAAATGGATCTGCTAACATGGGTTCTACAGTCACTCTTCCAATTTATCCCTTGGTTTCACCAGCATGGAAAAAAAAAAGAATTAATGTGTTTTAAAAATGTAATCACCGGAAGAGCAACTGAAAATAATGTTTTTTAACAAGGATTTAATATCATAATGAACACCTTTATTTGTCAAAATCTTCGTTACTCCTCAACTCTAGTGTCTTATGTTAATATATAATTGGATTTTGTCTTTTTTTGTTTGTGCTTCGAAATGTTTGCACAGTAGGACTGCATTAGGATGGTTGACTGCCGGTTGGTAGGTGATCATCAATTACAGTTTGATCATGAATCACTTGGTAGGTTGTCGATCAATTGCAGACCATTATTAGTGATGGCTGATCATTGTAATCGACAATATCCCTAACGAGAGCTCTTGTTTGAGGGAGAAGACCTCATGGGGATAATCTAGAGGCAAAAGTTTCATTTCTTGAAATAAAAAAGGGAGTAAAAAATTATGTGTTGAGGGATTGCAACAAAGCTCATAGACCCTAGTACTTATAGGCTTATGATGAAGTGGGACCAAAGCCCCTTAAACAAGGCTGTCTCTCTTCTTTCCTTCACCCCCTATTTGGTGTCAGCTATATATACATTGTGCATTGTGTTTTTGGCCCTAATGATTTGGTGGTGTATGCAGGCTGCAAACTATCTGAATATTAAAGGGCTGCTGGATTTAACTTGCCAAACCGTAGCTGACATGATCAAGGGGAAGACACCGGAGGAGATCCGTAAAACCTTCAACATCAAGAACGACTTCACCCCCGAGGAAGAGGAAGAGGTGCGTAGGGAGAACCAGTGGGCCTTTGAGTGATGAACTCTCCGCGCTCTCCAGACGTCCTTCTCATCCTTGGAGTCATAAGCGGTCATGGTGGATGTTTTTGGGGTAATTTCGAACCTTTTGTTGATCTAAGCAGGGAGTGCTCTATGTCTCATGTAGTTGGAAACTATGACGACCAACAACGACTACTCTCTTTGACGAACAATTTGCAATTTGCATGGATAATTCCGTATCACTTTGCTAGAAAAATGGTAGGTATAGATTTAATAGATTATGAAAAATATTTTAGATGCCACAGGTAAAAAAAAAAAATTTTAAATTAGAAATAAAGATTTAAACATACCTAATTTGATTATTTCTTACATTGTTTTGTGATTTTGAATGTTAACAGTATCTTAGGAAGCTTAGTTATATCTGCACTTATAAAGTATTTTCAAAAGCTAATCGTACCCTACACAAATATAAGGATTAATTATAAATTATCTTATTTAATATTTTGATCCTTATATTTTTTTAATATTTTATATTTATAAAAACAAAATATTTAATCTCTTTTTTCATACTATTGATTTTACTAATAAAAATATTATAATTACAAAATTTTAACACATGTTGATTTTATAAAATCGATAAGGTGAAGAGAAATATAATTAAATATTTTATTTTTACAAAGATTGAGATGCTTAAGATAATCAATTATATAAGATAATTTCTAATTAATCCCAAATACAAGAACATTAAACTTTTACAGAAAAAAAAAAAAAAGACATGTTAAAGAAATTTCCACGAGAAACACTTTGTTCCAACCTGCGTATTCAATTTAGAAGGAATCATGCATGCATGTGTATCATCTGGCTTTTATCTTTGAAATGAGTTTGAATACTTCTCATACAACAAGAATGTTCTAGTTTGTCCCAATCAAAAAAATCCACAGGCATAATTCAGATAATTACATCATCCCACATGCTCCTTTTATCGGAAGGAAGCTTTTAGTTTTGCTTTTTGGATTTCTTGGGTGGGTTATCAACGTCTTCTTCACTTTCATCAGAAGAGCCTTCAATGACTTCATCAGGAACATCATTCGGTGCATTATTCTTGGTGATGTAGTCTTTTAGAATAGCCATACTCTGGTCTTTCATTGTAACCAGCTGTTGGGAGAGAATGCCAGCATTCGAACAAACAGAAAACGTCTCTGAGCCAAGATGAAGTGTTGCCTTTACTCTGGGTTTAGAATCCACAGCATCATTAAGTTGACCTTCCATTATAGACAGATCTGCATGTTACATCGAAGAACCAAAACTGTCATGCATATAAGTATTCAAAATTCTTGTATGTACTTATTATAAGAGCAATGGTGGTCTGTGCATGGCATTTTATCATATTACCAATCCTCAATAATGTCTAGAGAAAACTGCTATTTGGTTTACTGCATGTTGTGTGCTATGTTGTTGATCATAAAATTTACATGAAATCTTATAAGGATTGCTGGCATTTTATCCAATGATTAATTCCTTAATTGCAAGACATCCTAGGCATCACATTTCAACAAATAATCTGAGAAGTGGATAGGACAGATGAAAAGAGCTAGTCTATTGAACTAAGCAGAAAGGGATTCACGATCCCTTAAAAGTTAGATAAAGCTAAACTGGTTTTATTTGACTTTTGCAGAATAGATTTTTTAACGATATACCTCAGTTTTTATTTGTGTTAGTCATCAGCAACTGAAAACTAAATAATCAATCAGAAACCAAACAGCTTAAAAATGGGTGTGCAGGTAACTAAAACTTTTTACTACAAAGAGCACAGAAACTTATGTTCAAAATTCTTCAAACGAAAACTTCCAACATGAATTTTTCCAAAAGCATGCTAAGAAATGAATACCACAGTACCGATCTTAAAAATACAGTGAAGTTGACACGTATTACTCTTCCATATTCTTAGTCACAAAACAATGAGCTGTACAATCCTAGTTTCTCGCCTCTCACTTCTACAGACCATCAGGATTACCATATTTCATATCTTTCAACTCCTAAAACACAGAATTTAAAGAAAAAAAAGGAGAAAATCTTACCCTGATATTCCACTTACTCTGGCCTTTTCAATGGATACACTGGGGTAATTAAAATTTCTCTATCTGCTTGAAAGCAAAGCAGAAAAAACAATGCAGGCTAAAGTTAGTGTTCAAAAACCTTTCTGAACTAGTCATGATGCAGTGAATCACTGAATCTAACAGTTACAATACTCATGTACATAAACAAATTTGAGCTCATACATATTGTGCATCATGGTATATATATCATCTAAAAATTCTATGCCAGGGTGAGGTACAGTATGAATGAGATTGATCCTTCATCGTGAATCCTGAAATCAAGTTCTTATGAACCCTTTCACGTCCGTCGTGCTTATCTATGTACATTTAATTACTGCATTGGTTCCCTTGCTGCCTAACTGATCCTGCATATTCATCTACTGATAATGCAGCCTTCCCCTAAACAAATTAACCACTGCAGCTGCTTAAATCTTATCATGCAATCAACTGTACTCCTCGTCATAAGCAACCTCATCCTTTAATCAAAACACTGCCTTGTCATCCTTTTCATTCACTGGCATCCTATTCCCACTACCATTGTTGTCAACTTAAGCACCAGTACAGACAGTCCTGATTACAACAATCATGCCAACCCTCCTCTTTGCCTGTCACCATTCATCCCCTCATCAAACACCAAAGTTGCAGAATTGATGAATGCTGGCAACTTTTGCAGAACTAACTGTAAATTGCCATAATCAAAGCTTCAGTTGCTGACTATAATCAATCACCATCACTGCAGAACCCGCTTTCCACTTGACCACAAATACCACGGGAAGCTACAATATTCTGATTCTTTAATGTATCATTCTATTCATCACAATGACACATAGGTACTTCACTTGGCTACATCAGAGCCTTGAAGTGAGAACAGTTTGCTTTCGCTGAATCTATCACTTAATTTGGCTGCGATAACAATGCCAAAGCAAAATATTACCAACAGATCGGAGCCACCACATTCATAAGCACCTGCAATTTGTTGTTACAGCTAACTTTCCTACCGACAAGAACAACTTCTCGTCTTCAGATAAGAAGACGAAGCATATGTCAACATTGTTTGAGGTTTCAATTAATTTAACTTTTCCCATTATATATAACCTCACTCTCAATCTACCATGGTTCAGTCACCAGCAATTTTAAGCAGGCAATGCATGAGTATCATTCCAGAATTGAACTTCATAAAAATTACAGGATAAATTTGGTAGACTTAGATTGGTGTGACATGAAGAAAACTAGCTTTCTACCATTTAGTGGCTCCACAAGACACGGAAACTGCTTTAATCAGATCATTTGTCAAACCTTAATTTTCATTCGGATTAGGGTTTAGTATACTTACGATGGTTTCCACTAAATGAAACATAGTATTGATCAAATTTCTCAATTTGATGGTCACAAACAAAACACACTCTTTCATGGTGATTTCTAGTGCGAACTCAATGTATCAAAAATCTATTAAAATTTTCTTCAATTAACTACCAATCTAGCCTCAGAACCATTCTTGCTATTCAGTCAGTGTGGTTGAATAAAGCTTCCAAACAGAGAACCTGAGAAATCTCGACTATTGGTTAACCAAAGACACTTGAGATACACTGCGGAAAGCAACACATGTATGCTGGACAAAAGACCGAAAAAACCCGTGAACATAAAAACCCTATCTTTATTCAACACAAAGATTGTGCCCCTTCCAAAACCTGGAGCACAAAAACCCTATTTATATAGCCGCGCAGACCAATAAAGAAGCCCTAGAAATATGTCCCGAATGCCATAAGCCGAATTCGTATTCAAGGTAATCGAGCTCTACCACTACAGGTTACATCACCACATCACCCAAAAGAGGGTGTGACCAAGATGAGAGAGAAAGAGAGGCAGAAGGGGGCGAGATAAGCCGGAGATCGCGAGACGAGGCTTTACCTCCGCTGTGGCTGGCCAATCCTGTCCGCTGGGCCAAGCAGAGACGGGGTCGGAGGACGGGGACGGAAACTGTGGCGGTCGGGCTTAGGGTTTTGGGGCTGATATCTAACGTTGCGTCCCATCTAACGGTAGATAACATAACGGATCAAACTGTTCTCAGTGGGTTGACAATCATAGACCCGAATCCGACCATTAACGCTGTTTGGATCGGATCCGAAATTATACATCAACAATTACCTCATATGATTAATATTACTTAAAAAAATACAATAATCTAAAATCGAGATATTTACTTCACATAATATTGCTGATGCAAAGTCTCCATGAACAACATGATCAATTCGATCAAAAACTAATGGGAGATCCCTTTGGATGCTCAACGCATGATTGGCTTGTGCTGTGCTGAACGATGAGGCATACTGTAGCCTCAAGATCAAACAGAAATGAACCAATTACATCCACCTACCTTCCCTAACATGAGATTGCTGAGGACGAGATCCAATTCGACCACTTCCAATCTCTTCTTCTCCTTGTGTTCTATCCGATTGAAGAAGTTACTTGCAAAGCGCTCCCGAGTGCACATTTAGCATGGACTGCGAGTGTGCCTGTCGTCCCTACGCAGTTGATGTCTGCTCCATAGGCTTCGTACGACATCGACAACGCGCAGCTCTTCTTTCCCAAGCAGGCCTGGCAGCGTCGAACAAAGAGGATGAGTTGGTGTGCTTCAGCTTAAATGAGTTGAATGGTAATGGAACTTCACCTTCTCGACCACAGCTTTGGTCTGTGGAGCATGGCAAGACCCCCGGGAGTAGTTGCCGCACAAGCCTTCGGGGTTGCCGAAGCTGGCGAAGGCAATGGAATGGATCACCTTCTTCCCTGTACACTTCAAACGAGCCTCTGGGTGTGCCACCGTCCCGAGCTTGCTGCTCTCCCTCAGCGACGACGACGCCTGTCCCGGGAAGAGCTCTGAGACGAATGTGCAGATGTTGTCCCTCTTCACTGTCATCATCACGATGCCCTCTGGCTTCCCTCGGTGCTCCTCGAAGACGACCATGAGGTTGTCCTTCGGCTTCAGCAAGGATCGAGGAACGTGATACCTGACATCGATGGGTGAATCAGCAGGAAGTACCTCGTTTCTTGTAGTTCAAGGAGACTCGGATCATGATGACTTACACTGATTGAGAAGGCTTTTGTAGGGGATTGAGGTAGGACACCCAGTATCGACCTATGCTCTCGCCATTGATCCATACCATTCCTTTGCTCATCGAGGTCAAATCCAAAGCAACAGGGTCATTTCCAGAAGGAGCATCGAAGTATCTCTGGCGACAAGATTGGACAGTGAGGAACGCTGATCCTTAGGCGGCAGCAAATGTTGGAGCAGCGATTCATGGTTCCCTTAGTTCATACCTTGTACCATGTGATCGGCATGTCATTCTGAGCCTGCGTCCAGTTAACATTGTTGACTCCTTTCTCGTTGAATATGCCCAGCTTCTCACCTACCAATCCAACCTGTGCAACAGCGAAGAACTCCGCTTAGTTACCAAGTTGTTTCTTTTGGATCTAAATCAAGAACTGAAATCAAAATGAGGGAAGAGACCTGATGACCCCATCCATTTTGCGACAAGTCCAGGGTTCCCGTGTTAAGACCTTGGATGACGACGGTATGAACGCCGGCAATTCTGTGTTCCAAGTACGATCCGCTATTCTTCACGAAGGAATCTTAAACATCAGCATTGCTAGCTTTGACTCAAAAGGAAATGAAACTTGTAGGATTCTGTCTTTGTACCGGTAATCCAATTGTCATGCACAATATGGTTACGTGGTTGATTCCTGCTCCTAGAGCGATTGGTTGATGGAAGACGAAGCTTTTCTCGATGTTGGTACCATGTCCAGACCCTGGAAGACTCAGATACATCAAGTGTGTGCACCGTAAAGGCATTGGGAGTCTGATGTACCGGAGAATATGAGGAACAAGGCAGTCATACCTGCGTGCCTTCCATTGACGAAAGCATGCATTGCATGGCCAAGGTTTGAGACCAGCAAGACAGGGCGGATGTCATGCCTCCTGGGTAAATCATCATCCTCTAACCTGAAGCTGCGGTGGTGTGGAAAGAACAGTCACCAACCTGATGATGTCTAATGCCATTCGGAAATGATGAGTTGCTCACCTTGTGGTGTACCACAGGTAGTCAGATGTGTCCTTGGTCATGTTGAACAGCTCTAAGGTACTTCTTGATCTAACCCGAGTATCGCGAAATCTCGGAATGTGGTCCTTGTGCATCTGCCACTGGTTGTTCATGCTGGTTTCCTTGGCTACATGGAACGTCCTCGCATTGTGCTGTGAAATCACCTGCTCAATAGATCGACATGGTTACGCTGCATCTGAAATGTGACCGAGTTCTGTCCTCGCAGAGAAGTCCTCTTACCTTCTGAGTATTGAAGGCCACGGTCTTACAGTCCGGGAGGATGCTGATGGAGCGTCGAGGCAGATAGTAATCTGTACCTTTGAAGTTGACGGTGCCTTCTATTTTCCGATTGCTATTGGAGAGGAAAGCAGCACAAGCCTTCATACCAGGATTCTCATACACCGTCGCCTGGCATGTAAAACCAAGAACACATCACTCTTAACTCCGATCAAGCACTGCACTACCAACTCTGCTCACACTAACAGTTGTATCAGATTATACCTCGAAACCATCTATGTCGAATGTTTGGACAGAAGAGACTCCCCAGAGTAAAGCCTTATTGCACAGCCGCAAAGCATGGTGCAGGTGGCTGAGGTGTCCGTACTTGGGCTCCTTGTGCAGACCTTAATAAGCAGCAATCATCCCAAAGCAGAGTTACTACTACTGCTACTGTATGAACAAATTAGAAGCTCAAATCAATGTAGGAAACTGCGACTGAGGCTTAAGCTTTTAGAGTTCTAACCAAATTCATCCAGAGGAGCCTCGTCATAATACCGCGTCATGGCGAAAGAGGAACCTGACCTTCCAAAGTTTGTTCCTCCATGATACTGTAAGTGAACATACAAAGCCATTGTGGTAAGATTTCTTCTTCTAGTCTTACTATCAAGAAGCGATGCAATGATTACCATGTAGTAGTTTACTAGTGTTCCATTCTTCGAGAAGAACCGAGCGACAGAGTATGCAAGATCCTCTGCTGATCTTTGAGATGGCGGGTCACCAAACACTCTGTATCTGAACACATCAAAGCAAGACTAGATTACTTCTTCTGTTGAACACATCAAAACCTTCATGTTTCGGTCAATAATCTGATCGAGGTTGGTGATTGACCATGACACCTTCTGGCCTTCGTTTCTGCTTTGTTCTTATACTTACTGAGCAGTCCAGTTCTCTGTCCACAGGAAGGGCTTGGTCGAATTATTAGGGACTTCGAAAGTGTCTCCACAGTTCCTTCCGTTGCATGCATTGATCTGCATTTTACATGATCCATTAGTGTATATATAGATGGATACCTCAACAAGTAGAATGTATCACTTTGTTTGAGCTATGTAGGCTTACCACTGGACCTGGAGCAGACTTCTCCTTGCACATCACCCATGGCACTCCGGTCTTGAGATCCACAGCCATGTTGCCTGCCCACCGCACGTATCTCAGTCCTGCGTCTTTGTATGCATGAGCCACATTATTGTACTCGTTCTCAACCTGTTGCAGTGAGATTTTGTTGTATGTTGTTTCAGTGGAAAAGCAGGAGTTGGTGAACTGATGGACCAACATGGAGGAGACGAGAGGACTCGGAACCTGTGAGAGAATGATAGGACCACCTTGGGAAGCAAAGAGTTTCTCATCCTTCATCAGGGAAACCACCTTTTCCACAAATCTTTTCATATGATACTGCACGCAAGTGAGAAGTGTTAATACATCATGTACGAGGATATCATGTTTCATCAGCAGACTGTTTCCTACTACACCTTGAAGGGTGGATTGTCTGTCCGAAAGCTAATGTTCTGGACCTCCTTCAACCAATATGGAAACCCTCTAAAGTTCATCTAGCAACAGTGTCAGTCGTCTGATGCATGTACAGAACACAGAACACAGGGCAGGGGCTAACATATATTTACCCATAGTTCCATTCGGCCTCGATGTAGGGACCGATCCTTAGCGTCGCATACATTCCTTTCTTCTCGATCAGCTTGATGAATCTCACCACGTCATACTTCCCTTGAAAGTTGTACTGTGATAAGCAATGCGAGATTGAGAAACAATGCTTCGTTTGCATTATGGCTTCTTTGACAGGAGTGTATTAACGTGAGTACCTGCCCCTGCACAGGCTCGTGGAGGTTCCAAAACACGTAGGTTTGGATCACATTTAGCCCGCCATGCTTAGCGCTCGCGATGATCTCTGGCCACATCTGATCAGCCAAACACATACCATGGAAACCACCTGGTTAGCCTCTGCGTCATGATTGAGTGGAAGCAGCGAGGTTGATGGCTACCTCGGGCGTGCTTCTGGGGTAGTGGACGGACCCCGAGAAGAGAAGCTCTCTCCTGCCGTTTATGATCAGCGAGCGGCGATCGTACGTAACTCCTTGGGAGGTACCACCTCTACGGCCTGCAACGTCGCTAACCAGCAGGGTCAAGAGGAAGAGAGTTCGGATCGACGACCTGGCAATGGTCTCCGGCGACACCACCATCGTGGCTCAGGGAATGGGATGATGAAGCGAGCACCGCGATGCTGTCGTTGACAGCCTATGGGAGCAGGGACGACGAAGAGAATGGTGGGGGTGTAGTGCTCCTCCACGTAAACGAGGTACTTAAGGTTGCGAAGAAGGGGTGGTGAAGACGGCTTGAGGTTCTGAGGCCATGGGGAAGCCCTTAAGTAGAGCCCGAGGAAGGGGGGAAGAGGTGCGAAGGTGTGGTGGTGTTTCATCTCTGCGTCCTCTTTTCCATCCACTTCACTCCCTCCACTTTGTACGTGGTGGATGGTCTGAAATTAAAATGGCCTGAGCTCCCACGTTGACCAGGTCAACATACACAAATATATATATATATATATATATATATATATATATATAGATTAAATGAGAGATATATATATATATATTATTTATAATCTTAATGTTTCATTCAATTTAATGGGTGAGTTGATTCACATAATCTTGAATTTGTACAAATTCATCAGTTGCTTCCAAACATTAAAAACATATCCTAAAAATAGTTCAAGGATTCATGGAATATAAGCATACAATTCCAATTCTCATTATGATAGTTTTAGCACCATGGTTTAACACAGTATTCCTTATCATACAAATGTTAACACAAAGATAAGGTTTTAGCACATTGAATGCATTAACTTAAACACTGCATCATAATATAGCATTTTATGCAAAAGTTACAACCAATTGCTTCAATCTTAATCATAACGAAGCGCCGAATAACCAACCGACAGAAGCAATGGCATCGAAGAGTATTGCAAGAAGATGATTGTGGTTTGGTTTTATCGGATCATCTCTCCGACGTAGAGACCTCAGCACTGCAGACAGGACATACCTACAAGGGGAAAATAATATATAATTGATTAAAACACTAATCGTTTTGGAGGGTTTAACAAGGTGGATGTGGAAGCAGAAAAACCAAATGATAAGTTAGATTGGTAATCTGATATAAAGCGGTACCATTCTTTTTTCTAGGGTATTACCTTGTTTATCTGGAGCCACTTGTTTACGCATTCAGAGTGGTATTTATGCTTGCAAGAAAGCAACACCAAAGAATCACCTTCCTCGTACTCCAGCCGGCATATAACACACCTGCAGCATTCATTTAATTGTCACTAGACTAATATCACATCTTACATAAATGACAATAGCAAAAAGCCTAAAGGGAAATGCATACTGTTCAGCACTGCCATCTTGCGCATTTTCTGCTTTGTAAATTACTGAAGGCAAAGCGGCAATTGTATCAGCAGAAAGACCTCTGCTTTCGGTTCCAACTACCTCACCTAGTGCAACCAATTCCTAAAGTAGCAGTAACATCAAAGACTGACTCGAGAAGTAAGCAATGAAAGGCTTAGATTTTTCTTTTTGTGTTTTTGGTGGAAGGAAATCTCTTACCTCATATGAGTATTCATCTGGATCAACCTCTTGCCAAGTATCCTGCAATGGAAAATATGACTTAAGGCAACCTCATAAGTTCACGGTATTACATTCCAAGCATTTCCCCAATTTAATGATCAGAGTTTGAATTGACCATTTCATTTATTTCTCCCAAAGCTTTACATTTGAATTAAATTGGTCTATGATGTAAATGGTCAATATTGATGAGAGCATGAAAACATATTAGTGGTTACTTGTAACTATTTAACTCACACAACATTGTGCTTTCTGAAACATTATACACAAACATTATGACATCCAACCTTAAATATTACACAAAATTACACAGTAACCAATCTTATTCAAAGAGGCAAGGACTGGTTTGAATGACAGCTAGGCTGGCTGGAAGCCAATTTGGGAACTTACTGTGGTTCCTAAGGTGAAGATCTTTATTTGAAAGCTTGTTTGCGGGTAGACATCCGATGTCAGACCTGTTACCAGAATCTCTAATTCTCCTCCTATGCCTTGCCTGGTCTGTTTACCATTTTCCGATTCTGCCAGACACATCATTTGAATGTCATTCCCTCAATTATTGGCAGTTTATGCAAGATTAACTGAACTGGGAGTTCATCTTTTAAGATCAATGGGCTGCAGGAAAGTGGATTGAGGAAGGGCCAGATTTGGATAACGAGACTAATGGAAGTTTCCTTGCTGTAATTGCTAACTCTCTTCGGATCCTATGTAATCACCCTAATGACTTCATTTTCTAAACAGCAAAGCCCAGATTGCATCATTATAATGTAAAGCTTTTGCTTACAATTGTGGGAAGTGGTGCCTTCCACAATAGTCTGTGGCAGATGAGTATATGAATCAGGAAGACTTACCAGATTTTCCTATGAATTATTACTTTGTTTTAGAATATGATGCTCCTTTCACCAGTTAATCTGAAATTAGCAAGCATGGGATATTCATTCAAGATTTACAGGGAAGAATTCTTGCTTACTAGCTGTGCCGCAACATGAGCTCATATTGTTATTCACGTTGAGAGCTGCACAATTTTGGAGGCTCTACAGCATGCAGGGATTTAATGAATTTAAAAGCACTTGGACAATTTAGGACTCTCTTCAAGCTGTTAGATTCCTGAACAATTTTGCTAAGAAACATCCTAAATGATATGTATTTTGTTATCTAAGAGAGTGACCATTATCAAATGGGGTTTCTTGTACAAGTAATAAGAAGAACCACATCACAGCTAAACAGTCTCCTATCTGTGGAGTGGTGACTCAATCAATTACCAATTCGCTATGAACACTTAATTTTAGCCTAAAATGACCAATGCAAATCACTTGGCAACAAGTGAGAATAATATAGTTATGCCAAGCTGAATATGAACTAAGGTTGTAGGAGAGTAACAAAAGAAGCAAGGATAATATAGTAGTTGGCTGCAATAATATGAATGGAGATCAAGGATGAGATGGATATGATCATTCTTGTTGTTACTAAACCTTTTACCGTCCAACAATTAGATCGATAGTAGCACACAATCACAAATAGGAGCTGTATTCATATGTTTCTTTTAACAACTTTCATACATAACTACAAGATTAGCAATCACAAAGGGGGAATGCAGTAGGTTCTTCAGAAGCAATGCTTTAAGTTTTTCTTGTTGTCAACATAATCAGAGAGAAATATTTTACTTCATGAGTCCTAAACACACTTATTATAATAGATAGATACATAAGACATGATGGAAGCACAAGACTTCAAACACATAGCAGCAACACATGTTTATTTATTTGTTCTTTTTTACTTCTCAATACTATAAAAAGTGTGCTTTGTTGAAAAAAATCTTTCTTGGGTACCAATAAGACATGTATTATACTTCTGCATCATTCAAAACATAAGAAAGTGCCAAGAAGTGTTCAAAATATAAGCAAAACCTTTGTTTCTTCAGGTATTTTACAAATAGCAGAGATATGGCACAAAACAATGAGGGAAAACTACAAAACCTTTTTTGCAATTCAAACAACAGCATCAAGTGCAAGATTTATATGAGTTACGAAACCAGTAGTATCCAAGAGAAAATTTTGGCAATTCACCTGAGAGTTACTGCCATGGTCCCCATGATCATCCGACGCCCCTAAAAAGAAACAGACTAGAAGTTAATTCAAGATCCAAGCGACCATAATCCAACAAATAGTAAGCTCTAACCAGCATCCTCTCACATTCGTTCAATCCTGTGAGGGCCATCAATCGTACAGCCACCTCCCGCTCTTCGGCGTCCTGCAGTGCCCTTGCGAATGCCTCATCGTCTTCAAACTCAGCTGGATCGGCATCAGAATCATTGGCGTCAAACGCGTCCTCGTCGTAGTCGCTCCCCTCGATGCTCCCGTCATCCTCCTCGACGACACGTTCCGGCTCGTCTCCCACCCCATCCTCATCCTCCTCCCCATCGTAATCGTAGCTTCCGGCGTCAGAACTCTCGTAATCGCTGTCATCAACGCCGTTCATCCTCAGCATCGCGTACGCCCTCTCCTGCGCCCAATCGCCAACATTAAAAAGATGTCAAAAACCCTCACTCCCGAGACTAAAACGTGATTCACACACGGAGGAGCAGGAAGCGATCGAGGGATCGGACGGACACCTGTTCTTGGAGGGCGCGAGCGAGGGCAAGGTCGGCATCGACCTGGCTGAGGCTGGTGAAAGGCGTGCGGGCCGGGGGCGGCGAAGGGGGAGGGGGCCCCGCCTCAGCGGGGGGCGGCGCGTCCCCGGCAGTCGGCGAAGACGTCGTGATCGTGTTGGGATTAGGGTTCCCACCATCGGTGGCATGTTTGCTTCCGGCGCCGCTTTCTTGGCCGTTCTCCATTATTACGCCGTCTAAGAAGAGCGAGAGGAGAGATTAATAGAGGCGTGCGAGCATGTGAGGGATAATTTCCTTGTATATCTGCGTAGGGACCAATAGCACGACAGGTAAACTGACGGGTAAGTCAGCGGAGTACGAAGAGCTTCGCTTTTTGATCGACTTCGATTCCAAATGGACCAGATCTCTAGAATTAGAACAGAGGAGCAGTTTAGATTAACCGATACCGAGGAGTAGTTCGATAAACACAAAGCAGTTGTTGCGGCAGCCAACGAAGGATCCGGAGTTGTTTAACGTGGGAGAGAGGAGCAACGGAAACGACTGACGGGACGTCAAGCTGGTGGTGTTGGTAGGTACGTGCCGTGTGCTCGTGGAAAACGGGAATCCGGGCTCTGCACGTATTCTAAAGCAGATGCATCATTTCTTTTTTTGGGTGGGTTAATTACGTATTACCGCATCTTAGTATTTAGACTTAAAAAAAGTTACCATAGAATCTCTATAATTAAAAAAAATAAAAAATCTAACTCTATTTACCGTAACATCATTAATTTTATCCAAAAAAATAAATAATTAATTAAAAAAATTAATATCTTAATTATATTTTTTATGGTAACGAACGACAACATCGTTGGGTTACGAGTGATTGTTGGGATGAGAAGAGAGAGTGAGGATCATAGGTGAGATGACGGTACAAATGCAAACGCTCTACGTTTGCATCAACATCGACGTAGATGCTTAGTAACCTCTTTTCGTCGTTTTGTATCGGCATCACATGATAATTGCACCGGTGTTAATACAAATGCAACGAAATGGGTGCTCGATATCTACATTGACATTGATGCAAATGCAAAACAACGTCAAAGCAATCGTCACATTACATCTAAATCTACGTCAACGTAAATACATATGCTAAGTGGAGAAATCTTTCATCGGTCTGCATCTATATTTATGTCAGCGTCGATGTAAATGTTGAGTGGCATTTATGTCGTTGTATCATCTTCCTCTTCATCCATAATAAT
The DNA here is from genome assembly GCF_036884655.1 of Musa acuminata AAA Group. Classification (NCBI taxonomy): domain Eukaryota; kingdom Viridiplantae; phylum Streptophyta; class Magnoliopsida; order Zingiberales; family Musaceae; genus Musa; species Musa acuminata. Next base: position 4,079,516 of record NC_088352.1, read on the forward strand.
TATCCACGACACTGCATCACCGGTGAAAATATAAATAGAATGTTGAAATTATCTTTTTGTCCATCAGTTTCATATTTTTATTGATAAAACTGATAACATTATAGTAAATACAACTAAATATTTTACTTTCGTAGTTATAAAGATTCCAATATAAATATTTGAAATTAATCGAAATGTTAAAACAGTCTAACTAAAAAAAAATCAATTTTAGGTTACAAGCACAAGATTCGTGATAAGAGGATTCTGTTCACTTCTTTTATTCTCATCGTTCTATGCGTACGTATAAGCACAATAAAATGACAAATCTACCCTAAATCGGCTTAGGGCAGAAGGGCCCAAATACATGAGCAAGATTAGATATCACAGACACGGAAAGATTAGATATCATTGAGTCGATTAGAAGAGCCAAATACATTGATAGTAAGATTAGATATCATATAAACGCAGACAGACACGGAAAGAAAAGGGTACAAATCAGAATTAGTGGCCAAACTGAGCTGACCAAAAACATTGACTTTTGTGTTGCGGATTTTGCATATTCCGCTATCCAAATTTCAATTATATATATATATATATATATATATATATATATACAGAATATTATTTATTACTCTGTTCATATACAGAGACAGAGGTCTGAGTGGCACCGTATGGGAAATGAGAAGGCCGACCGCATGCCATTATGATTCGCCTTCATTGTATCTACGTATTCACATCTCGCAATTGATGTCACATGCAATCAATGATGATCTACAATACTGTGAACCTCCTTTAATGTAAGGAGCTTACATTTTATTTTGATACGCATAAATATCAGATATTAGAAATAATTAATTATAAAAATAATGTATAATTAACTCTTAATAAAATAAAACCAACCCACAGATATAAACATGGGAATAAACAGAAGCAACCCCTCGTTTAATTCATGCCCCCATCTGCCATCCCTGTAACTACAGACAGGGATGACAGCTACGCAATAAAGGGCGACCTTCATCATTGCGAGCACAGTAAATGGCCGAGGTTGAAGAAGGGTGAAAGACCTCTTCCATGGGCCGTAAACCCTAACCCTTGGGGATACGTAGTCTTCACAGCTACTACACCTTTGTAGTTAATGCTTGCAGCCATAGGGATAAGAGTACAGAAACTGATGGAGTCGGTACGTACTTATTCCAACCATTATTGCCAGAACTATGCGAGTTGGCGCTTAGACACGTTAACAGTCATTTCGTGATGCTGCTGCCGCCTTCACAGCTGGACAGTAAAGTGTGCGCCACGCTCCACCGTCCAAGTAGGTAGAAGACACACCGCACGAGGCTGCTGGCATTCCGTGGGTCCCATCGTCGATGACGAGTGAGGGCTCGCCACCCCATCGAATAGCTCTGGACGCTGTCCCGGTGCAGGTAGATGAGCCCGAGTTCCTCGGCGGTTTGGAGCGTTTATTTAGGCGTCGCAGTGTGCTCGCGACGGGCGACACGAGTCAGTTGGGGTGCTGTGTTGCTGCTTTTCTTTGGTCTTTTGGGGAAAGGGGGGAAGGAGACTGGTGGACGGAGATGGGCGTCCATTTCGCTGCGGGTCTGATGGCGATGGCTGTGGTGGCGGCCGCGGTGGCGGGATCGGCGGCGCAGTCGCCGCCGGATTGCGTGTCGAATCTGGTGGGTTGCGCTGGGTACCTGAACTCGACGACTACGCCGCCGGATTCCTGCTGCAAGCCACTGAAGCAGGCGGCCAAGACTCAGCTGCCCTGCCTCTGCTCCCTCTTCAACAACACCGCCGTCCTCAGGGCCTTCAACGTCAACATCACCCAGGCCATCCAGATGTCCAAGCGCTGCGGCGTCTCTACCGACCAGCGCGCCTGCGAAACCGCCACGGCCAGCGGCACCAGTAAACCACTCTACCCTCCCCTCCCTTCACCTCCCCTGTTCTACCTTTTGCTCAACTTTACCTTTTCACGAGGAATCCGGTGTGTGATGCGTCTGATCTGACCCCGGGAGGGGGTGTGGATCGTTACCTCGGTGCCCGTGCAATTAAAGTTGGATAGATGGAGAATATTTCGAGATTTTTCCGTACTTCTCTTGTGTTTATAGTCGTAAAGTTCAGACCTTTTCTTTAGATCGTTCGGATCGCCTAATTTTGGTCTCAACATATTTCTTTGTTTTATTTGCAGCTGCAACTCCATCGTCCTCCAACAATGACACCGGTATGCCATCAATACTCTTTCATAGTACTGTGACCATTACTTTTATGTTTGTTGGTTGACTAGATTATTTTGTCGACAAGAATCAAAGTGTTTGAATTGTCAAAAATAATGTCTAGTTTTGCTTTACTCCTAGAAAATTGTATCATATAGGCAATCTCATACTGCTTTTGCCAACCGTTAATTGGTATATTTTTGGTGTTGGTTTAGGAAAACGGAACTATGCATAGATATGTTGAGACAAGAAGAAGAAGACATTATCTGTAATATTTTGAGTAGTCTATTGTTGGACATCGAGGTTTACCCTGTACAAGAAGTACGTGAGAAATATGAACTTAATAAGGCGAGTTGTAGTAAGTGAGGGCCGGGCATAAATTTTAGAGATAACTTTGCGCTTGATTGCAGAATATGCTATGTAGAATGCATGACAATGATGAATTATTTAGAAACAGTTTAGAGCTTATAGTGGCTTTATGTAATAATTGCTTATAGCAGCATGATGATTGGAGCAGGTAAGAGGTTATATAATGATTCGTTGCGATAAATATTTGCACAGCATCACCTTTTCAATGCTGTGTTTGGAAATTTGTACCTTTTTAGGCATATCAGCTTCTATAAGGTATTTTATATGTGCCTATTTGTAGTAAAACTAAACATCTGAAATAAAACATAAAACCAATCCATTGACCAGAATTATTATCATAAAAAAAGGGAAAGTTCAACTTTTGCCTCTTTTATTTGAAGAAGAAATCATGTAAATATAGAAGCCAAAAGCCAGTTCACCTTGTTATGTGCTAACTCTGCTACCAACCAAACTTAGTTGGTCGTCTCTGGTCAATTCTTTGTGTATTTGCTTATTTCTGTGTACTAATCTCTTTGCTTGGGGCTTATATTGTTCCTTGTGGCATATGCTCCATTTCACAACTATTCTTTTTGTACTCCTTGCCATAACTTGGTCTAGTTTATCTGCCAATGGTTTTGAGTCTAATTTGCTTGTCATCTTGGCCATGGACACCAGTTACTTTACAACTCTACCATTCACTAAGGTAGGGATGTGTCAGTTGTGCACCAAACTTGTCAGTCTTTTACTTCTAAGTAGCTCCTTGAGCTGTGCTTTCTTCTGTATATCAGGCCGTGTTCGTAGAAAGATAAATGTTTTTTACGTCCACTCAGTTACACATGTCAAGCATTCACCATGTTTGTGTGGTATAATGTCCCCTCATCTCCTATTTTATCTTCCTCATCTTTCTCATCCCTTTGCCCACTTCATCCTAAGCCCCTGTCATCTATCCATGACAAAAAACAATTGTTTATCTTATTTTTGGGAAATAATAAAAAAATCTAACAATAGATTGAATCCAACAGCTGCATTTTCAAGAATTTGCACCAACCTTCATTAAGCTTTTTTTTTTTCCTCTTTTTAAACCATGCAAACATCCATTGCATAATAACATTTCTCCTTGTATATTTGTACGGTTGGGATTCATTCTCATCTTATAACCCATATTCTAAATTAAGTTGCAAATATGACTGTTTTACTTGTCCACTTGATGTGTTGATGGTCTTTCTCCTTGTAGTTAGGCAGAGATTTTGAATGTATTCAATGACTATGGACGCTAATTTTGGTTTAAAATTATTCAAGCAGTTGGATGAGAAGCAATCTCTTTGGCTGTGCTATTTTTTCACTCAAAATTTTTGGAGTTGGTTTTTGTAAATTCTAGAATTGCATTTGGGCAACCTATATGTCATAAATAACATACTATCCCATGCTTCCTTTATGTGTATATATTTGATTGTTGGAATATATTTATGCTGGTTGGAAGATCTTCATAGCTAGCTTCAGTTTTATATGACAAACAGAAAATAATATAATTTGGTACAGGGGTACTGTTTTGACCAGTTTTCTCTTAGTATAACTTCTTTTTCCTCTTTGTCTGACTCAAAATGTTCTTGGTGAAACCAATTGACTAGTTTAGTTCTAGATCTTTAATGTACTACTTGATGATGGTGATCATTGCTCACCGTCAGGCAAGGTCTTCTCCAAGTGGGGGATTGCTAATGAAATCTAATTTTCACTTTTTTGGGCCTAAACTAAATTTTGAGCCAGGTGCCGGTGCAAATCATTTGCTTTCCTTTTCTTTTCTTAAAATTACTCCTTCCAATTCAAACATTACACCACATGTGTACTAACACAGCAAATCATTCTCTTATTTCTGCTGCATCTTCTCGTGTATTACTTCTCAAAGTTCTGAATCATGTTATGGTGTCAGTCTTTTCTTTTTTGCCTTTTTCTCTTTGTTTAGTCTGGAGATGAGAATATTAGTCTATACTATAGAACTTTGTCTCATGATTTTGTTGCTTAGACTGATGTGCTTGTTAGATACTCAGGTTTGAGCACTTCACTCTGTATCATTTAATCATTGGATCGGTTGTTTGAGAGCTGTTGTGCTGAACTAGATATAGAAGGTTGTTAATTGGAAAGAGGAAAGTTCACTCATTTGATGATATGTAAACGATGTCATAATAAATGCACCATGTTAGATCTTCTGTAGCATGAACTTTCTAAGAATCAATAAATGCATTCTTATTGTTTAAAAATAAAGCTATGTTAGATCTTCTCTTTCTTCTGGCACCATTAATCTAAATTGACTCACCTCATTTAGAAAGCTCCTTAAATGGATTTTCTGCATTTGGTTTTTATGAATAGACATTTTTATTCTTTTATCTCCAGTGATTCACCCATCCAAACACTAGCTTTTCTGTATGGCATTCAAACGACGATAGAATTAGTCTTTTTGTTGCATTTTTAAACTACTCACAAACACCGAGAAAAAGTCAAATTTCCTTTCCAAGTAGACTCATTCTTTAATTCTTACGCTTGTTCTTGATTTTGTTTCGGGTGCTTCAGGTTCTTCTGCAGGCAAAGACAGTAGCTCTGCAAATAAGGTGACATCAATCGGATTGCCTGGCCTGGTGAGCTTACTGTTATGCTGGTGGGCTCTCATGACATAGAGAGCTGAAGTGATCCGTTTGGTCCAGAGCATGGCTCTCGCTCTCAATTATTTTTCTTTCTTCGAAACATTTGAACTTTGAGTGTATGCTGAAGTTGTTTGATGCTAGAGAATCATGTCAGTCCAGTTAAGTTCCTCATGTGAATCTTGCTCTGTATCTTCCTATTCCAAGCAAGCAGCCTTGGTGTTCATTGTAATATCCCTGTGTCCTTTTAGCTAATTTGTGATGTTTTATTGGCCAATATATAAGATGACTAGCTCAAGAGTGCATTTGCTTGCCTTCCAATTATGGCGCTTGCTTGGCACTCAAGCCATGGAAAGACCCAAGAAGACCAAGAAGATTTTGATGTATATATATTATGGAGTCTAGTTTAAGTGGGGTGTGTGTGTGTATCCTCTGAAGTTTGTTGTCTTTCTATTTGCTTCTCTAAATATAATTTTACCACATCTATATAGCCCTCTAAAATTCAAACAATTGCATAAAAATGTTGAAACTCAAAATAGCTGTTTATATTCTTTTAAAAATATTATATATATATATATATATATATATATATATATATATTTATTTATTTATTTATTTATAGCTATTCACTATGTGAATATATCTATATCCAAAATCTTATGAATATGTATACAAACATGAGTAGGGTCATAAACATCCCCAAATGTTTGATTATCCAAGTATATTATCATGTATCAAATCTGCTTATACTACCATAAAATGATTGCTATTTAAAAAAAAAAGATTGTTATTCAATGATTTTCCTGACCACAATGTAAACAATTTTCTCATATATCTCTTTATTTTTCACATTTAAATAAAAATTATCCTATGTAAGATAAATAATTGAAGATCCGAATTAGTTGCTTAATTATTTGTGGAGTGTTTTCTAGATTCATGTGTGTGTGTGTGTCTCTCTCTCTCTCAGGTTCATGGAAGGCTACATGTATCCAACGACAAGAAACACAAGATCTAAGACGAAATGTGAATAATAGTGGCCACAATCAATTTATTTGACATGTACGATCATGAACACAAGTGTGTATACATATCCAACAACAAAGTTGCCGATTATTTTCGTTTATACGTCCACATGACGACACAGTCGAGTACAGAACGATCACCACGTCCTCATGCAGACGTGAGAAGGGTTAGGACGTCTGTGCAGTCGCAGTGGCCACTTCCTCCGCGCTCTTCTCCTCCTTCTCCTCGGCCTTGTGCTCGCCTCCTTCCACAGCAGGCTCAGCCTCTTGGGGCTTCGCCTCACTCGATGTCTCTTCCTTGCTCTCCTCGGCAGTCTCGTTGGATTCCGCCACGACCTAATAGACAGTGTCAGATCAGGGAAGAGACGCGTAAGAGAATCAACGACAGCCAGTTAGGCTCTTTGGTACCTCAGCGGCCTCGGCGGTGGCGGTGGCGGTGACGATCACGTCGGTGGGAGCTGAGTTATTGGCTGGTGGCGCCTCAGGAGCCTGGCCTTCGGTGGTCGTCGGTTTACTCGCACAGCCGCCCATGGTTTCTTTTTGGCTGTGGAGGAAAAAGCGTTTCAGATGCTTGGAGGAATGGCGAGGTGGAAGTGAGCAGCTGACCAGTTTTTATAGGGTGGCAGGAAGAGAGAGAGAGAGAGAGACATGGGTGGTGTGAAGGCTGTGTTTATATTTAGGGAAGGAATGAGCGGAGGATGGGCGACATGGTTGTTGAGGTAACGTTGGCTCCTTCAAATGGATATGTAGAATTGCATCCTCCTCATTAGCCGCCTCAATTAGCAATATGATTTTGGGAAAACTTATTATTATTTCTTTACTATGATTTTTCAAGAAAATATAATAATTTAAAAATAAACCCTTTAACGGAGAAAATAAAACACCTTCCAAAAATGATAAGTTTCCGGATTATATATTATAATAGCATCAGAAAAGTTGATCCTCTCAATAAAAATTATCATAAATCCATTATAATAATATAAAAAATAACATCTAAAATATTAAAAGTAACATATGTTATCAAACTGGGTCGGTGGCTCGTCGCGAATCGTGTCCATCATAAAACCTCGTACACCGTCCTCGCGCGACAGCGATGCCCACAGGAACACGACTTCTCCGGATCTACCGTCCCGTTACCCTGCCCTGCGTGTAATCCTGCTCCGATCCCACCGCCCCGGACGCTCCAATCGGAACCGTAGGTAACGGATACGATGCGTCGCCCCGCGCGTTCTCTTGAACATCTTCCGAAGAGTCCTGGCACGTGGCGCGTCGAGGACGACCAGTTGCGGGTCGAATCGGATGCGGGGCAGGGGAAATATCTGAACCCGTGGCCCAGCTCGAGACATGTCACTGCGGGCCCCGCGGACCACGGGTGGCGGCAAACGCGGTATACGTTGACGTGGCCCGCACGCCATCGGGAAAAGATATTTTCCTCGAGGGGATATTTGGTTGCGGCGGAGGCGTGGATCGCTGCGGTGTCGCTTACCTCACCAACGAGCGAACCAAGAGGTGCGAAGGAACAGACGGCCGTGGCGTGGTTAGGGTTGGAGGTGGATATGGGGGCGAAAGAGGAGAGAGGAAGGACAGGTGAAGAGGAGGCGGAGGCGGAGGCTGTGGTGGCGGGAGAAGGGGAAGTGGAGGAGGAGGAGATGGTCTTGCCGAACATGTCGGTTAGGGTGCTGCTTGTGGAGGGGGATGATTCCACCCGGCAGATCATTGCCGCGCTCCTCAGGAAGTGTGGCTACAGAGGTTCGTTTCTTCTCCTTCCACTTCTCCGGCTGATCCTTTGATATGTAACAGATCGATCCCTACTTTCCATACTTCCGCTGATGAAAATGTGATTCCTATCGATACTTACAAACTGAAGCAGATAGGTGTATATCCGTGGCATGATCAAATTGGCTTTTGATTCTTATGATTTGGTTTTGGGATTTAGATATAGGTTAATATTTCATCATTGATGGAATTATTGGACTACGCAAAGTTACAAAGTGGGAGCTGAAATATTCTTGATACTTTGGGTTCTTTAGAGACATCGTGTTAGATAATACTTTGCTTGTTGTTATTGATGAATCGACCTTTGGAAGTATATTGCTACACAAAAATGTTTCTTTTACTATTGCAATGGTCCATTAGTTTTCTTTTTCCGGATTCAGTCTAATCGAACTTCTTATGGATTTAATTTGTTGGACTCAGCTTCAGGAGTTTCCACATATGTGATTGTAAGGAAATCAGCAAGCGTGATAAAGACTTTTTAGATAGGAAAGAGGTTCTATGTTCCAATGGGCTCTGTGATGAAATTAATATATTATCTGTTTGTCCTATGATTACTTGATGATTTGATGGGTGACAATTCGATGGGCTCTGTGATTATTTGATGGGTGACAATGTTAAATCTAAAGGCTCTTGCATTTCATTTCATTAAGTTCCATTGTTTTCCTTTAATTCATGTTGCTTAGAAGATTCATCAAGGGGTTTGGGTGAAACTGAAAGAATTCCCTGGTTAGATACAATCTAAAGGCTAAATGGTAGAGGATGAATACTGGGGTAGACAGATGATTAGTTTCCTGTTGTGGAAGAAGGAAAGATCTCAGTAATGATATATTGGTTGTGATCAAATGACATGCCATGAATGGCAATTATTACTGCTAATGGCAATTAATTTACCATAATGCTAAGTTAAGAAAGTATACATATATATATGTATATATATATATATATGTATATATATATATATATACATATATACATATATATGCATATACATATATAAATATATATACATATACATATAATTATATATATATATATATATATATATATATATATATATATATATTCAATTAAACGAGCATAGTCTTGTAAAAAAACATTGAGTAAATACAGGGGTATTGATGAGATGCAGACTATAAAGGAAAAAAGAAACCAAATAGGTGGAAGTGAAAAGCTGAGTTAGATCCCTGTTGTTCATCTTTTTGTTGCTAGATGTTGTGTTTAAAACACATGAGGTAAGTATTGAACATTTAGGAACATGCCAAAGTAGGACTACTAGAGGAACCTTTAACATATTTTTCTTATTTTAATGTTATAAAATTAACAACTCATACAGACTATAAAGGAAAAAAGAAACCAAATAGGTGGAAGTGAAAAGCTGTGTTAGATCCCTGTTGTTCATCTTTTTGTTGCTAGATGTTGTGTTTAAAACACATGAGGTAAGTATTGAACATTTAGGAACATGCCAAAGCAGGACTACTAGAGGAACCTTTAACATCTTTTTCTTATTTTAATGTTATAAAATTTGCAACTCATACATCCTTAGACAAAGTGACAAACAGGCCTCAATTTGCTGTGAACACTGCAAAATGGCCAGCTGGATACAGGAACTTCAAGTTTTTCTTTCCCAGAATTTATTTTGATGCATTTGACGAGTAGCTTGTTACTCTAAAATGCTGTCATTAAAAGACAATTTAAAAATGCTTTTACAATCAAGACAATTACAGCCTTTTAGTATTGGATTGTATTAGTGTACGGATCTTTATTACATAGGATTTCACCTCACAAAGTCTTGCTGTGTGCAGATCATTTAACATCTTTTGTGATTATGCATTTACTGTGTAAATGAAAGTCGACTTCTTCTATATAGTATAGCTTTCCTATTAGGTTTCTGTATGTCAATAACCTAAAATTAGGAACTTTCCCACATTAGGTATTGCCCAAGATGATTTTTATGTCAAACATTTGTAGCAGGGTATCAAAACTAGTGTTCACAGTTTATGAATGAGAATGGGAGAAAAGTAGGAAGGACACAGAGAACACATACAACAGAAGGACCGATAGACCTAAATCCAAACTAGAAGAGCTTCTATAGGAGACAGAGAACACATACAACAGAAGGACCAATAGACCTAAATCCAAATTAGAAGAGCTTCTATCAGTTCTACCTGCCTCCACCAGAAGGTAAACTCTTGGTTCTAAACCATACACATATTTCAGCAATAAGCTTTAATCTTTTAGATCAACCAACTACAGTTTACTGCTTGCTTTAGTCTTTTATGATGCAGGGATCACATCCTTCAAGTTTTTCATTCAGAAGTTCCATTTGTATGGAGTATCATGCTTTTCAATTTCAAGATAAACTGGCATTTTTAAGATGGAAATATCCTTAAAATTTTTATGTTTCGGATCCAACAGTTGCTGCATCATCATCAGATGGCTTGAAGGCATGGGAAACACTCAGGGAGAAACCCCAGAGTATAGACCTTGTTTTGACTGAAGTTGACTTGCCATCAGTCTCTGGATATGGCCTTCTCAGCATGATAATGGATCATGAGACATGCAGGAATATTCCAGTCATAAGTATGATTCGTGATTTTTGACTTCTTTCCTGTAATGCTCTTTGAGAAGAGTTTCTTAGCAGTAATACTTAGGTCACAATACAAAATCTTCCTTTGATTCATCCAGTGATGTCTTCACATGATTCCGTCAGCATAGTTTTCAAGTGCATGTTGAAAGGTGCAGCCGACTTTCTCATTAAACCAATCCGCAAGAATGAGCTTAGGAATTTGTGGCAGCATGTTTGGAGAAGGCAAATTGTAAGATTCATTTACATCTTAGTCATCATTATCCCCTCGAACTTAACCATTGGCTTTATTGTAATATTTCTTCTTATCTGAGCATATATTGATATTTGCATAATTGCATTCTCTGTAAGGCAAGTGGACAGAGTGGTGTGCATGAGATTCAAGATAAATGTGATGCAAAGCATAAACTGAAAGCTCATTCCAGAAAAGGAGGACATTCAACCGATTACACATATAAGGAATGCAGTGATGCTCAAGTAAGAGATCTTCATACTATATTTAAATTGAGTGTACAGCATATATGATATGATTTCCATTAAATGATGGATCATTAACTTCCTGTAACTCTATTTGTGGAATTTTTTTTCCCTATTACAAGATTACTGGATCTATACTTCTCCTACATATAGCCTAAACATCAGAAATAATATTAGAGATTCTACATGCAATTTTCCTATACTTTGTACTTTTATTATAGCTTGACACAACAGGGTATGTTTTGACAATCTCAGTTATCATATTTTTTCTTGTGAAATTATTTCTGATTGTAAGCACAAGATTGATCTTTATTTTAGGATATTTTTCTTTCAGTGAAGTGTAGCGCGCTTCTGGCAACAAATCTGAATGTAGAATTGTAAATATAATTTCACCTAGACACTACACTTTTCCACCTCTTGTGCAGAGCTCTTGTGCAAGGTCAGATGTGGCAACTGACATTAAACACAACCACTTGGAGCTCAAGCAGCGAAAAGCAGTGGAAGCATCTGTAACTCTGAATGATGGAGAGAATATTCAATTCTACAATGCACCATTCTGTAATGAAAATGCAGCTAATGGTACTATTTTTCGTCATGTTCAATTTTCATTTTTCTCATTATGACAATTTGGGACTTTATGCAACTGAGATAAGCTGGTTCTGTTTAAACTTGTTACTGTCACAGCAGCTAGTAAAAATGTGGATGTGATACAAAAAGAATGCATGGACTCCAACACTATCACCAATGAGAAAGATGGCCAGAAATGTTATCATGACATAACTTCTATAATCCGAGTGATTGATAATCAATCAAAGGGTACTCTTCAATCTAGAGGCAGAAACACTGTTCAAAGTGGGTCTTCAGACATGGCAATTCATGATATTGATGTTATTCATAAGTCTTGCCCCACACCTCAGTTGGAGCTCTCTCTAAAAAGATGCGAGAGAATACTTCCTGAGAAGCATGACTGTGATGAGATCAATGTGTGGAACCATTCAAATTCATCAGCCTTCTCACTGTGAGTGTTTCATTATACTTTAATTCACAGCTTAACGCTCGACTAATTTTTTGATCTTCATATTAGTAAATCATAGACATTGCGCTTATGCAGAGACAACCTTGTTACCCATATTAAGGTTGCTCTATTACCACCTGGTTGCAGCAGTTCTAGTCATGCAAACAATCTCTTTGAGTGCAGAGCTATGACCGTAATTTGACCCTCTCAATCCCCTGCAATGGAGGGAGGAGTCATCATTCACAATGACACCTTTTTTAAAATGAGGGTTTACATTCGAACCAACATTCGGATATTGTTAGATCACATGAAATGAAAGTTGACATTCTTCACCCGGTGAAACATTTGAAAATTTTAGTTTATCTTATCCGAAATAACATCTGATTAGTTGTGTTTATCTAGTTGGGGATTATGTTGATTCTATGAACTCCTAAGGATCTGAAGATGAACATTAGTCAAACATGTAGCATACGCCTGTTTTACATAAAAACGGGCTTAAAATGATCTAATTTCTAGACATATTTCTAATGTCGGATTTCAAGAGGGTATCCAAAATCAAGAATTTCTACTGCATATATTCAATTAAAGAGATTGGACAAGTAGTAAAATGCATGGAATTAAAAGATTTCAGAGTTTGTGCTAATAGAATATAGTGTTCTTGTATGCACATGGCTGGTTCTAAGGACTATTTTCCTTTTTTATTAGAAAATCAAAGCTGATGCCGGATTATTCATTGTCTATGAAGGAAAGTTAAAGGAAGAAGATATTTGGATTAGAGCTATTAGAGAGGCATGATGTAGAATTGATAGTGTATGAGAAAATGGATTTTTGTTCTTTTTTTCCATCACTGGATTTTATGTTCATTACAAACAGAACGATCTAATTTCTCTACCAGATCTAGACTACATGAAAACAGCCTTTATACTTGCTGAGTATAGCTTTGTACACTAATCCTTTTTAGCAGCAGCAGGAGCCTCATACATTGGGCTGCCTTACTTGATATTGACTATTTTTGGCAGTCTTTATTAATTGGTCAAGATTATGGTGTTAGAGACCATTGAAAGAAGTTTCTTCCTTTATACTAATTCATGTTGCCCGCCTTTTCCTCTTTGCATGTCTTTCCCAATAGGCCTTCTCTTTACTGTATCGTAAAGGGAACTAGGTGGAAAATTTAAACATTCAATTTTACATACTTGCTTTCTTATGAACCTTTTCTCCTCTTTTCCGTGCATCCTGTGAATGATTTTTTATGATAAAATAAGTTGGATCTGTTGTAGACATTATCTTATATCCATAATTTGTCATAGAACTACTCAACCTGTCTTTTACTACAGGTACAATTCCAGAACAGTAATGCCTACCTCGCTGAATTCAGGATCTAAAGGCAATGACCCGAATTGTACTGAACATTCAAAATATCAAGGTTCTACTATAAATATGGAAGAGACGACGTTCGAGGTTGTAGAACATTCAGTTCAATGCAATCCCCTTCAAGTTATTCCATTCACTCTTCCAGTTGGAAACATGCCCTTGTGTTCCGAGTATGATACAGCAATGCAACACATGATTTATACAGAGTCAGATCATCAATTTTGGAGTACAAGTCCATCTGTTTGGCTAAAAACTACCACAGAGACAAACTCATCACACCAACCTACCCAAGAAGACCAGGACTCTGTGGAAGGTGGCATTCCAGATGGCAAGAACACTAGAAGTTCATCTTATCATTATGTGCAAGAGCAGGAAGAACATATGGAAGTCGATAAACAGAGGCACATTTTATCAGCAGCTGGTGAAAGTGGTAGTAGTAGCATATGTAATGGTGGAAGAAGTGAACCTAATAGCAGTGCTAGTGGGGGTGTTCTCAGTGGAACTACCGGACACACGTTTGCAACAAATATTTTCAGGCCCATCACAGTGACGGTAAATGATGAGGTCAAATTGGCTCGTGAAGGAACCAAGGTAACAGATGGTAGCATGAGCCAAAGAGAAATGGCTCTAAACAAATTTCGATTGAAGAGGAAAGAAAGATGTTTTGAAAAGAAGGTACTAATTTATATTCAACTTTATGGTTCTTAGAGCAATCATCATTTTCTGATTGAAATGAAGCAAACTAGATTCTTCTCGGACAAGACAAGCTAGTGATATGAACTTGACTAGTGATAAACAAGATTACAATCGAAAGCTTCATCGTATATGAAATACTGATTCATGGTGATTTTATTTTGAGTTTCACAGGTTCGGTATCACGCCAGAAAATTACTTGCAGAGCAGCGTCCTCGAGTGAAAGGACAATTTGTTCGTCAAGCGAAACTCAATCCTCAGCCAACATTTGCAGGTGCCTTTCAGAGTGATTCAGCTGCTTGGTAACTTCGGCATCCGAAGACATCTTATCATGCAAGTCAAATGAATGGGTGTGCTTTGTGAAATAGAAATTCAATATGAATTGAGGTGGAATACTCGTCAACAAAATTCTCAAGAAACATGTGCTGATTTGAGGTATTTACTTAGATCGAATGTGAGCTTTTTTTGTATGCTGTATATAATCATACGTTGTAGATGTCTTGTTTGTTTCTTGTCTCTACTCAACTGGTTTTGATGTTTTCCACTTTCCTCTGTCGTCCTTTTATCTTGCATTTCTGTGATATATATATATATATATATATATATATATATATATATATATATATATATATATATATATATATATATATATATATATTGTTTGTCGTGAGATAACTTGGCCTTGGAAAAGGGGAGAGTCTTGAAACTCTGTCCCAACGATAGACCAAGTCTCTCTAGCTTCCAAAGTCCAAGGAGAGGATCTTATTCCCCTCTACGAGACCTTGGCTGTTTGAGCTTCCATGGGAAATCCATGAAAGGGCTTCCTATATATATATATATATATATAGTCCTTTTTTTTTTCTTGTCCTTTTCCTTTCTCACCTCAAAGGAAGCAAAAAAAAAAAAAAAAAAAAACCTAAGTTACTGTTGAGAAGACAGATAGATAATTAGCTATTCTTATTATCTCGTTTCTTACCCCTTCAAAAATTACATTCAAATTCTTAGACTTATGAAAGTAAAATATTTAATCATCTTTCTCTTTATGTCGTCGATTATATTGATAAAAATATCATACATATTCAATGATAAATCAAAGGGAAATAGAGTTAACAGACTTTTGAAAGTATAGATATATTAAAGATAATTAATTATAAGCTAATATGTGATTAACTAACTTTAGGCACACCAAAAGTTAACGAGCGCCTTGGTCTCTTGTTGGGAGTCGGAATAGAGGAGCTCTGAGGCACCACGAGCGCCTGCTCGGTCCGCTCTCGGAAGTTGATTCCTACCTTGTTGCCTCCGAGCCGGTGCTGGTCGTGGGCGGCGCCGCCGGCGGGAGGACCTGGTGGAGGAAGCTGAGGTACGTGTGGCGCGCAGATGGTTTCCAGCCCGCCGCCGCTGTCCAGATCAGCGTCCAGGGAAGGCAGCGACTCATCCACCTGCACACCATATATTAGCTCTCGTGATGATTCGATCTTGGAGCCTTTTCTGGATGTATTTGTAGCCGTGGACCTTGGAGAAGCCATCCATGGCGACGTTGGCGGCCGCATCATCATCCAGTAGGTCCTCAACGTGCCAGCCTGGGCACATCTTGATGAGATACTCCGAGATGCTACTGGCGCCGAAGTTGGCTGTGGCCGAGGTCGTAGAGGCGGCGGGGACTATGGCAGTGGCGGAGAAGCTATACGCCGCCGTCACTGGCTCGGGTGCCGAGATGGGAGCGGCGGAGAAGCGGACGCCGGTGAGGAGGAACCTGCTATGCTTCATGGTGAGGTGGTTGGCGCTGTGTATGGAGGCATCGCAGGCTCCACAGAGGATCGCTCTGTCCTCTCGGCAGAACAGGACTGCTCTCTTCTCCTACAAATCATACCACCGTAACTCAACTCTTTCCCCGTAAAGATTCGAACTTTGGCCGCGAAACGACGCCATGGAATGGATCTTACAGCAAAGCGTTCAAAAAATCTATGGAGCCTCTTGAATCGGTTCTGATACTCGAACTACCTGACAGACGTCGCAGAGGGGATTGGAGCGGACGGAGGGGGAGTCGAGGGAGAAGCGGCGGTGCTTGCCGGCGAGGATGTTGGCGCAGTGCACCCGGCGGTCGCAGGCGTCACAGAGGGCGGCATCGTCCGCGCAGCAGAACACCAAAGCCTCCTCTTTGCCGCAAACATCACACTGTATCTTCATCTCTTGCTGTCACACAGAAATCTCTCCTTCAAATCTGAGTTAATGGAGTTGTAGAAGAAGAGCGGAGGAGGCACGCACAGAAGAGAGAGAGAGAGAGAGAAGAGAGAGAGAGAGACAGAGAGAGGGTGTGTTCTTGGAATGCTTGTGGACTGACATGGCGGATTACAATGAATTGGCCAAATCATGGGGAAGAACAGTAGTAAAGAAAGATCCCTTGTTGGCGTTCACGTTGGGAACGTGGTCCAACCGTGGAGCTTTTGTCGTCAAGCCGTCTCATTTCGTTGAGGATCTTATTGGATGGCAAGAGTGTGTGTGTGAAGCTAATCATTTAGTTATGGATCTTATAAGATTGCTCCTAATACTTTGTATTAGATCTTAGTTGAAGTTAATGACTCTTGGTGACAAGGAAGGCTGGTTTCAACTCATCTGGATTGCAATCTAATCGATAGTCTATGCTAGTTTTTCTATTCATAACCCCTTAAAAAATATTATTTTATTAGTTATAATCTCAATATTACTGATTTTATTTATTTACTTTCCTTCCCCGTAACCTTGCGCTCTATGACAATGTTGTCGCTTATTGTCGCTCCACGCTCCCTAACGATGTCATCATCGTCCTGCTCTCACAAACATGAATGATCTCATCGAAGGAGCCGAATGCAATCATGTTGGATTAGGGTTATACGAGTAGCAAAAGTCCTAATTGGTATAGCCTGAGAGGGTCTTGACAATGATATTGATAATAAGATGCTAAATTCAAACAATGTGATCTTCCGATGTAAAGCAGAGGTAGCGACCATCAGAGGAGTGGTTAGAGATGCCCTCCTCCAAAGAGCTCGAAGATGAGGGAGAAGTCGATGATAGACCACACGTAGAGGGTCTTATCATCGAAGGCGAAAGTGAGAGAGAGCTATCTCGTCAATTGTGATACACAACCTTGATGGGCCACAACCATGGTGTTTCCGTCGTCTAAGTTCTCTCCTTGAGAGACAACTATCAGGAGAGAAATTGACGACAGAAACAATATGGTTGTGGCTCATCAAGGTGTGTATCACAATCCAAGAGGAGAGAGAAGAAAAAGATATTTAAAATTATTCAAAAAATAATTTTAAAATATTAAAAAAAAATTAAAAAAAGATAATAAATAAGGTTAAGATCCATTTTAGCCCGTATGGTTTTGACCATGGACCACTTAAGCCCTTATGGGTTACTCGTATAAAAAATAATCCTTACATTTTTAAAAACGTAGCATATAAGCCTATTCTGTTAAGTCTATGTTAACAGACGTTAGAGTCAGCTTACGTGACATGCTGAATCATAATAAATTATTAATATAATAATATATATAATTTAAATTTAAAAAAAAAATTATTTTAGCCCTTATGATTTTGGTCATGGATAACTTAAGCCCTAGTTTTGTTCATGTCTAAATAACTCTTATATTTTCAAAAACATAGCATATAAGCTCCTTCTATCAAGTTTGAGTTAACTGACGTTAGAGTTTACTTCTTCGACATGTTGACTCACAATAAACCATTAATATAATAATAAATTATTAATATAATAATGTGTATAATTTAAATTGAGACCACCATCAATGGTAGGAGGCATCGTCATGGAAGCGACCACTAGAAGCAACACCGAGTCACTGCTACCTAGTAGGACATTATAGGCACGTCGTCTCTCCCGTACTAACGATAAGCTCAAGAGCTTTCGGTCATACTTCAGGTGGATGTGTGTCGACCAGTCGGATACTAAGGATATAATGGTCTCCTATCTCCTAGTCCCTCTTCCTCCTCTTGGGCATCTTTGTCCCCACTGCCTCCCACTTCATCCCCTCCTGCACCCTCATCTGTCATGCCTATGACGTGTGGTCCAAATTTCCCTCACTCTCGACTCCGACCTCTCCTACCTCTGTCTCTCCGTCTTCGTTCGCTATTATGGTCTCCGTCATTTCATCTTCTTTGACAAGATAGATATTTTTTTAATTTAAATTACATATATCATTATATTAATGATTTATTAATGATATACTCTAACGTCTATCGACTCAAATTTAACAGGAGAGACTTATATGCTATTTTTTTTAAATAGAAGAGTTATTTTAAATATAATCAAAGCCACATGAGCTAAAATATTTTTTTTAACTTAAATTATACGTGTCATTATATTAATAATTTATTATGAATCGATACGGTACGTAAGAGTTATTTTTAAAAATATAAGAGTTATTTTATATTTTAAAAATATAAAAATTAATTCAGACTTAAACGAGAAGAACTTATATATTATATTACTTATAAAAAAAACTTATATATTATATTTTTAAAAAAATATAAAAGTTATTTTAGATATCAGTAAATCATAAGAACGGTTCACAATCAAAATCACATGAGCTAAATGAAAATGAATCTTAACCCTAATAAATAATAAAAAGAGGATTACAAGCAGTAATATTATAAAAGTGTTATTTATTGCATGAATGTCTAAATTAAAGATCACCCATTGTAAAGTACAAACGACTGCCGTGGACGAGATGCATCGAATCTGTGAGTGGGGGCAAAGACAAAAGAGAGACCAGCAGTGCAGCTCCAGGTTGAAGCAAACCAAGAAAAGCTTCAACAGGATCGATGCAGCTTGTCCCCTCGTTTGCCTCTCTACTCCCTATGCAATAATTTCCATAGATCAGTGATGCTGCAGCGAACATTAAAGCGAAGCTCGCTGTCTATTCCTCCACATCTTAGCATTATTTAATTGCCACAGTCATTACCTGCAGGCGACTTTTATAGAGCCAACTTAGAGTCGTGCATGCCACCTTCCTCATATGCATTTGTTTAAAGGTGAGCATCAAATGCCTTTGAGTTTGCTTTTTTCTTCATCAATGGATACATAAATGTATCTTTACACCAATCGTATAGCCAATACAAAAGACAACCTAACTTATATAAGAGCTCTTGCCAGCTTTAAATATTAGAAAAAGTTCCCACGAAATAGAAAAATCATTGGATCTTTGCTCAAGCAACAATTGATGATCACAACATCAAGTGTAAATGACACACTTGTACATTAGAATAATGTTGCCTCTTTGCTCACCATCTATTGATTCTTTGGAGGTGTCTCTTTGAACTCTAATTGGAAGATAGATTGCACCTCCCTAACTCATGCTACCTACCATTGTCACATTCCTACTCGAGTAACATGACCTAGCTTGTTCTCCCACACCATATCAAACTCAGCAAAGAAAAAAAAAAGGAAAAATCTTGCCTGCTTCAGACATAGCAATCTTCTTTTGAATTTGAAGATAATTATATAGGACCTTTCCAATTTGCATGCAAACTAGGATCCATGCAAATAGTCCCTTCGAACTCGTAAATAATGCACAACTGCAGTCATCATCTTGTCATGCATCTGATAGATGTTGCGTAATGTTACTAATATAGTGTACTCTACTTCTGGATAATGAAACAAATGTTAGCATAGAGAAACTATACATAGATTCTTAAATAAGAAATCTCTAGAAGAAAGGGGCTATGATTAACATAGATCTTGCAAACCTTATATTGTTGATATTGCATTAAGGCAGACATGATCTTTTTGTCAACCAACAAGTTCATCTAATAAGAGAAAGCATGATTGTTACTGTGTCAAATTCACCTAACACATACTGCCACTTCCGCACAACGTTTTGAAAGACTATCCCTTCTGTGAAACAGAACAAAAAAGAAAGAATGAAAAGCCATGCAGTAATCCAAGTACACAAAAAGCAGAACCGGGAGAGGTATCTTCCGACTCAAGTTCAAGAGCTTTGTATTATATCTATCATAGTCTTGATTCAAATGCGAGTAAAGAGGATCATGACTAAGAAGACAGTAAACAGAGGCAGGTGACGTTGGCTTCGTATGATCTTTCAACAACATCCATGTTCTACATGGCATCACCACAAAATACAGCTCACAGGAATGCACGGTTGCGACTCCGACAAACAGATGGAAAAGGAAACTTTAACAAAAACCAAAAAGTTACCTGCTTCGTAGATCCTTTCTCATTTATGGGTGGAAATAGTTACATGATGCTCCTTTCTTGCAGTGCCCCATCTCGTGGAATTTGCATATGCCCGTCTGCCCTCTTGGAGGTAGAGATGATCCCCCACCAGACTGCATCCTGTTCCATGAAGGCCTCTGTTTTGCTTGCCCTGAGTCATTGCCTTGCAAGTTGTCACACCGACCCAAATGCCTGCTTCCACTTTGTGGTGGTCTTGTACTTGAGCTCTGAGAATTTCCAGCTGATGGAACCCAACATGGGTTGATATTTCCTTGTTGTGATCCCCAGGAAGCATCCGTATTCATGGTCCCCTGTGCTGGTGTTTCCCAACTCCGGTTTGCATTTGAGGGTGCCGGTGCTACCCAACCAGGACTAGGGTTTGTGTGATGACCTGGTAAAAGCATGGTCCAAACAGGATTTGCTGTTAAATTTCCTTGCGACTGACCTCCCCATCCAGAAGGTTGCTTAGTGTTCCCCACCACCGGAGATACCCAAGCTACATTCATATTTGTGTTTCCATGTGCTGGTGCTACCCAACCTGTGTTCATCATTGTATTTACCTGATTTTGAGCTCCCAGACCCATGTTCAGATTTGCAATAGTTTGAGCTGATTGTCCACAAGGCATGTTCATGCTACCGTGTGCTACCATTCCCCAGCCAGCATTCATGTTTCCTTGTGGCACTGGTGTCCAATTCATATTTCCAGTACCTTGTACAGGTCCAAGGTTTATGTTTGGATTTTGTGCAGCCACTGCAAAACCAGTGTTTTGAACACTGGATCCAGGATCAAAACCCAGTTGTGTTTGTTGAACAGGTACAAGAGTTGCATTCGCACCAAAATGAGAAGACGAGAGTGTGTTAGAACCATCGGAAGGAAGCGAGTGGGTATTGTTAACTATGGCACAATCAGTAGCAGTGTTCCATCCATTAGGTGTCATGTGTGGTACAGATGGAGTCAACTTGTTACTGCTCTTTGTATGTGTTGCAGAATGCATAGGCTCATGACCTGGTTTGTGTGGCTCTGGGGTGGGAGCTGCAGATGTCTGTGACCTCTGAGCTGAGATTGATTGAACAAATAAGTTAGCAGCTGCATTACTAGGATGAGTGCTTAGATCAGGTGCTTCAGATGAGACCTCCGGGACTAGATTAGATCCTGGATATGGAATAGTTAAAGTTTGATGTAACTGGTTGTCCACAGAAACAGCAAGAGGAGCTGAATTACTCATTGAGTCAACCCTGAAAATTTTGGAACTGGCTGCTGGTGCTAAATTTTCTACTTCAGTCACATGAGTGTTTTCCTTGGGATCTTTAGATGGATCACTAGTCTCCAATTGAAAACTAAGCCTCTCAGGATGGAAGCAAACGGATGAAACTGAAGGCCCCTTTTGAGCACAAGCCACAAAATCACTATTTCTTCCACTTCCATCTGATTTCCTTGTAGTTTCATCAGATGATCTATCATGCACTCTCAGCAACTCCTTGTCAGGATCATGTTGGCCATGCAAGACAAAAAGATGATCCTGCCTATCATCCGACTGAGAAGAAGATAGCTGATCATGTTCAGAAGATAATATCCCACTTGCTGCCGGTCTATGGGACAGGGTCATCTTCATTTCTAATGACTGGTTGCTGCACAAGCCAGCCCCAATTTTGGTGGAACTAGAGCCACCAAAATCCATCACATAACTTGGTCGGTTCATTTCATCCCTCAGAGGCAACTCAGGAGCTGTTTGATTTTCTGAAGCTGATGATGACTCAAGTTCAGAATTCTTTTTGTGAAAGTTACCCAAAGCATCAATTTTATCTGGATGCTGGGTCAAAGCAATGGTTTTCCCCAAGAAAACAGTGTCTGTTGTGGATCGAGATGCAGAATGAGATTTAGCACCATCTAAAATAACATTTTGACCAAGCACAACTTGTCCGGAGCATGTGTCCAATTCCCTCGATGAATGTGATGAACTTCTACTGGATTCATTAATCGTCAGGGAACACTGCAGTTCCTCCCTGCCCCTCGAAGTGCTAACCGAGGCTGAAGTGGTAGTTTGCAAAGAAGCACTAGATGACAAGTGTTTATTTATAGAACCTTCAGCGATCAACCAACATTTGCTACTTGGTTGTGTAGTAGGAATAGACACATTTGATGAATCCCTGGTGTCCCACTTCTCATTTTCTCCAAATTTATATTTTTGTGCATCGTTCTTGCTGTTAGACAATGCAATATTAATACTTCCTCTCTGAATACCTTCCAAATTAGTTGCTGATTGGGAAGTGCTGTTATTGTGAGGTTCCCACTCCGGCAAGTCTTTCTCAAATTGACCAACCAGTGCATCACTCAGTAATATGGAGTCTTCTTGCTTCTCAGAAGTTCTCCATATTTTCAAATTACGAGGGAAGTATCCAGTAGTATTCCACTTTCGTAATTGAATGATTGAAAATGGCCCTTGAACTTTCCCAGAGGGATCTTGATAGTGCCAAATCTTATCCGATTCATTTGCTATTGCTGCAAGCCCACCTGGTAAAGATGCTTTTTTATTTCCTTGCGCACCATCAGCTAACTGTTCAGATCTAATCACTTTCTCGTTATAAAGACTGGCATCTGAAGAACTTGCAATCCCATGATTTTTTGAAGCCTCAGAACTACTTGCCTGGCACACATCATTAGCCTGATTCAAGGAAAACTCGATTGTATTGACACCTCTGACAGAAGAAGAATCTGTAATAGAAGCACCTTCAATCAGTGTACTTCTGTTTGACTCCCAAGTGTTTGAATTTTTCCGTGAACCACTCCAGCTAGCACTTAAAATAGAACCTCCTTTTCCAGGAGACTTAACCTCCTTCCCATTCCTAATGAAGGAAGATCCTCTTGATCTGTTATAGTAATCTGCATGTTCAGAAATCAAATTATACTTTAGATCTAGTCATCAACAAACTAAATGATCTGAGGAAAAACCTTTAACACATGAAATGAAATTCCAAGTTGCCTTATACCTTGTTTTCTTATATCTGACTCTTCTTCCTCGGCAGACTCATAGTCCGGATCCATATGTGGGTCAGTATGTATTTCAGGGACCTCATTAAGCCTACGATTACGCTCTTCAGGTGTGCTCAATAGCTGCAGCTTCTCTACACACTCTCTAAGCGTTAAACGGAGTTAAGGCCATAGAAACATCTTTTGGCAATGCTCATTAGTGCAGGCAATCAGTTAAACATGATCATGCTGACAGCATCAACTATGAAAAAAAAGAACTGCAAGCATGTCAAGTTTGTTGGGAAACACATACTCAGCTAAAAAAAATTACATCGGAGACCACAAAATGTATCACGAAAATGGCAAAGAGCTTGATAAAGTGGTTGATTTGCACCTCACCAAGTTATTGATATTCTATGGAGAATTTTACTCATGACAAGCAACAAGAAAATTAATCAAGCTATAGAGCACAATTGCTATTCATAATGCTCTCTGGAAGACTTGACAAAAGGCTCAACCAGCATCAACCCTCTAGAGATGGTAGGAGCTATTAAGGTATAACAATATTGACTTACTCAAAAGAGAAACTAGTCAACAATTAAAAAAATCTAACTTATTGATTGCAACTCAAAAATTATACAAAAAGAGCAGGAAAAGAACTCCATAATTAGAAAGCCATAGGATCACAGAATAGTAAGGAAAAAATTATTTGCTAACGTAAAGAAAGGTATTTGCTAACGTAATGAAAGGATTTTTTAAGTTGAAGCCACTAATATTCCAATGAATGGTATACAAAACTAAGCAAGCTACAAGCATATGCTATCTTAAACTATTACATCCTATTGACCACAGGTAGCATTTTTCTCTCAGATAAAAGAAACCAGAAGTAATGGAATTGTCCAATCAAGAAGCATTTTTCACATGAGAACTGTCATTTTTTTAATGTTTTTATTAGTAATGAAGAGGAAGAATCTTAGACACCACTTGCAATTTGTAAGTTGCACGAGCCACACAACTACGCTATATGTGCATATGCCAGAAACAGCAACTATGCATGCATATCATTCCTATGCAACTTGGTAAAGCCACACAATAAAATTGCTGATTATAAAGAAAAGTACAAATACTGGAAGATTTAAATCTTGGTCCATTACCAGATTTAATAACCTACCAGACCAGTATGGTACAGGACCACAGGTATATCGAGCAATGTACCAACTTGAAGCGTCTAGTATCATTAAGTAAAAAAAATTAAATGACTTTATGCCAGTTACAAGCTATATGTTCCAAACTGGAACTTAGCCAGTCGATACCAGAACATACTAACCACTATGGTCGAAATTTGAAACCATGGAAATACCATCTATGATGTTGAAGCTAACTATGCTTTGTTGCTTCACCTAGATGACTTTTGATAAGCAAGACCATCAACGTATTTCCAAACAGACCTTGCAGTGGAAGTATCCTGTTTGTTCAATCACCAAAAATGTTCCCAATCAGTCATCTCTGTGCATGCACAAGCAGGAAAACAACCACATGAACAAGCATCCAGGCATACTTTCGTACAAGCCCATAGACACAAGCATCCTTGCACTAGGGATGATGCTTAAGAGATTCTTTCTCAAAATGCACAACCACAGAAAAAGAACCAACCGATGATGCATATTCAATGAACTAACAAGAACAAGAAACCTACCCAAAAGATAGATAATGTGAAAAGACCTATCAATCTAATTGTCTTCAGAAACAATAAACAATATCATAAGCAGAAGGATGCAGGATTCAGTACGACTGAAACAATAAGAAAGTGTAAAATTAAAGGATATTCTTTTCTACGACCTTTTTCACTAGCACGATCACGAAGATGACCAAGCCTTAACTTCTCACTTTCCAACCACTGATAAAGAGAAACAGTATAGCAACCATACCGGAGTGGGAAATCATAAGCTATCCTTAACTTCTCCATCAAAATAAAACAAATTTTAGAGGGAAGACACTTACATCATTTATTCTAACAGCCTGGAGAGATCCAGCCTTTTCCTGAACATCTCCCTAAGAAATATAAACAAAAGTCATTTAAGATATTCTGTTACACATCTAGATCAGGCTGAGAATAAGAAAATAGAGGGGTACCACTGTTAGCCGACCAATAAATCCACATTTAATACTTTGTCTTAAGCGTTTGCATTCCTCCTGCATGAAAAACATGAATCATGTCATGCAAAGATTGATAAAAGCTTGCACAGTCAAAAGACTAACATTTAAATATAATCCATGGCAGCATAAGATAGACAAGGGCAACCATTTTAGAGCCATTAAGGATTTCTACAGAGGCTACTAAAAGTAATTGTCATAAGGGGCTTAACAGCATTGCAAAAAGAGAGCAAGTCAGATCTTGCCTCATGAAAAAATTATCTAATCCATTATTAATTAATCTCAACTATAAGTTATGTCTTGAGAGGCCTGCAAAAAAAAATCATGTTTTGCAATGCTACAATATCCATTGTCAAAAGTAAAAAACTGTTGGTCATCCTAACCTCCTCGGCCCCCCATACAGAACATACACATGCAATCCCAACAGTAAAGAAAACAAAAATAAAGTAAACAGGAGGACCTCCAAGAGCACTAATCTAAGAAATAAAGATCCTAATACGTTGATGAAGAATACAAAAGAAAAGAGATGTTCCTACAATTCTCAGGCGTAAAAACCTCTTATATATAGTGTTGTAAGAGCTAGTATGATGATAATCCCCCCTGTGATCAGCGGCTGCCCCTCCCTTCTTACCCCTGGACAAATGCCCCTCTTGCAGTCTCACCGGACTCTCAGGTTTGTGCAACTTGAGAGGTCAGTTTTCATGAAAAAGGGCATGCATGTATTATTTAATTTGTGATAGATCTTCCTTGTGGCCAAGAAGCGTCAGGACCAGTTATGGGGCCTTGACTGGTTTGAGCCAGTATTTATTGCAATCAAACATGCTGGAAATACAGTGCAACAGTCCTGCTTGCTATCTGATCTTCACAATAGTTTTTCCTTCAAATCTGTCATCTGTTGCATCAGGGCTCTTAAAGATTTGCATGATCATCTGATGCCAGCCAGATTGCTTAGTACAAGTGGCATTCAGATCGCCCATAAGTCATGAGATAAACTTTGTGATAATCAAATAAAATGAATAATAGTCCAATCTCCAATTTCATCTCAAAAATTAAAATGCTCAAACCAAACTGCCATGTTCCACTTGAAGCACATGTCTAAAAGGTTTTCCACAGTCATCTGCCTCATCTCATGTCCTTTCAGATTTTACTTGGCTTTGATTTTAAAAATAAGAACATTTATTTAATCCTCCTATTTGTTAAATATTTAAATATTTGTGATTAATTACTAAAAATATTGTCTATTCTTATTAATAGAAGACATACATGACTAATGCAATATTAGCCAACATATGCAAACAAACACAACTATATAATCATTATGAATGAAAAAAGAGTGAAAAATAACATGGCATCACTTGATCTCATGCTATGTAAACAGCATCTGCTATACATCTTCAGCTGTAGGAATTGTTTGAGAAAGAGGAATCACATATAAGGAGTGATTGTACATCATTTCTTCCTAAAAAGTAATATATTATGGAAGATCAGAAAAGGCAACAGACCATTTATTCCTGCAGGCTTGAAGATGGGCATCCATTTATCATGAAAAATAAGATGGACAGTCAAAGACCAGCTTGCATTTTTGTGGATATGTGCACAGGATAATTTAGTTAAGTATTAATTAAAAGGTCTAGAGTAGAGAAAAACCAAGGAGATGAGCAAGTATAATACTAACAGAGCTTATATGTAGATATAGGAAGAGAAGAAAAAGACATTGCCCTTTAGTGCAGAAAATAAAAACCAAAAACTACACATGAGCAAGAGAAGACATGTTAGTTATAATTAAAAAATGTGAACTCCTGATCTGAAATGGTTTCATGGTGTTAACCTCAAGGTAAAGAGCAACTATAGTATGTTACCTGTCTCTAGAAAGTTAACATATTATGGAAGATCAGAAGAGGCAAGAATCCACCTATTCCTTGTCCTAGAGATGTGCATTCAAATATCACAAAAACAAGATAAATAGTTTAGCACCAGCTGCCATGTTTGTGGATGTGCACATAAAAGAATTTAGTGAATTGTTAATCAAAAGATCTGTAGAAAGAGAAAACCTAGAAAATGAAAAAGTATGAAAACTCAAACATGTTTGTTTTACATAGGTATGGAAACGTGAAGAAAATAATATAACTCCATTCATGCAGACAATTAATACCAAACGTAAGTTGTCAAGAAAAAAGTTCACCTCGGTGAACTCCTGATTAGATATAATATCAATGGGAATAACCTCCTCCTTGTTTAAATTCAGTATCTCAAGTGTGACATTAGTAGTCTTCTTCCCGCTTTTGTATCTTTCTGCTGCTCTGCTTGTACCTGTATAAATATACAGGTAAACATCTGGTGCAAGCAGCATAAAACTAAAAGATATTTAAAAGCAAATGAAGCTTACCAACAACTTGGACTAATCGGTACAGATCTTGCCGTTGACCAACACCAGAAATCCTTATCCTTACAAATGATCCAATAACTTTCTCTTCAAATGAAATATCATCAACCAACTCCTCCATTAAATTGCGACATAGATACATTAAGCTTATGTTATGAACATCGATTGCTGCATAATCATCAAGGTCATTTAGTAGCTCCTTTTCCACCTTCTTTCTTGTTTTCCGTCTCTTGTCGGGCATTATCTTCAAGGATATATCACTAGTTCTTGCATTTATTTGATCAGTATCAGGATCAGGATCTACAACCCCTCCTTGCTTGTCCTCAGTATCCAGTGGTGAAACATCTTTCAAAAGAAAATGTGATTCAAGAAGTTTCAGCATTTCAAAATGCCCCACACGTTGCTTTCCAAAAAGGTTCTGTAGCCTTGAATCACAAACAATCTGGCTTTTTCTACGAGGATCACGGAGTTTATTTGTTTTAATATACTCGAGCAAAAGACCTTGAACATCAAACTGGGATAGAGCAGTCCTATCACCATTTTTCATATGCAACACAAACTCTAAAAGTTCATCTGAAGCCCAGTTGCTGTCCCTGGAGACCGATGTCCCATCATTTTCTACTACTTTTACTGAGCCTTCCTCATTGACAGTGTTTCTAGATCTTTTCCTTATCTTCCTCCTGGAAGAAAGGCTTTCTTTATGCTCTGGAGAGCTGTCTGAACTTGACACTTGTGCTTGTTTAGCATTATGCAAATCATCAGAAGAGTCCTCTTTTTCAGTGGCTACATCGGATTTCTTAGTCGAGTTTTTGGCCCTTGTC
Source organism: Musa acuminata AAA Group (assembly GCF_036884655.1). Classification (NCBI taxonomy): domain Eukaryota; kingdom Viridiplantae; phylum Streptophyta; class Magnoliopsida; order Zingiberales; family Musaceae; genus Musa; species Musa acuminata. The sequence continues at coordinate 4,108,181 of NC_088352.1, forward strand.
AATTCTTCTAATGTCAATGATAATTTTGCTTTCAATTCTAACCAGTAGTCTTTGAACAAATATTCAAAACTACTTTTGTCATCAAAATCTACTCTGATCTGCGTATACAAAGAATAACACTGTGTTATCATATTGAAGATGAGTTGGAGATATTCGAGAATATAATAATAGTAGAAACAAACTAACACAAAGGAGAAACTTGATGTTAATGTTTTCAAGCCAGAACCACTGTGGTAAAAAAGAAAAAGACAAACAATTATCATATCTTAAAAGAACATAACAACATGAAATATGTTGATAGCACCTAAAAGCAGGTGCCCAAGTGCCACGTATCAATTTACACCCAAAGCTGCCGGGTTTCACATTATTTTTATTCCATAGATTCAATGGGATCATACTTCCCTATAGTGCACCAATTTAAGATTTCCCTCTGATTTGCATCATTTAGTTAAATAATTTGCAAGATTAAACTTGAGAATTCTATTGCACGTACAATTGATGTTTATGTCCTATTTTTAGAGGTCACTAAAAATTAACTTTTGGAAGATTAACTTATCTCTTTTTGTAGGAACATAACATTAGATATACTCCGAAATCTTGTAACATACTTGCCACTCAAAACATTATAATACCATATTTACCTCTCTGATATATAAATATATATATATATATATATATATATATATATATATATATATATATATATATATATTTGGGCAACTGAAAATAAATATTTGGTAATATATGTCATTCTTTAGATTTTGTCCTTATATTATTAATTAACCAATTGAGTATATCTAATACAGTGAAGACCCTTTTTACCTCTTTTTACATCTTTCTAGCTTCACATTTATCATCTCCATAGGAAAATAAAGTGAGATTATTTTTATATTTAGGATATACCTTTTAGATTTAACTCAATATCATATACAAACAAATGTTGAATTTCCAATAACATATATATTTTTTCAAAGAGTAAATAGCAAATATGGTATTCTAAGAGTTTGAATGAAAGATATGTACAAATCTTCAGAAAGAGACATTTTGTTACATAGAAATTCCTCTATGAGATTTAGTTTACTTCAGAAGATTCAAATCAAGGTTCCAAAGATTGCAACACAGCAGAAAGAAATATAGCATTCCACTAAGATCTCTAAGCAATAAAATGTGAGATTTTGATGAAGGATGGCCTTTGTGTATCTTTATATTCATTGTTATGCAAATCTGACATATCTGAATTTCTTCCTTCAAACTATTGTTCCTTCTTAACAACAACCCCCAAAATGCTGTCTAGTCCACCAGAATAATTCTTCTGCATCAGCATTATATCATAAATGGTCGAAGCTGCTGCATAAAGACAACTTGGTCCATATATTCTGAGGTGTGAATAAAAACCAACAAGACATGACATATCAAACATGAGGAAAATATTGAAAGCAATTATCCAATTGACTGACCTGACAAAAAGATACTTAACAATCAAACTCAATTCCTTCATCTAGCAAAAAACATTATATGTTACACAATGTTTGGAGAAGACAGTTCATATGTTGACCACAGAAATGAGTATACTTACATCATTCTTTTGTCAGTAGATTGGAAAAACAGAAAAAAGTAATTACAATATATGCAACAAGGTTAAATAGAAAAGGGAGAATGCATGTCAACAACATGTGTTGTATCAGGAACACACAAAAGTTCCCATATTATGTTGACACTAATTGAACACAAAATAATTAAAAAAATTGTAATAAGTTAAAATACTGTGATTTAAAAGAAAAAGTGAAAAGCTTGAAGGGAACCCAGAAAGGCCAAAGCATTCAGTAAAGAAATCAAGAGAAAGAAGATAGACCATTATATTCCAGCAACATTTTCATACAACAAATGAATTCACGCATGAATCGAAGGTAAGTTTCTGTGGTAAATTTTTGTAGAGTTTAATAGGAAGCAACATACAGAATTAGAAAATAGAACAAACCATTTTCTCATTCCCATGCTCATTTGTCTCTATCAGCATCACAGTGCTCATGCATGTTTGGCAGAAGCCTTTATTTCCTCTGACACAAAAAAATCCAGATTCTTTGATGCACCCTCTACACAAAGCATGAGTACAAGTAAAGCACATATGGTGGGCAGATCTTTCGCAGCTGCTACATATATGCCAGCCTAGAATGCAACAATAAAGAATATATACATTAGAGACACTCAACAGGGAATCAAGAACCATGGGTCATCATAACTTCAACAGGATAAGAAATTCAAACATAAAAACAATTTTTGCTCTTATAAATTGTACATCAGAAAGCAGAAAAAGGAAGATAATAAATAGAGAAGAATCGAAATTCTAAAATGTGACAGTCCTTGAATATGATGCTCTCCTGCTAGACTTGTTCATTCAATTCTTCTTACTCCAATTTGAAATCTAAGCTTTGAAAACCTAATACTTGTTAGCTAATATGCCATCAAAATTTCCCCAATAAATCCATGCCTATCATCCACTACTAACCATCCCAAAAAAATCCACTACTTGTTCATCATAAATTTAGCAACATTTTCTAGAAGTTTCTCTCTATAAGATAATTACAACTGTGCAACTTTATAATGAGCTGTTAGCTCAATCAAAACATTGAAGTCATTGACTAATATTTCTGAGAGTTGAAAATTACTAGGACTAATCTAGAATCAAATATAATGGTTACCTATATGATCTCATGGGTGGATAAGAAGAGAGGTTTGTTAGGCAATAATGAACGTGTCTCCTCAGTAATGCCATTATTAACGAATACACGTTATCCTAGATCGGGAACATTTGCGAGGAATTGAAGAGGCAAGCCAACAAAATTGTAGAAGAAACAGTGCAGAACATACCACAGGTCCATCGACCCTTTGCACGGAAAAAAGCCTCATCTCGATTAACACATGAAGGATGGTATACCTTTGGACACCCTCTAGAAACAAAAGAAAGGAAAAACCAGTAAAAACAAAATAGGACATAACAAAATGGCAGTGAAAGCATACTAACCTACGATCACAGACCACAAGATCACCTCCATCAAAGCATATAAAGCACACCTCTTCCTCCTCTTTTCTCTTTGAAAGTGTCCTCGCTGCCTGTCCCTGAGCCTTCGGTGGTCGGCCCCTCTTCCGCCGCCCTCCACCCCTTTGTTCAACAACTGATGTATCATCTGTCTTTGCATCCTTTTGTGCTGGCTCATCATCGATAACATCAGCACTGCCATGAGACATGGTGGATGCATCATGCTCAATCTTAGCAATGTTCTCATCTTCTCTATCAGAGACAGAGGGAAACTCAGCAAGGGAGACCTGAGGCATCGTAAGTTCTTGCCCCCCAACATCTACTATCTGCTCATATAGGGGAAGCGGTACATTGTCCAATTTGTCCGCATCAACCAATGACACCTCTTCCTTCACAGTATCATCTTCCTTCACAGCATCATCATCGCCTGCGGTGGCAAGAGCGTCAGGCTCAAAGGCTGCTACTTTCTCAAGTCGTTCTTTGGAGACGGAGGGTGACAAAGCAACAGGGCTCTTAGGCATTGAAATGTCCTCCCCCCCACAGTTCTCTGCCTGCTTACATGCGAAACTTAGCACACCATCGACATCCATCTGAGTCACTGCCTCTTCCAGAGCAACATCATCGTTTGCAGTGTTGGCACTGATGACGGTCTCAGAGGCAGCAAATTTCAGAAGGCCAACATCAGAGCTACAGGGAAGCATCAGAACCTCTTCCTGAACACCGTCCTTTTCATGATGCTGTAGGGGAACTTGCACACTGTCGACATCCATATTTGCCTCTTCCACAGCACCATCTTCACCAGCAATGGTGGAGGTGGCGTCAGTCTCAAAGGAAGCAAATTTCAGGAGAACGCCATCAGAACCAGAGGGAGACAGAGCAGGCGAGCCCAGAGAACTCGAAACCTCTTGCTTGAGACTATCCTTGTCCTGTTGCCATTGGGGAATTAGCGTTCTTTTGGTCTCTTCCGCTGCCATGTGCAGTACCTCCTCTTTCAAGAGGTCACCTGCATCAGGCTCAAATGCGATCACTTTCTCAAAACCTCCATCAGAGCAGCAGGAGGATCCCACAGGAAAGCCCTGAGGCAACGAGACCTCTGCCTCATCGTGCTCCGCCACCTGCCCCCGCAGGAAAATTGGTGAGTCATCGGCTTCCTTCACCTCCAATGACGCCGCCTCTCCATCACCATCACCGGCGTAGGTGACATCAGGGACAGACTCCAAGGCGGCAAGTTTCAGGACATCTACGTCCGAGCCGAAGTGGGGCAACGCCACGGAGGAGCCCTGGTGCACGGAAGAACAACCAGCCTCTCCTCCGCACTCCGCCCGATCGCATTGGGAAAGACGGGCCTCGTCAACCCCCACCGACGGCGTCGGTGGCGAATAGGGCTCCGCGACGTCCCGGGCATCCTCTCCTCCCGATTCTTCTTCCATCGACCGTTTCAGGCAAGCAAACGGGAGAACTCCGAACTAGGGTTCCGGAAAACTCTGATCTTCCCGGTTTCGGCCGGATTGAGCAATGCGAAAGGAGGCGTTTTGCCTCGATTCCATTTCGCTATGATTCCCGCTGGAGATTTCTGATACATTCGTTTCCTGGTGAGGGTTGGCAATCGTGCACAAAGCAGTTTCGGTCTTCCTGGAACATGTAGATGGACGGTCAAGATGAAAGCGAGTTTCGGATAAACGGTAATCGAATACCTTCTATAAATTCTCCGTGAAACAAGCTTTGCTGCGTTTGGTGGCGATCATCGAAATCCCCCCTTTTATAAATGCTACAAAGAGATGATTTTTTTGCCCTTTTTCTTAGAAAAAAACCATATTTTGAATATTTTCTAATCGGTAACTCTATTTTAATTTTTTAAATAGTACTTCTAATTTTTAAAAATATTTAAATTTTTTTATATCTGTTATAATATTTTGGCCGTCATAATAAAGATATTATAAAATCTATTTAAGAATATTATAAATAATCGAAATAAACTTTTGGCATTAATCAAACTAATTATAAATTTAAAAACATAATATTATAATAATAAATGAGTAATGACAGTAAAAAAATGATATGATATTATTTATAATATTTTTTGTATATCAATAAAATATCATAAACACTATTGAAAATAACTATAAACGACTTTAATAATTAGAAATAGATTAAAAATAAATTAAAAAAATTGATTGAAAAATTTTTAAGGAGTATTTGATTTTTTAAAAAAAATTAAAAATATTATTTGAGAAAAAGTAAACGAAGATACTTTTGGATGTTTTCTTGAGAAATCACCTATCTTTTTTCTCATTAAAAAGGAATGACTTGATCACACTTTAGTTCTTTCTTATTAATCTTGATTAAACTTCCTTTTTATTCTCATAATCTCTCTTTACATTTTACTTTTATTTGATACAAAATAAAATAAATAAATTTTACTCTTCCCTTCTCTTTCTTTCATCATGTCATCTCATCTCATCTCTGGTAGCCATGTTTTCTGTGCTTTGTCATCCCTTCACGAAGATCCAAAGATGAGCGGCCATGTCGAGGCTTCAAGTTCTTCTTGGTCCTTTCTCATTTCTGTACTCACGATTAATAGCCATACAACAACAAAAACCTTTTCTCTATGTATCTTGTGGGCAATATACATGGATTCTACAAAGAAAAGAAAAACTGGAAAATTCAACTATAAATCATTCTTTTGAGAATCAAAATCAGGAAAACTGTTTCAGTACAATTTCTTCCCACTTTCTTTTTGTTTTTACTTGGTTCTTTGGGATGGAAGATGGTGATCCAAGTAGCGAAAGAGTCCTATTAATAATCTATGTGCACTCGTTGAACTCATTGACCTCTTGCTTCATATCCCTTCAGTATCCTCAGCCTCTTGCATGAAGGGATGAACATCCTGCAGATCGGATATAGAAGAGGTTAGCCCACAAATATATGAACAAGATGGTTCAGGAAACCCAGCAGCCACAGAGCAAAGACTCACTCCCATGGAACATCTCCGACCAACATCCAGTCTCCATCTCTGTCTTCATATGTGATTGCGTTGTCAGACTCACCAGTATGTGCTTCTACACCTCCTGCAATACCATAGCAGTAGTATATTAATTAGGTCATCATGATCTTATTTGTATATCCATCTATATCTTTGTGTCTTCTCACATTGTATACCTAAGGAAAAGCATCTGAACTTGTCATCTAAGGCGTTCCTGAGCTCCTTATAGCCATTGTAGATCCTGAGATCCACTTTCCTCAAGTAAGGAGCTCCATCCATGCTGACCTTCACGTAGATCCCGGAGTTATCTTCCGTCTCCAGCTTCCTTGCCCTAGAGCTGTTCATCCTGTAAGATCTAACAGGCGGCCATCCGACTGCTCTTGCTCTGCATGCCATGCCAAATCCCACAAAACCAATCAAGATTTAGATCCGGCAAGAATCTAAGGATCTCTAAGCTGTGCACGGACTTACTTAGCTGCAGGCGCCGCGGTATCCTCGGATCTGTTCCTTGCAAAAGTGCAGCACTCCTCGTTTGTCCGCTTGTTAACCCTAGAGGAGACCGTCGCTGGCTTCTCCGGCGCATCGGACGTCCCTGGGAGACCGAGCGTCAGCTCGGTTGCCTTGAGGTTGTCAAGATCTTCCATATCTTGACAGTCGATCGAACACTTCCTGTGCGTCTCTTTTCCGGCGAGATCAAGCTTCGTTTATGAGGTGACCACAAGAAGATGGATGAGGAGGAGAAGGAGAAGGCTGTAAGCAATGGTGGTAGTCGATTCATCGAGAGGTTTGCGTTAAATACAACTCATCAGCGAATAGAGAGAGCAGGAGGGAGGGGACAAGGGGCCGAGGTAGTGTCTCTCTCAAGGCAACCGACAACAAGGCAGGTAGGGAAGATGGGGAGCACAGCCGAGCAAAGTGCCGGGGCAGCCCCCGGCAACGGGAGGAAGTGGGCCACGGTCCGGCGGTGGGGGTTGCCGCCCATGTGGGCGAGCACGGGGCAGTGGGCCATGTGATGCCCCAAGGCAACGCCGGACTTTAGGGACAAGCCCTGCAGCTTTTGATGCGGTGGAGACCTACGCCGGCCACATGCCATGTTCATTGTTCCTTGTGTATCCATTGCCGTCTTTATGAGCCCAATCTTTTATTACTTAATTTATAGGCAACTCTTTAAATGGATCCATCTATTTTATACCTCCATTGTAATGGGCCGATTCGACTGTATCTTTTTATGGGCCGGACAATTAATGGGCCTCAGACTTTGATATTTAAGTTGATTATATATATATATATATATACTATAAGCGAGGTTTTTCTTGCCGGTTGCCTCACCTTCGAGGGCTTGGCGAGGCATTCTTGAGAGGGAGGGCCAGAATAAAGAGGGGAGGAGATGAGGCCGGCGGAGTCGAGGTTCCTGCAAGAACTGGTGCTGTACGCAGCGAGTGCCGCGCTGAGCTGCCTCGTCCTCTTCGCGGGGCTGCGCCACCTCGACCCTAACCGCGCCGCCACCAAGAAGGCCCTCGAGCACAAGAAAGAGATCGCCAAGCGCCTCGGCCGCCCCCTCGTCCAGACCAACCAATACGAGGTCATCGCCTTCGCCCCTCTTTTCCCTTTCGCCACCTCTCCTTCATATGATGATAATGATTGTTTCCGACCTTGTCTTGGTTTCTTGCATGTCGTGATCGCTTATAGTCGGTTTTATATGTGAAATTTTTAGATTCTTGAATGTATGCTTAACAGGTATGTCCATACTTAGGGTTTTCGTGAGGGGCTGAATTCGTCAATCTGTTGTAGTCCCTGATCGTTCAACATTGAAATTTATTAAAGAATCATCGTTTAATTGAACCATATTGCAATAGGTTAAATGTCAATGGTCCAATTTTAGTTCCATTTTTAAAATCTTTTTATTGACCTTTTTCTTCTTGAATAGTTTATTTACATTGATAAGTGCTAACAATAAATGCTTGATCTGTTGCTAAGGTGTGATTGGTCCGTGTTCCTTGCCAGTTTGTGGTCCAATGGAGTTTCTTATTTGGTCAATTAATGTTGATTTCACCAGTACTTTTGTAGTTGTTAGTTTTTAATATTTTCTTCTAAGTTTGATCATATACTCATTTTTGACATCTTATTTCTTTAACATGAAGCATTTGTTGCATTGAAAATTTGGGTATGTCTATTCTCGAGTTATGGTGATGGTTATTATGGGTCTTGTGACAACCTTATGCTTTCTGTGTGAAGGTGTAAATTGTAATTGATTTAATTTTGACTAATCAAGTTGGACTGCCAGATGGATTTATCACACATCCTACATATGACCACTTCCTTCTGGGCATGGACTAAAATTTTCCTTATATAGTATGGTCTGCCATGAAATATACATACACTTTCTTCATCTTTCTGCACCTTTTCATTTACTATCATTAGTGTGAAGCTCCATTTTTTTGTGTATATCAACTTTGTTGCATTTGGTGTGTTACAACGGGTTGTGTTTTTCTCGTTTCTGGTGAATACGAGCCTTGTTAAATAATATCCTTTGGCTGGATCATTGTGGACCTGGCATGGATACTGGTCTGTATGGACCAAAAATTATAGAACTTAGGTTTATTGTTCAGAACCTTTATTGTTGGGAGTTCGTTTTACTTTCCTTCATGTCTTTCTTGATTGCAAAGTCATTGCACAGGTATTAGAATGAGTGTCTATTGTGGTGCAAGTTTGAGCACATGGCCGTTTAGAGTATTTGTATTTTGTAAGTGCTTGGGATATCTTGAACATTCAAATGTGGACCTTGTTAAGAATTGAGAAGTGAATTGCCATCTGGCATCAGACTAAGCACTTAGAGATTGAACTTCCACTTTAATCTTTTACATAATAAATGAACACCTTGCCAGCTTTGTTTTTCTCTTCCCTGATGTTTCCATAGTTTTTTTCTATTGTAATATTTAATTATAAACTTGAGTCAGTTCACAATAAAGGATATCAATCTTGATATACATCATAAAGTATGAACTGTCATTGCATCATGCAGATATCAGGCCTGTTAATTCTACATGGTTGTGCTCCAGCATCATTACACTATAAGAAGTGCCATGTTGCAGAATAATATCTAATATGGTAGAAGCCAAGTTTGGGGACTTAAACCACACACACACATACATGTAATGACATCCTCTAAGATTTACATGTTACTTTTAATTTTTATAAAAAATCATTTTTTGGAAACAAATTAACATTATTTTTAATGACACAAGTTGATTAGAACAAAATCATAGTTAAATCAGCAATGCAGTAATGATAAATTATATAAATGATTTTGCAGGATGTGATAGCTTGCGATGTTATAAATCCTGATCACATTGATGTTGAATTTGAGTCTATTGGGGGTTTAGAACATGTGAAGCAAGCTCTATTTGAATTGGTCATTCTTCCACTAAGCAGACCTGAGTTATTTTCCCATGGAAAACTTCTTAGTCCACAAAAGGGAGTTTTATTGTATGGTCCACCAGGAACAGGAAAGACAATGCTGGCAAAGGCCTTAGCAAAAGAGTCTGGGGCAGTTTTTATTAATGTGAGGATCTCAAATCTGATGAGCAAATGGTTTGGGGATGCTTAAAAACTTGGTAAGTCTAGATTTTATGGCTTGTAATGCAGGACTTAATTTTGCTCTTTTGATGAATGTCTTCATTTCTGATTATCATTAAAGCAGTTTCTGTTTCCCGTAAAAATGTTTTTAATTACCTTTTTGCCAGGTGTTAATCTTTAACTTTATTGACATATTGATGAATTAATACAAAGATGTTTAAGGTTACTGACTTCATTTGAACCCTTCAGCATAGTTTTCCTTGTAATACTATTTTCTTCATTAGAAAGATGTGAAGAAGAACTGTCCTTTTCGTTGTTTGTTTGTTGTTTTTATTAAGATAAGATAACTATTAAGTGATTAGTAGCTTCAAATAACATTTGATGTTTTTGCTATAATTACCTTGGTTTACAGTTGCATTAAATTCCACAAACTTGAGTATTTGTTGTTACATGTCATTTTCCAACTCTACATAAACTACGAGGTTGTTTATTTGATTATGACCTAAGCTTTTCTGCTGTGATTGTGTTCTCATAAAAAGCATTTTTGAGATTTCTATTGAATATTAGGAGTTGAGTTTCCTGAATGACAACAACAATTATGTAAAGTGGTTGCAAGTGGCATAATGATGGAAAAGGTAGGGCTCTAGATTGATTTATATGGACTAGAAAGACAGATAGATCAAATCTGAAATAGATTCGGTAAGGTCACTGTCAATGAAGCTTTCATGGTCTTGTATTAAAGGTGAATGTCTTGGAAAGTCCTGCTGAGAACTTGACGTACATGCAGCATCTATCCCATGACTGTTGATTAAATCCATAATGAATGCTAAAGAGCTGTCTCGTCCATTCTATCCTTTAAAGTCAGGTTTTGCTGGTTGTAATATTGTCATGTTCTATCAATTGTTATGTTTTGTTACTTGATCTTACATGGTAGGAGTTATTGTTAATATAAAAACATTAATATGTATAGTAGTGTTGCATATTCATTTATTTAAAAAATGATCTAACCAATTTAACTTTCCTACCTGGGTTATTTCTTTCTATCAGTCTTAAATTAATGCACTGATTTTTTGACACTGGTTTTCTGGGAGGTTAAATAGGGAGCACTTTAGTTAGTGCATAAACAATGTTATGTGGAGTTTGTAAATGAGTGTCCTTGCTCCTATTTGTCTGTTCCGAAAGAATGGGTTAGTAGTAAATCAATTGCATAGAAATGGTGTTGGCTGACGGGGAAAGAAATTGTTTGAAAATACTAGCTGGAGGCTTCAGACTACTGGTTTATTCTCTTTTGTTCTCTGGTAGTATTCTCGTTTTGTCTCTCCTTGATCTCATTCTCTCTAATGTTCTTAGTGGTATGAAGATCAGTCCAAGATTACTGTGAAAACAGCTGTATTAGCATATGGCAAAGTTCCATATGTTCAGAAATATTATTGTTCTGAAATCCCATATGCTTTGGCCATCAAAAATTTATCTGATAAAAAACAAGGTAGGTTGCAGGAATATTATGTGAGAGTAAAATTACATCATTCATATACACAGTGTTGCTAAAAATATTTAATGCAAATTATATTTATTATTTAACATGAAATTATTCATTTTATTCTGTTTTTGCAGATAAAACTTAAAAGTTTGTAAATATTCATAGGAAGAAAATATCCTAGGGTTCTTCTACTCTGGAATTAGGATTGCTTGCCTTCTGTGTTATGCTCAGATTGGGTATTAGTTGCATTATATCATGACTCAAATGTCTACTGTAGATAGGCATTGCATATATAAATTTATTTTTCTTTACTTTTTTGGAATACTTTGCTTATATTTTCAATGGATTTGTTGCAGTGGCTGCTGTCTTTACCCTAGCATATAAGCTACAACCTGCTATTATTTTCATTGATGAAGTGGACAGTTTTTTGGGTCAGCGCCGTAATACAGATCATGAAGCCATGACTAACATGAAAACTGAGTTTATGTCTTTGTGGGATGGTTTCACAACAGACCGTGAGTATTTGGAACATTCTCATCTCTGCTTCTATTTTCTTGATTAATCTGTCATTATTGCTCTTTTAACCAGCAATGTCTTATTTCCTTGAGATATGACTAATGCTCTTCATCAGCAATATTATTGCTGTTTTAATTTTACTTACTAATTGTTATCGAACTCATTGGGGAAGGAACCCCTAAGCTATCAATGCAAAGCATGCACTTTAGTACATTTGCATGTATCAAAATTATAGATTTTTCTTTGATTTGTAAATTAGTAATTGTAAAGTTTGGTTGGTGATGCGCCTGTAGAGGGCTTTCATCATTTGTCCATATGCACACATGCCAATAAGATGTTAAAGCCCAGATTGATTGATCATCTTAATGAAGTGTTAATTTCAAAGTTCTAATTATCATGAGGTTTAAGCATGAGTGGCTGATATGGGCATGTATGATTCCATGATAAGACATGACCATGAGAAAGAATGTCCTCTATACATTTATTAATTTATTTGCCCGAGCTCCACTGATGTGTTTTTGTTAGTTGCAATTCTTTTATACTAGTTCTATTTGCGTCAATTTTTACAGAGAATGCTCGGGTGATGGTACTTGCTGCTACAAATCGCCCATCAGAGCTAGATGAGGCAATACTCAGGCGCTTCACCCAGACCTTTGAAATTGGTATGCCTGATCGAAGTGAGAGAGCCAAGATACTAAAGGTGATCTTGAAGGGTGAAAATGCAGAAGCAAACATTGATTATGACTACATAGCTAACTTGTGTGAAGGTTTTAGCGGTTCAGATATACTCGAGCTGAGCAAACAAGCAGCCTATTTCCCTGTTAGGGAGCTACTGAATGACGAAAAGAATGGAAAAGCATCCAGTGTGAGTATATTATATCGATATCAATTATGCTAATTATTTTTGTTGCAAAATATAAGGATGACCTACATTCAAAATCATCAATTTACTCAGGTATTTACCATCAATTTTCTATATATCCTTCTCAGAACCATGAGTTGATCAACATGGACAGGTTCTGCAAACTGCAAAATTCCTCAAAACTGTGCCTGACCACTGGATTGGGAATTTTCGAACTAGGGCTTGGTCAGAATTGTGAAATTCTTTTCTGACCACATAACACCTGAGATAAACACGCAATCATCATCTTGCCCTTGTGTATGCAGACATATACTCTGATTACCTGCAACAACAGCCTAACTAACGATTATGTTGATTGGGATGGAAAAAGACAAACCTATGATCATGTTGGGTTGCATTTCTCTCAACATTACTGATTCCATCCGAGTTCCACTTCTGGACATCAATTACTTCAAGCCATTATAATTTTAGTGATGGTTACATCCACATTGTTATTCCATGCTGGTCTCAACCTTTGTGTGTCTTTCATTTCCCATTTAAGGTCTTGAATTTGAACTGATTTGCCCTCAGTACTGGTGCACTAGATGGTCATTTTTGGTGGAAGAGGACTTGCTTGAATAATTCTAAATTTATTTGAAGTTGGCTTCATCTCCAGCTTTTAGAGATCATTGATTTTTCCTATTTGTGTCGAGAGAGGGTATTAGAAGCCGTAAGCTTTCCATTGCAGTGGTGGGTCCCCCTGTGTAGGTAGGGTCAGCTAAAGCTGCTAACTTGTTTTGGATCAATGCCGGTTAACTTTAATATATATATATATATATATATATATATATTCAGCCCGGACTGGACCAGGCTAAAAACCATGGTCATCAAACCCATACCAAGTATTCAATGCCTTATTATAATTCCCTTGTTTCTCAATTTACTGCATGATTTTAGCAAGGTGGGAATTGCAAGTACTGTAAGATGTGTTTCATTCATATGACAACCTTAGCTTCTCCTACCAGGGACCAAGACCATTAAGACAGTCTGACTTGGAGAAAGCACTGGTAACTTGTAGAAAGGTGAAGAAGGCAACTGGTGAAAGCAGATTGGGTTCGCAATCACCTAGGTGGTCTGCACAAACAGAGCCAGATGATGATCAGGTCCATAATGCTATCTTGGAGATTTCAAAGCTCATGTCTCGAATTGTGGGCAACCAATCAGAACCGCAAGACCCATAGGTTATTTTGCATCGAGTTATAAGGTGCTCTATTCTGGCTCTTATCTATTTAGCAACTTTGCATCGAGTTGTCTTTCAGAAAGTCTGCTGCATTCACCATAGATAGAGTTGATTATGTTTTCAAAATTCTGCTGATTTGAAATATTTTTTACCAAATATGAACAAAGTATTTGAGTTCTGATCAGCAGTAGAATGCCAATTGACGACAGTTTAGTGACATGACTTTTTTTTTTAGTAGTTGTGCAGCATGCCATATCACAAGAATTGTACTTCTGGAGGTCTACAAATAACGTGGAGCGAGTACCGTGAGCTACTATCTACAGTTCAATACCGTTCATCTCAATGTTTGTAATCGAGTATTCACTGATATCGAGAGAAGTGCTCACCGCACCAGACGACAAGGCTACTGACACCAGTTTGGAATCGAGATTTTTTCATCCGTTGGTATTTTTGAGGCAGGCATGCATGCATTCATCAAACTCTATTAAGTTGTACTCCATAGTGACAGTATTTTTTTTTTAAATAAATAATTCTTCATGATTGTGTACTCGTGCAGAAATATGGTTGTTTTTGCCTAAACGCTCATGTTTTTCTTTTTAATGTTTGAATTAAACTTCGTCCTTTATGTTAAATGCTGTACCAGATGTTCTTATCAACTTTGTTTTACGATGGTGTCATGTCATCGTTCGTCTACGTTTCAAATCTACTAGTCATATCACCCGATTGCCATGTGACTTTTATGGATAACACGATAATGACACTTTTTAAGTTTGTAACTTCTATATTTCCTTTTAGAATTTAATTTAGAAGAGGATATCAAAACATAAATTACATTTTATGTTAGAGTTGATTTTTGAAAGGTTTAATAGATAAAATTAAGAAGAAACTATGACTTTGTAAATTTAAAAAAAAAATCAGAATTTTTTTGTATGTGCATAAATTTGACAATATGGTCTCACCTAAAATAGGTTTAAAAAATGTGAAACATCACAATTACAACAACAGCTTTCTGGTCATTTTGTTCTGTACGTAATGTACATTTCTCATATCTCACAAAAAAGAATAAAAAGAACAAAAACCAACCTGCAACAGCACTATATTATGATCACAATCATGTATCTGATAGATTAATGAACGAGTAATCATCTTCTTTCTCGTGTTCTACTGCATGCAGCTGCTGTTCAGTTGATCCAGTGAGCAGGTCGGCAGAAGCTACAGCTGAGGTTGGGGTGGCGGTGGCTGCCGACCATTGCACTCCGGCATTGGTACCTTGGGCATCTTGATCTCTCTGAGGAGGCGTTAGCATTATATCGCCAGCAGATGTTTCGCTGTCAGCAGGGACAACAGCGGCTGCTTTGGGGCTTCCTTTGGGGCTTCCTTTCGGACTTCCTTTGGGACTGGTGGTTGGGTTCTTTTTCTTCACGGCTTGGTGCCATTTCATGATAGCCTTGGATGTGTGGTCGTCGAAGATGGACCTCTTCATGTGTGATCCCATCTGAAGCAGTGGAAGAAAACGAAAGAAGATTAGCATAAGCATCAATTTTGTTTGATCATAAATTTACAAACATTGGATATCTTCAAGCTTCAAGCAGATATGCCAAATGATAGATCTCAACAAACAGAAACTTGCATCAAAAACTAGATTCTCCAGTCAAACAATATGCCAAATGAACTGCTTGTTAACCACAGAAACATGGTTTTATGACAGTATTTTAGCCTATGTTTGATGAGTATTTGAAATTTTGATCAAGTATCATGTTCTAATATAAATGATCAGGTGACAGCAAAGTTTGCAGTTTTGGTTCCTGGACCTGTGCCGATCCATGGCCGGACCAGTACGTGTCTAGTTTGTTCCAGTGTACCATGTATTGGTACGCTGGAACATACCCTGAACCATGAGGGGAGGAAGAAGGAAGAGAAAGAAGAGGAAGAAAAAGAAAAAGAAAAAGTAGAAGAAGAAGAGGAAAATGGAAGCAGAAAAGGGTAGTAGAAGAGGAGGAAGAAGGAAGAAAATGTCCTTTAATGATCGAAGAACATTTTACCACTTTTGTATGGGATATGTTATTCTTTAAAAAACCTTCGGTATAGCAATAATAAAAATCTACAACAATGAAGTATCAAAATGAAAGAAGATGAAGAACTTGCCTGAGATACAAGTGCATAAAGAGGAAGCGTAATGTAGCTACACAAAATTTGGACTACGACTCTGCATAAACACCAAGAGGAAACAAATAAGTAGATAACACATGGGAACAACCAGTTAGCCACAATAACTTATTGTAAACTTATAACATGATGTATATCATCTACAAACACTTTATTCAACCCTTTTCGTGAGCATATAAAACTTCCTTTATCTTGTCACCTTGTTAAATGAAATTTCAAAGTAACCCTTGTTATAGTGATTTAAGATATAGGCTTAGGCCAGTACATAAGGATACAGCAACTAACTGTTACTGAGAAAACATATCTGCTTGGTCTGAAGGCTAAATGCCTGAAACGACTGATAACACTATCCCAGCATTTCATTTAACTGACAAGCTGCAGTTGTGACCAAATGTCATTGGTCAAGGCCAATAAGGAGCACATAAATTAGGGCAATGGTCGCATTGATACTGATATTGTACCACACCTAGGTATACCATTGTGATGGCTGATAATATAATGATCCATTATGCCAATTCTTTACATAAGACAAACACAACTTATGTATATGCTTCTGGAATTGACAGTGGAATCGGGTGTAGTCAGATACTGAATAATAGCAGGTATTCAACCTTATCATTACAAGTATTTGACATCAGTGGATAGGAAAGAGAATATAACAGAACTTACCCAAGACAGATTCTAGCAATCATGAGTGTCCTGTTGTCTTGGAAGCAAGAGTCCAATCCAAATTCGTACTATTCAAAGATATAACAATTGTCAGCTTGAAGGAAATAAGTACCATGATCAAGAGACAGTATAAAGAAAAAAAGAAGAGAGAGAGAGAGAGAGAGAGAGAGAGAGAGAGAGAAGGCCTAACCCATATCCATAGAAAATATATTATTTGGAAAGCATTCTGCATGAGACATGAAACAACACTTCAAATACTTTACAGTTTACACAATACTTTTATCTCACCTATAAGTTAGCAATAAACACAAAATGAAAAAGGAAAAGACAGCAGGGAACAAAGGAAGAATATAGTGTCTAAAGTAAAGCCAGAGTCCATGCAACACTAAGGTGGCAACACTACTTCCAGCTCACAACTGGTTTTTTTTTTAATCTTAATAAAGTTCTTTTCATGTATTTGTATTTGAAAATTTTTAATTAACTCTGCAAAATTTTGAAAGATCATATGTATCATGCCAATCTGCATATCTAACAAACAAAAGCCTTGTCAATTTCTGATTGTTGGCATCAAGTTAACTGTAAGTGATGCAGTTTAAGGAAAGATTTGAAATTAATTTTAGATAGGGCAGGACTGCATTCATACACCTAATAATTTGGTGATAACTTTACCTAGAGGACTCCAGATTGTAAACCATCTGATGTGTTGGGAACTAGACTTTTGAAACTTTCCAGTAATTCATAAGTTGAATGAAAAAAATATGAATATGAATGGTAGCATTGGACAAGAGGTCTAAGCTCCAAGCCATCAAGATCCTAATCACCAAGTTCCACACAACAATGAGTAATTATGAATTAATAACTTGTGTTTGACTTTAACAATTTGTAATATTGATTGTCAATTAATTAGGTTGTTTGATAGCTGGGATCATTAATGTATATAAAAGGAGAGGGGACTTTGTGATAGCCCTTAGCTATTAACTATCCAAAGAAAAAATGTTCTCTTTATCATATCACAAATTCTCTTTCACTCCCTTCTCTTGCTTCACATCATCTAAAATCAGAGTTACGCTCTTGAACTATTTTCTTCTTATGCGGAAAGGGGTAAATGCTACGAGCCTATGATGGAAGAATGATACTACATGATAGAGAGGCAAGTGATGAAGAAATTGAAACTCTAGGTACAGGTTATGCAAGTGATATATCCAAAGAATCCCTATTCACTCAAACAAGTTATGGGAAAGTCAATTGTGGATAAGTTCATCCACATGGCACTATTAAAAATTAAGATTGATGTTTTGGAGTTCCATGACCAACTTCAACCCAAAAAGTTTTTTTAATGGCTTAGTGTCATTGAGTTCTTTGGATAAAAGGGAATATCAGAGGATCAAAAAGTAAAATTAAATGCCATGAGACATCAAGGCTATGCTTTAATTTGGTTGGACAAGATGCAAAATATGAAAGGAAAGCCTAAGTTTTCATCTTGGGAGAGGATATAACTTGATCCTACGAGAATTTCGTACCTTTTAATTATGTTCAAACTCTATTATCTAGGGTTTTGAATACCAGTCCGTATCGACGTACCAAGCTTTGCTCGATATGGTACGTACCGATATGTACTATCGGTACGCTAAGGCATACCGATGGTACACCCTAAAACCTTAAAAGTACCTTCACCTACCACGCCGGTACGCCTCGATAACGATCGAAATCCGGGGTGGTTCCGATCGATATGCCTCGGTACCAGTCAAAACACTGGTACTACCTGGTAGAGGATGGTCTGCGTACCAGTATCCTCTCGAACTGGTACATATCATCCGTATCGGGCGGTACACATCGAAATTGAGAACCCTGCTATTATCATAATTCAACAATCCACAACAAGACAAAAAAGGGGTCACTGATCACATCGGCAAATCTAATAAATTGATAGCTTGAAGCAACACTTAGGAAATGGAGGAACCCAAAGACATCAGCACATGTGCGGTTAATTGTTTTAGCTGTGCCAAAGAACATGCAGCACAACATATGTTCCACATAAATTGAAGTTATTTTGAAGGAATTCATAGACATCACTCCAGCAGAACTCCAAGTAGTGTACCTTCTTTAAGGAATATTCAACACCAAATTGACCTAAATAGGAGCAACCTTGACCAACAGAACTCACTATTTGATGGTACAAAAAATATCTAAGGATTTGAATAGACAAATCATAGACCTATTGAACAAGGGATACATACAGGAAAGCTTGAGTCAATATATAGTTCCAGCTCTACTAACTCCAAAGAAAGAGGAATGCTGAATGGGAGAAAACAAAGAAAAATGAGAAGAGAGAATTAGAAGAATGTAAGTTCTTTTGGTTTACCAAATAAAATAGAGGGAGATGGAGAAATGAGAAAGTAATTGCATCAAGAACAAATCCCTATTCAAACAAGAGAACAAAGGCACCAAATATTTAAATTGCTAACTTTTCTTAGATGTAGGTATCATATTTCATCACAGGTCTTAATATCAGTTTAATTTTTCCAGCTTTCTTATTTTGTTGATTAGAAAATAATGGCACAATTAAAAATTTTAAGGGTCCATGACTTTAGAAGGTGAAGACAATGAGGGTAAATGTGGCAGGACCAAGTTGATCTTTTGGAAAGATAGGAAATCTAGAAATTGATATAAAGAGAGGATTTGTGAATCCAAACGGTTATGTCTATATATATATATATATATATATATATATATATATATATATATATTACTGAAGATCTTAAATAATACCTTAAATGTAAGAACAAATAACTTGAATATTGCCATGAACAAAATCATATTGATGGTCAACCAAGCAGTAGATTGTTTTTTTTTTAATTCTAATGATCACAACACAGAGGCAAAGTAGAAACATACCTGAAATAATGTAAAATGAATGAGAAACAAAATGAATTGGGGACGACCAAACCAAAAATGATGATCACTGAGCTGTACAAGAGGCATTCCCTGGATAACTGCATGTCTTTCTTTGATTTCAAGAGCCATTCGAGTGATGATAGCCTGCAACTTAGTCCCAACAGACAAGATTGTCTGCAGAAATGGTTGTATCATTGGTTGAATGCAGAAAATAACCAATAAAATACCCATACTATGCTGCTTACAATAAGAGGAATGACAGATATCCAGAATAATGTAAGCCATCCTGGAAGGAAATCAATATAGTGCAAATTATTGATATTTAACTGCTTGTCCAAAGATGGAATAAAAAATAAATGTATGATTTCATAGATGTACTGCAATGACACACCTTTCACATTAAGAAGCAAGAAGAGCACTGCAGAAGCCCATAACAGAGGACTGGTCAGCCATAAAAGGAAGCAAGTCAAAAGTTGCAGACTTGAAAAAACTAATTTTGGAATTAAAAGGGGAGCATTCCAGTGCAATTCAAGAATCAAGCATATTGTTCTCCACATTATGTAACACAAGATAAAGAATATATGCTTCAACAAATTATTTCAGTTTCTTCAACATCTTCACTGACAACTTTAGAAACTATGGCCCAAATTTGTACTACTTACTGTAACAACGATCTCTTGTCAAGTTTGTTACCATAGATGGCTTTTGTTTTAGACACTACTCACTCTGGTTGTCTCTTCCTCTCTTCTCTCTCTCTATTTTGCCATTCTTCTGTTCTACCCCAACCCAAGTAGACAAGGGGGTGTGTACCGAATCGTGTTGGTACCATAGGAGTCCACCTAAGGACTGGTAGTGATATCGGGTCAAACATTGAAACGTTGGTTGCTTCCTAGCTGAATGTGCTTAAATCACATAGATCCCCACCTTCCCAAACTTTCCTCAGTTAGCATGTCAACAACTTGAGGGTTGGCAATAGATGTACATTTTCTAATAAAAATTGGTCAAATCTAGAAGGAGATTTTCAATTTTTTATTGCACACCATGACTCTAGTTAACAAGCCAAATTGATCACAACCCTCACATGCTATGGACCAAATCAAGTAGCAACACCTTAGTGCAACCATATAACAACACAAACATAATATGAGCTGTCATAGTTCACTTTGGTATCCTGAATTGATGGGTAAAAGAAAAGTTATCAACTATCAAGGGACAAGGATTATCCTGTCATGTTAGATAACACACTGTGCATGGCAGCATATTACGAAAAATTAGCCTATAATACAATGGAACATTTGGCATGAGTTGACACACCAATCTAATACAATATTTTTAAGACATGTAGCGATCAATACAATCCTTCTTTACCTTTTATTCTTGGTTTTCAATCAAGCTTGGTATAATGAATGTAACATATTCTTAATCCCTGTAGGCACTCCTTTTCCTACATTTACTCCATCTAAGTCTGGTGCTTCGAAAATCAGTCCATGAACAATGGCATATCTTGGCTGCTTTTTCCCATATTTTGGAGAAAAGATTTCTGGTAAATGTTATATATTCGGAAGACAAGAATAGATGAATATTTTATATTGTTAGCTCTATCATTATTAAATACCAACCCCTAGCTGGTAGCAGCAAAATAGCAATACACAAAATGAATTAGTTTACATGATTTGATAACAAGCATATGACATAGAAATTTGAAGATTTATTATCAAACCTGATTCCCACAACAACCTTGAAGTCATCCTCCAGTGACCTTTTAATGTATTTTTGGAAGTCAAATTTACTACCAGGAGCTAGATGAACCTGTAGTGAGTGATATTAAAACTAAAGCAAACAACAATTCCATTTGAAACATTGTGAACTCTCCATTAGAAAACTCACAGTGATGAAACCCTGACGCATGGCCAAGTAATCAGCCTTTCGAACAGAAATGAAAAATTGACGAAAAAAGCTAACCTGCATAAGTAAGATACTACAAGACCATCATCTTCATAACATAACCTTTACCATAACAAAAAGATGATGTTTTCGTTAAAAAACAGGCAAGTATAAAACTTAAGATTTTGCTAATCCACTGCATCTAATGTAATTTTGGGATCTTAAATGAAATATGCAATCCTGAGATGAAACTTAGATTAATAAATCACAAAACAATTGTTAGAAACGAAGCCCACTACACTATTTTTGGATGCAATTACACTTACGGGCGTTATCTATCAAATCAGAAAGCAAATGAAAGGTAAAAATAAACAATATTCAGCTGAAGAATCTTCTTACAATGTAAAATGAGACTGGGATTCTATTCCAGAAACTTGTATGCTGTCTCACAAAAGATGTCTCATGTGAAAATCTAAACCTTGAGGGATCTGCACCATTTGAATGCAAGCAAAACTTTTAGTTAAAATTTGAAAACAGCAAAGACGTAAACGATCAGGATATTACAATTGCCAAGTTGGAGAGAGTATGAACCAAGGATATCGGTTTCAGTAACCTATCATACACTAGGCAATAACTAAATCTACTCCATTCGGAATCATTAAATAACATAATACAAAAATAAAACAAATAATATTGAACCAGTATCTAGCTATGTGCTTCAATACTGGAACATGGTTAGACCAGTAAATATCAATCATACCAACCAGTATTATCAAGATATAAAACCTTCACAAGAACTATGTCCTGTCAGATCTGTCAAAGATTTTGTTCCACCTAGTAACCTAACTTGACAGATGAGTGAAACTGTCTAGTGATCAGTGATAGGTTCGATTATTATGTGCTTATATCAACTTGGATGGAGCAAACTGTGGGCATCACCAATAAGTAATAACAATGGGGCAAACAATGTCCAAAGGAATCTGCTTTCATGATGAACATAGTAATATTTCCAATGTTAATTTTACCTAAACTAATATTTCTTTAAGTATGAATAAGCATATTAAAAATTATGTCCCAGCCCCAGCTGGGCAGAATTCAGTGATCACTCATTTTTAATAGAATATAGTTGTTGAATTTAGCACTAGACATAAGAAAGAAGCAACAAAATACTTGGTTTGGCAATATACAATCTATTAGATACCATAATGTCACTTTATAATCAGGAAAACATTTAAGGTTGGGCCTTGGCACAATGGTAAGGCATTAGCAGGCAGAGATATTCGGTGACTAACGAGTGTAATGATTTTCATATAAAAGTTCTACCACAAACACCATGAAGTATAAATTGCAAACATGATTACCATTTGAGAATTCATAATCTGGAGAGGAGGTCTCTATTTCCCACTCCTTCCAAGTGCTAATCTGCATGATAACAGTTGTTTAACAAAAAATAATAATTCATTATAACTTTTCAAACTAATTTGCTATTTGAAGCTATCCAATACAAGAATTGGTAAATTTTCAAGTAACTGTTTACCTTTTCTCTTCCCAAAGCCATCGTAAGACCACTAATCGTGACATGAAAGATAGCCAGGAAAAATATGAAAATGTGCAACTGATGGAGACCATGCAGCGAAATAAGTGGTACCTTCCCCTATAAATATAAAAAACAGTAGCAGATTCCAATTTTAAATCTAACTGTATTTAAAAAGAGAAAACAATTAAAGAAAGATCCAATTTAAAAGATGTTAGAATCAAATCTAAATAACTGAACCACAAAGATTAATCAAGATCATTGCTTGGAGCAAACTAAAAAATTTTGATTTAATATCATGATTCAAAAACTTTCTAGTGGGTAGGTTGACAACAACAATGAAGTCAAGTGCAGTCATATCCTGTTAAAGGTACCAAATGGTGTGATATTGTATCATTTTACATTATTCTACAATATCCATACATCAACCCCCAAGAACCTTATGGGAAGACTTCTGGTCTGACAGTACCCCTTTTAATAGATTTCCTACTCTTATCAGTGTAAGTGAAATGAGGAATCACAGCATGGTGTTTAACTTAACCATGAACAATTAATAGAATTATCTTAAGTTAATTACTCTATTCCATCCCTCCATGTTCAAGAAAATTCAGAGTATTCATCTTTCTCTCAAGTTCCCTATGATGACAAGTGGGACTTGGCACTTTGCCCTTCTAGATCTATTTTTGTTAGCAATGCTTATTGTTACTTCAGTAGGAACGATGATGTTGATAAAAAAGAATTGGCCAGGTTAAAAGACAATTTGGCAACTCAAAGCTGCTCCTAAAATTAAGGTTTTCCTTAAGAAGTGTTGCTAGAATAGACTCCCTACTTTTAGGTAGATGTCTAATATTCTCCGAGGGTGGGTAAAACTTATTTTGTTATTTGTATATTGATTCTCCTAAACATATCTTTTATAAATTCTCCTTGGCTATGTCCTTCACGAATCTTCTTCAACAGATATGTGGTGCTTCATTAGAGGAAGGGAAATATTTAGCCAAATGTTCTTCTAATTGGATTCAACATCTTATTGTTACCTCCCTATGGTACTTGTGGATTATTAGGAATGATGCCAAATTCCACAACTATCAAACTAATCCTTTATCATTCATCTGTAAAGTGATAGCCTGTATTAATTACTATTTCAATATAGTTCAAAATACTCAGGGGATTCTAGAAAAGCAAGGAGACACTCGAGTGGTCAATGATGTGAGTGTTATGTTGTAGAAACAGATGACTCAATTATCTCCCCTGATATTCCTGTGGGTAAAGGATTTGTGCTGAAATAGGCTTGTGGCAAGGTACTTGGTCTTGGATGTGGAAGCCATAAAACTAGCAATCCTAGGATGGCCCTCGCATTGCTGGATGGATCAAGGAACTCAATTTCAGATACCGGATCCAGACCGGTATGAGTCCGACATATTGACACATGGTATGCCAAAGGCGAAAGCAACTGGAGGAAGAAGAAGGGAGAAGAAGGAGAAGAAGAAGAAGAAGGAAGAAAGGAGGAGAGAAGACAAAGGAGGAAGAGGAGATATACCATTCTGGCAGTGACTGATGGACGGTGGGCAGTGAGTGCATCTCCCAATGCTGCCGCAAGATGCATGAATACATGGGACCTAGAGCTAAAAGAAAATGTAAACCAAAGTGGACCACCGGAAAAGGGATGGTCTGCAAACTGGTTCACACTCAGACTGATAGATACCGGTCATCATGGACTGAACTAGGCAAAATATTAATCCTTGAAATGGATTGAGAAAGGCTGAATATCTTTACCTATCTAACTCATGGATAAAGTCCGACTCAGAGGAGGTCAACAATTTTGTTAAGGTAATGACTGTGGTTCCTTGGTTTCTTATAATATTTTTGCTGACATTCATTTTATACAGGATAGATAGACAATTGTACAGTTTTGTCATATACCAAGGGAGCCTAATCATGTTGTCCATAGGTCTCCTAGCTTTTGGAGATCCCAATGCATTCCATTTTTATGGTATGCAGTTGATCATTTAGTTGCAGAGCGCATACTGAATCAGATAATGTGTTTGATCTTATTATAAAAAGGAACTCCCAGGATATCCAGCTTTGATGTTGCAACAGACTTTCACATTGAAATGGTAGTGCCTCTGAGACGAAAAATTAAATACTCATATAATATAACTTCTATATTACTAGTGCTATTTCTTCCAATGACAGCTTTTATGATGCAACTAACTTTAAGTGAAATGGCAGAGCCTTTGAGACCATATATTAAATGTTCATATAATGTAGCTTCTATTTTACCAATTTTATTTCGCCCTTTCCAAAAATAGCATTTTATATTATGTGGACCAAGTAAACTAATTTCCCAGAATTCATAGAAAACAAAATCATCACATTTGTGCGACTCCAAATTCATTGCAGAAAGCAAGCATGCAGTTTTATAGGCACAAACTGTGCATATGCACTTACTTCAGGACAGTGAGGTGATGATGAAGCTTCCACTAACATTCGATGCTTTGAACCAAATCCCTCAAGTGAGCTCCATAAAAGTCTCCTACGATGGCCTTCACCCTCAATGGTTTCCTCTTTTCCCTCCTTGAGACATGGCAACATGGTATCCGCAGCTTCCTCAGGTATGCAGATTTGGATAATGTAATTCTGACCAAATGTCAGCAATAAGGATATGAATCCAAGAATCATCAACTCTGCAAAAATCACCAAAAGAGTTGACAAAGGTAACTTAAGCAACAAATCTAGTGAAAGCATTTCAATCACAAAACAACTTTTCATATTTTATTTTGACCAAGTCAAACACAAGGACAAGTAGACCCAAAGACAAGAATCTTTAGACTGGGTTTTTTCTTGAATAAGTTTTAGTGAGTAGTAGGTGAAGTGATAAATGGATTAGATGGGTTCTGAATGTAATCACTTCATAACAAACCATTTCTCTTTGACTGGAACTAATTATAGTGAAATCAGATGTATAAAAGACTCTGAATGGGAAACAATTTGTATCCTTCTCTCTTTTTTTTCTTGGTGGCCAATTGACTGAACCAGTTGTTGAAGTTAGTCATTAAGAAGTTTCTTGCATGGTCTCCAAGAAAGTTCATTGGTGAGAGTTTACAAGTCTATATTCTGCAGATGATACCTTGTTTATTTGGCTTTAGCTGGCAAGGACAATATTATTAGGCAAAGGTCATGAAGATTAGATTTCATAAAATTTATCTGATGCTTTTGCGAATAACAAATTACTGTTTTTGAGTCGGTTTGGATTATGAAAGGCAAAGAGAAGCCATTGTCCTTAATTTACTTGTTTTTTTTTTAAAAAGCAATGTTACGTTATAAGAGTGATTGGATGGCAATGATCAGGTGTGGTAGAGATATGAAGAGTATATAAAAAACTCGTCTATCGGTGCTATGCTGAATTTAAAAAATTCCATTCTCTCTGAAATTCCGACTTATTTTTGCTTTCCACACCTCCTCCTTGGGCAATAAGTAGAAGGATTGAGCCTCTGAAAGGGCAATGATATGAACAGTAGAGGTATTCAATGCTAAATCGAAGACAGGTTTGCGAGAAGAAGAAATTCAGGACCTTGGCAATAATCAACTTTGACAGATTTTAGATGGTCCTTAATGGATAACTGATGGTAATAAGCACTACAGAGTGAGAATAAAATCTTAGCTGATTCAGTGCCAAGGAGATATTCTAGAAGACAAGAACCAGTTTCTGCAAAGTAGTACCCCTTTTGGACAGTCGTTTCAATAACATCTTGTATTTTCCTACTTCGGTTTCATAAGGTATAAGGCAATGGAAAATCTACATAATTGTAGTCATCATTTAAATCAGTGAGTGTGCTCTGTGTCATTTGTTCTTAAACTCTATGAGGTAGCCTGGGGGAAGAATCACTGTTTGTAATACTGGATCTGTTACCCATTGCTGGTCAGACCAGTATATCATGCCAGTATGGACTACACCATTGTGTGCCAACAGTAGAAGTACAAAAAAAAGGTAGAAAATTGAAAAGAAAGGAAAGGAATGATTCAAAAAACCCTCTTGTTCATTTTTGGTTGTGGTGTCACTATGAGTCAAGCTTGAGATAAAAAAACTAGTAAAGGCTTATTCATAAGTCCCATTAGTTCAATGTTTAATCAGTTTAGGGACTTTCACCAACGTCACAAAACTGTTGAAATTTATCAAATATAAACCAAATTCCACTGAAAACTTGATAGTCTATGTATTAGTCTGTATTCAAACCAGGATGTACCACCCATACAACAGTCTGGACCTGAACCAGCATGTACTGCCTACTACAGATAATATACCAAGAAAAGGGATCCTTGGGTAGGGATAAAAGAACTCCTTTTTGTGATGAATGGGAAGGTAGCTCATAGAATATTAAGTTCACATAAAGAAACCTGACAAAGCTACAACAGAAGGATTGAAATGAGCTTATCTGATTCAGGATGTCAACATGAATAATAGAACCACAAAACGGAAGATGTATATGGAGATAAGATTCTTCCATTGCATAATATACATTCCAAAACTATGGATGATGAGGAACAAGCAGCGCAGATCAAAATTGGTCAAAAATTTCCAGTTGGAAAGTTTTTTTTTCTTTTTGTTATTTAGCAGCAAATAACAAAAACTGACTAGACTAGAGATACTTCATTCAAGGAATTCATTGTAGAGAAAATGAATGGGGATGCACTGCATGGCATTGGTATTAACAAATATAATTTATCCATTTGTTGTATTTTGTTGAGGAAACTACAGAAGTAGATCAGAAATTACATCCAATTTAGAGGAGGGCCTTGTCGAATTTTTATGATAGTTTGGAACAGAAGAAATACATAGCAGACTGTTGTTGGTCTAGATTTTGGTTGGTCGAGATATGCTGTTGTCGGCACTAGCGTACTGCAAACAAACTAAAGAGAAAAAAATTATGGGACTTTCAACAATAATTCTAGGTTTATTGTGTATGTTTTTCAGTACCCAATTTATTTCAACTTAAGTTCCAGTTAGCTGTCATTTGACAGAAAAGACCATTAAATATTCTGAATTTAACAGTTGGAAAGTGTCTATTAGATCTTCCAGTTGTAAAAGGTGATTGTTTATTCTTGTAGTTGTTCATTTATTTTGTTTATTTGACATGGGTTACAATTACATTTCAGCTTTTATTGTGGGGTTTTGGCTTCACTGGTGAGTACATGTTTGTGAACTTTAGAACGGGAGCTTTTGAATTATATTTGAATAATGTAAATAGAATTCAGAATTCCTTCGACTCAATTCCTCAAAAAAAATAGTGTCACATCGGTTAAAATTATAGTCATGATCAAGACAAAATAAGGTTTAGTTACAAACGTAGTGCTTAGGTTCGTCTAATCAGGAAGAGTATAAAACTTCATTTCTTACCATCCTTAATCTTCTCAAGAGCTTCAAACATAGCCTTCTTGCGCCTCTCTGTAAACCACTGCCAACCAAGATAATGTTAAAAGCAAACCAAGTATTCACAAATCAGGCAGTAAGCCGAAGAAGATTAACTTTCATGGCTGTGTAACTCAAGCTCTTCTTTTCTTTTTAGTGGCAAGAAAAATTCAAGTACTAGCATAAAACGAAGGAAGCACCGGAGGTTTTTCTAAAGAAAGACTATTTTAGTTCTAATACCTTTCGTTTCTACCACCATTATTCATTCCACAAAACAATCCTTCATATAGCAAAATCGAGAAAGAAAAAATAGAAAACAAATTGAAACAAAACAGGGAGACCAAGCAGAACAGAGGACCCAATTTTCATGAAGAGAATCATATATCATTATTGGCAACAATTAAGAATACAAAAGCACCTAAATAAAGAGAACATGAACATGAGTCGAGCTTCCAAGATGAACCGAAACCAAAATCTTGAAATGGCTTTATATAGGGAAAGAACAGAACAAGGGAAACAGACACCCCCCAATATTTTTTTGAAGAACTCACTTTAGACAGGATAATAACATGAATCGTGCAATGCATCAAGGTTGATTAATAACAACATCTTCGTTCAAACCATTCTCTCGAGCGGTAAAAGAGAGCTAAACTTTTATTATTTTTAAGGTAAAGAAAGAAAAAGAAAAGAGAGGACCACATGAAAAGGAAATGTGACGAAATCGATGGGGTCACCTGTCCGAGGTGGTGCAGGCCCTTCTCCAACAGAATGGAGATCAAGACGATAACGGCGCAGACGGAAGCCACCGCCCATGTGGGCGTCTCGTCGAGCTCTCTCGATTGCCCCTCGCCACCGCCTTCCGCCATTGCCGATTACCCCCAAATTCGATCGAAGCTCGGCTCTTTATTATCCCAAGGAGGTGGGAACAACAAAACCGAAAAAAAGAGAAAGAAAAAGAGAGAGAGAGAGAGAGAGAGAGAGACGGGGAGGGAGAGAGATGAGGAGAGACCAGAAAAAGAGAGAGAGAGGGGGGGGGGACACTATTTTAGAAACATGGAGTAACCAAGTGGTGGGAGCCACAAGATCCAGTGAGAGAGAGAGACAGAGAGAGGTATTTCAAGCAGCTGCGGAACGTGGGTCCCACGGAAGGTGACCGTGTGGGTACGTGAGTCCGGAGTCCGTCCAGAAACTCCATAAAAAGCGTCGTCATTATTGACGTGCAATCGATCCAAATATTTACTTTGGCGATTGAGAATTATGGGACTAATTATATATTATCATTTGTAATTAGTTAATCTTAATATTTTTATTTTTTATATTATTAAAAATTATATTAAAATCTTTTTACTCATGAAAGTAAAATATATAATCTTTTTTTTT
The DNA here is from genome assembly GCF_036884655.1 of Musa acuminata AAA Group. Lineage (NCBI taxonomy): Eukaryota > Viridiplantae > Streptophyta > Magnoliopsida > Zingiberales > Musaceae > Musa > Musa acuminata. The sequence continues at coordinate 4,137,789 of NC_088352.1, forward strand.
CATATTATCGATTCTATTGATGAAAATACTACACGTGTTTAGTGATAAACTCTACATTATTTTTATCAATAAAATTAATAATTTATAAAAATATATGAATCATAATATAATTTATAAAAATATATTATCATTTGTAATTAGTTAATCTTAATATTTTTTTAATTTTTTTATATTATTAAAAAATATATTAAAATCTTTTTACTCATGAAAGTAAAATATATAATCTTTTTTTTTCATATTATCGATTCTATCGATGAAAATACTACACGTGTTTAGTGATAAACTCTGTATTATTTTTATCAATAAAATTAATAATTCATAAAAATATATGGATCATAATATAATTTTTAAAAATATAAAAATTAAGATACTAAATATAACTAATTATAAGAATAATATATAATTAACCTAAATTTATTTGGTATGATCGATGATGAAACAAAATAGCAAGAGATTTAAGCCTCTTGCATTTGAACATCTAAAGAGATTTTAAAAATGCTACTAACGTTGTTGTCTTTACAAATGAACTCTTAAGAGGTGATTAATCAGAGGTTTTCATGAGACAGTATAAGTTAATTTTTGTCGAGAAACATTAAATTCAAAATAAGATTATAAGATTCCCTCTTAGAGCCTATGATATAAGATAAAAAAAGGGAGGTCAATATCATCTCTATGTGTGTAGGAACTTTATAACTTGGATATCAGAACTTCCATATTGGTAATGCAATTTCATGAGACTAAGGAAGTAATTCTTCTTTCTTCAAAATCTTAATTAGATTTTAATCATCCCTCTCAACTTCCAAATAGACCCCTTTTCTACTCGTAAAAAAACAGTGAATTACTTATATATTACCTCATGTAATTATCTATCATTAGCATCTCAAACCCTATATTTTTAAAGTTACATTCAGATATTTATATTTATGAAAGTGAAACATTTGATCTAGTTTCTTCTCGTATCGTCGACTCTGCTAACAGAAATATCGTAAGACTCATCACTGAGCACGACTCTGCCTCACTTGATTTATCATTGAGCACGTATGGTATTTTCGTCAACATAAGAAGGAACATGATTAAATATTTCGCTTTGGTAAGTATAAATAGAGATCCTAATTTAATTTTTGAAAGTATAAAAACTGATATATTAATTATATTTAATTTAAAAAATATAATTAACTCAAAAATAATCCTTTTTATGGTCAATGCTTCAGTTTTGCATCCGGTCCAAGTTTCACTTGTAATCTCTTAGTAGAAATCCCATGACACCCTTAATGTAAAGCACCTTCGAACCAATATTGACTAATATGAAAATGAGATTAATATATATATATATTTGTCATTTCATATTTGTTTTGTTGGCTGTACAGATGCGGTGTCCTTGCCCTATGGATTCATCTGTCGGAGCGACGCATGCACTTTAATTTGGCATATCCTCTTAAACTTAGCATTTGCCTTTAGATGGAACTGCAACACCTTGAGAGCATCATCTGCTTGGAGGCAGAAGACATTCCATGACCATGTAAAACAACAGCATTACGACAATGCTATATATCGAAGTATGATGCTGAACAAAGGTGGAACGTATGCGCCATCGTTCATGTGTAGATTGGTTAAAAGTATATCTACCCATCGTTACTGTATGTTCAAGCCATTCAGAGAACTGTTCGATCGAACTGCCTTCCTTGAGATGAACTAAAGAATAAGAACGAGATGTCGAGAAAGGATTCACCCTCCCTGACGCATGAGCGGTGACGGCGACCTGAGAGGAGGAGAAAAGGAATCCGATATCCTAAACGAAAGTGATATATCAGAAGATATTTCTCTGCAAACACCGCAAGGCAAATCAAGCAGGGAATGACATAGCGACGGGAGGCTCACATGAGGGACCAACGAGTGCTTCGTAATACGGCAACATCCGTGAACCTGTCGCTCTCCTTATGGGTCCCTGCAACAAACAGGGTGTGCTACACGGTGGTACCACCGGAGTTGATGAGGATGACGACCTTGTCGTCACCCTCGCGTCCATGGCAGGCAAAGAGCGTTCGGGGACGTGACGAAGGGGAGGAGATGATAACTCTGTGGCGGGCCGATGCTGACGTGGTCGATACTATCAAGCCTTTGGGCGGGTTGCGACTGGCGGTCAACGTGTGGTCATCGCTCTCAACACCTGCGAAGTCTCACCGAATATATGCGTGTACAAATTCAAAGCACTCTTTTCACCAAACATGGATTATAGTATTGCGTTTTCTCTCTCTCTCTCTCTCTCTCACTCACTCTCACTTATCCTCTGCCGCTTGCTTGTCTCTGAGTACATAAAGAGAGAGACGGAGGGCAAACAATGTAACCCATGAAGGAAAGCTTTCATTAGCTTCAATAGACTTAAAGAGTACAGGCTTCTTGTCCAATAGTAACAAAGCTAAAGAAGGAGAAAGACAATTTAGAAAGGAAATATTGCAGGTTAATATTCGTATAACACAGTCCTTTAGCTTGAAGCTGGGACAAGCTACAGTTATTTGGTTCCTGCTAAACTGGTTTCTCAGTGACAGCAAGGAAAGTGACTACAGCAGCAGCTTTCTCTCCCAGTATTGGCCAAGTCGAGTTGCATACCTACCAAGTCTGCCTTGTCTTCAGTAACGCTTGTTGCAGACTGACTTCAGTTCCGGATCCAAAGAGGCCATGTCGATGCCGAGATGTTGTTCCTCCCTTTGCGTTAGAGCTCCTCCCATCCTCCTCATCATGCTGCCAACCCCAAGAAAGTCTCGAGTTAACCTGTCAGTGGCTCCGAAGCCGCTGAACCCGGTTTCTTGCTGGTTTCCACCACTCAGTATGCCACTGGTTTCGTTAGTGAGAGAATTCACGAGGTCTTGGAAATGGCTCTCGCTCTCTACGCCATCGAAGACAGTCCGAGAACCTGCATTCTTTGCAGCGCTAGAATATAAGCTGCCGACTCCTCTGAGCGAGGAGCTCGCACTGATGCAACTGGATGTTGCACCCATTCGCGTAGCCTTCTGAAGAAGTGCAGTTGCCGACATATGTGGTGGCATTGATTCATTGCTCACCGAGTTGTTGCACATAGGAGACATGTTTGCATCAATAAGATTGTTGCCCACGATATTTCCTGCAAAGATTGCGTTTGGCCCGTTGCTTCCACCAGCAGTGTTAAATGGATCAGACACGAGTAGATGAGCATTCTGGTTCATTGCTACGTTGCTGCTGTTGGTGACGGCGCTCCTGTTGCTGCTGTCAGAGAAGATGCCAAGATTGGAAAGATTAGTAGCAGCTGCGGCAGCCGAGGGGGATGACGATTCGGTGTTGGTTTGGAGGTGTTGCAGTTGCATGAAGCCATGGAATGGTTTGCTTTGTAGCAATTGAGTGTTCTCATTGATGTCTTGGCTTGAGCCGCCACCAAGATAGAACGGGGCAGACTGAGGTGGCGGTGGTGGTCGGAAGGACGGCACCGTG